>NW_003852442.1:7181383-7203507 GCF_000181295.1 Otolemur garnettii
AAAAAAAAAAAAAAATGTTGGAGGGGAAGGGAGAGGATGGGTCGAGGGAGGGTGATTGGTGGGATCACACCTATGGTTCATCTTATAAGGGTGCATGTGAATTTTTCTAAATGTAGAATATAAATGTCTTAACATAATAAGAGGATGCCATGAAGGCTATGTTAACCAGTTTGATGAAAGTATTTCAAATTGTATACAAAACCAGCACACTGTACCCCATAACGGCATTAATGTACAGAGCTATGATTTAATTAAAAAAAAAAAAGATGCTTAGTCCATGGACTGAAGTGAAGCAAGGTGCAGCTTCCTACTCTAAATAACTAACAAAACAATACGTGAAGCCCCACATGGCAGCATTTGGGGATTGCCATGGTGTCAATGCACACACCTTGTGACTTATTTCAACTTCCCGACATGAACTTTCTTCACTGTCCCAAAGATATAAGTGGTAGGTCACCATTCCATAGCATTTCCACGCTTTCACAATAGGACGTCACAGCAGGATGGCAATAAAACGGAGTGACGTAACTAGGGAAGGTTGAGTTTTGAGCATCCATTGTCCTTGTTTCTAATATAATTTGTTTCTCTGTGAATGTATGGAATTTAATTTTCCATAAAGGCTGTGAGGATTTAACAACCAGCTCACATAGCTCCTAAAAATTGAATAACTGGCTCTGATGGGCTAATCAGCTGCAGCCCTTAAAAGAGACTGGCGCATGTTCTAGTCCACTGTTCTCCACCCTGTTGGCTGGAATGTAAATCCAATAACCCTGATGATGGGCCACCTTCAGGGGCAGACATGGCTATGCCACTGGGGAGGATGGAACAGAGCAAAGAAGGAGACACCGTTCTCAGCACTGGAGCTGCTGTACCAGGCTTGGCTTCGCGTGCTCCTATTGTTAGGCCTAAGGAAATACATTTTTCTCTTGTTTACTCTTTTGGGTTTTTGTTGTAATGAGTGGCCCTGTATCCTAATTAAGGACAGGAGACATTCATGTTCTCTTGCTTCACCAAGGAAACTGGTGACTAGATGGCCAAATTCCTTTCTCGACATCACCTGGCTGAAAGTCTCATACCTGGCATTTTAAATCCCATCTCTTAATTCCAAGTCCACTGTGATTTCCTTTGCATCACATCAAGTGCCTTCCTGGACAATTGATCTCACTCAGTCATTTAGTTATGCATTCATTCATCCCTACAGGCATCCAGTTTCCCCAGACCAGATTTAGTATTGTCATGAGGCTGCTCTTGATGGACAGGTGGGTCTGTCTTTCAAAATGTTTTGCTAGTAAGTAAATGGTGTTGTTTAGAGAAGGTAACCCCTGGAAAGGTACGAGAAGAAGGGCTCCTACCTGGGCAGTCAGGGAAGAGGGCAGAGACAGCAACAGTTCTCACATCTAAAACTTGGGGGGGGGGGTTGTTATTGTTTTCTTTTTTTGAGACAGAGTCTTACTCTGTCACCCTGGGTAGAGTGTTCTGGTAGAGCACTCACAGCAACCTCAAACTCCTGGGCAATCCTCTTGCCTCAGCCTCCCAAGTAGCTGGTACGACAGGTGCCTGCTACCACATCCAGCTAACTTTTCTGTTTTTAGTAGAGACAGGCTCTTGCTCAGGCTGGTCTTGAACTTCAGAGCTCAAGTAGTCCACCTGCCTCAGCCTCCCAGCGTGCTGTGACTACAGGTGTGAGCCACTGCACCCACTCCTTTATCTGAAATGTTCCCAAACCCAAGCAACAGATTCATGGCTCTGTTAGATGCAATGGGGATTAGAGAAATACAGAGGAAAAAGCAATCTAATATGCAAATGTTTGCCTGACTCATGTGCATGAACTTTAATTTTCCCATATTAGAATGTTTCAGGACCATTTTTTATGATTACAGTCTTACAAGACCATGTATGCCTGGAGGACCTAGTTCATTCACAACCCACAGAGTGACATGTAGACATGCTTTACAATCATTTTCGAATCAAAATTTTCTAGGTTCTTGTAACACAAATACATATTAATTAAAATGATGACATTCATACTTTCTTATGTAATTAGTGGTTCTTATTCAGACTAGCATTTTTTTCCCAGTAAAAATAGTAGCAGCTGAAAACACTGGAGTATCTCATTTAGTATGGATTTTGTCTAAATTAATTCTCTTGCCTTGTTATATGTATAGGAATCTACATCAAAGGCAATATTGATTTTTTTTTCCTGAAAATAAATGCTTTTAGGCATAAAAATATGTATTATGTTTTCTTCATATTTTGTCTGAGTCCCGGTCAGCCTAACTAAAATCCTTAATCTCGGGGGGTAGATTAATTTAATTTTCACTGTTGTTTCTCTAAACTCACACAAGCTGAAGACAAATGGTTTTGAAGTTACCATCATGAAATATTATGATTTTGTTTACTCCATCGGGAAGGCAGGTAGCTATTTATTCCAGTAACATAAATTCTGGGATACACAGCCTTCCAGTGTAGGCTGAATTTTTTTTGCTGAATTCACCTTTTTTTTTTTTCCAAGATGCTTTCTTGTGTTAACTCTCGTTTATTACCGTCTTCTCGTGTTAGATGTGTATGGGCTGTATCACTCTGGCTTCATCTCCTGAGCTCTTGACTACTCCTTCATGGAGAGTCCCCAATCTGCTGCAGCCTCCATGGCCAGGGCCACAAATCTAATAGCAGCACTAGCCACTTTGTCCTCCCCCGGGGGGGTGCTGGACCCTGGAAAGGACTCTTCTGTCACCAGGGATGGAAGACAGAAACTCCAGCAGGAAGTCTCAACCTGATTGATCCATTGAGGCCGTGACTCTTTCCACCACTTCTGGGCAAGAATGAAGTGCCACACCACAGGTGTGTCATATGGCTTCACCAGCGGGTGCCTGACAACTCTGACCAGTGAGAGGCAGGATTTGAGAGCAAGCTAGCAGGTGCATTACTCTCTGAGCTGAGGGAGGGAGCTTTGGTTTTGCTATTAAGTAAATGATGTTGTCTGGAGAAGGCAATCCCTTGAAAAGAATAAAAGAGAGGTCTCTACCCAGGTAGTCAGGAAAGAGGACAGAGACAGCAGCAGTTCTCGCTCATGTACAGCCCGCCCAGAGCCGACCTGTCTGTCTGGGTGACCAGCTATTTCTGCACTTGATCTTAGCCAAAAGGCTGAGAAGCGGTGTGACCAGCTATTTCTCTCCGTGATGCAGTGGCCGCCTGAGTTCTACTGCTTTGTCCCTACTCCCCCAGCACTCCGGGGTTCTCTCCTTCCCTCCCCCTCACTCTTTTTACCCTGGTATTGCATCTCCCCTCAAAACATTTCCACTTAAATTTTTTCTGTGAATACTTTCAGGCTCCCTCTGTATATTGTTAATTACCTAGGCCAGTGATTTTCAACCATGCACTGCAGCACACTGGTGCACCGAGAGAGGGTCTTAGGTGTGACACAAACTTTTTTTTTTAGAGGCCGAGTTTCACTTTGTCACTGTAGCACTATAGCTCACAGCAACCTCCAGCTCTTGAGCTTAGGTGATTCTCTTGCCTCAGCCTCCTGAGTAGCTAGGACTACAGGTACCCACCACAACAGGCTATTTTTTTTGTTTCTGTTTGACTAGGGCCAGGTTCAAACCTGCCATCCTCGATATATGGGTCTGGTGCCCTACTCACTGAGCCACAGATGCCACCGAAGATGCCACCCAAGATCATTAAATTATTTTCAAAAGAAGTTCAAAGCACAGTAAGCATACTTTCTTTCTTTCTTTCTTTCTTTCTTTTGATCAACATAATTTAAGTGTGTCATGGAAGTTTAGCTATGGATTCAAGTGTACCATGACATAAAAAAGGGTGAAAAATACTGGTCTTGGCAAAGACAACTGAGCCTCATTAGAAGCAGTTCCTGAATTTTCCCTGTGAACATGGCACAGACTAAAAATAAGAAGTAAATTCTTTTTTTTTTTTTTTTTGCAGCTTTTAACTAGGGCTGGGTTTGAACCTGCCACCTCTGGCATATGGGGCTGGCGCTCTACTCCTTTGAGCCACAGGCACTGACCATAAGAAGTAATGCCCATTTCAATTCACAGCATATTGGTATTTATGATAAGTTGGAATCCATGTAAAAGAGTAGAAATAAAAATGTAGTCATATGTCACTTAATGACAGGGAGATATTCTCAGAATTGTGTTTTTAGGGGATCTCATAGCTGTTCACAGTACGTGTTTACACAAACCTGGATGGGGCCACCTTCTACACACCTAGGCTGTGTGGTCTAGCCCACCAATCCGAGGCCACAAACCTTCACAACGTGTTACCATACCGAACACTGCTGGCAGCTGTAACACAATCATCAGTAACCCTCTATCTAAAACTAGAAAAGATATAGTGAAAGTATGGCGCTATAATCTTATGGAACCACCATTGTATATGTGATTCATTGTTGACCAAATTGTTTTTAGGCGGCACATGACTGTACAAGGTAGTATAAAAGATAACCTGATAAACTAAAATTTGTGTTAAATAACAAGAGGAATCCAGCCGCCCCTAGAGATATTTATAAAGTTGGATTACGAGTGCAGAGAGCGTAGGTTGAAAAGCAGGACGAAATATCAGAAAACTGAAGTTACTAAGGAGAGTCAGCACCCCAAAATGACAAGAGCAGAATCCAGGTTTCTGCTTGTCCTGCGGTCCTACTGAACCTCCTGCTCAAGTGTCAACCCCGCAGAAATCGTTCCTCGAGATGCTGTGGAGCTGATGAAGGCTACTCGCATGAGAACAAGCCAAGGCTGGTTATTCACAGTTTGTTATAGAAAGGAGTCAGCCACCATCATTTACATTAGGCAGAGATTCCAAAGCAGACAGAAAAGGAAAGTTTGCTGGTAAAGAGAAGGCTTCAGCCACGTATGATTGGAAGCCACTGGCTGAGGGGCGGGACAATGGGCGGATCTCAGTGGGGCAACCCCTAGGATTGGTTAGCAGGCATCCCCTGTGATTGGTTAGCGGAGCACCCCTGTGATTGGTTAGTGGTGCAGAGGTTTTTCTCCCATTGGCTCTAAGATGGAAGCGGGGCCAAAAATCAGGGAACCTGTCAGTTTTTGTTTTTGTTTTCACAGTTTGGCCGGGGCCGGGTTTGAACCCTCCATCCTCACAATATGGGGCCAGAGCCCCATTCCTTGAGCCACAGGCACCATCCAAACCTGTCAGTCATGAATCAACTAACCTTTTGGGACAAATACTAAAGGACTTGTGGTTTGGCTTTTTGGATTTCTTGTTGCATAAAGTGGGTTGGTAGTTGCTGCAGATCGTGGTTCACAGCTAGTAGTCGTGCAGAACACAGTTGCTGCACATAGTGGCTTAGAGTTCTATTTTTATATCTGGTCAGGCCATTGTCCATTTGTGCATAGACATTCAGAGTCTTTCCACCCCAAGCACAATAAAATGATCAAGAAAGAAAGGGTATTATTGCATTCAAGTACTATACAAGTGAACTGATTTTAAATAATGAAACTGGATCGTAATCTATTTTTAATTATTAATTCTCTGAAGAGATATGTCCTAGATTTTTGCTAAAAATGATTTTCAGGAAAAAGCAACTTTTGATGTGATTTTAAACAAAAAGGAAGGGCGATGGAGACTGCATAAGATAAAAAGGTTAGAAGGTTGTCAGGGATAAATTCCATCCTACATAGAACAATAATGATGACTCGATCTGACGGAGAACATATTTAAAGCATGGGGTAGTACAGGCTGGCAGCAAGTTACACTGAACCCATAATGTTTAAAGACTTTAAATAAGGTATTGTTATTTTTCTCTTTCTTAACTATGGAAGAGTTTCTGCTCCTGAAATTGTTACTTAAGTCTCCAAAATTAGAGATAAATAGAACAACATAAATCACTTCAGGGCTCTGGTTAAGTGTAAGGGCAGCAAATGATATCCTAATTGTTCAATCAACAGGTAATGAACTCCTTGCATAGAAATATGATCTTTATAAATCACATTTATAATTTATAATATAATTATGAAATCCTCACATATTTTATAATTCAATTATTTTGGTGAAGGAAGGACATTTGGATAAAAATATAATAAAAGAAATTTAAGTTTGGAAAGAAATTTAGAAGTACCTCCTATATGTCATAACAAATGTAACATTAACGCCAAGTAATGAGTTAATCTATCCACTATACATGATTTTTATTTCTCGCAACTTCCAGATTCACCATAGAAAAATCTACATTACATACTGGAAGAGATGCTAGAATCAGGTGATACACAGCTTGGTGAAAGAAAGAGTTCTTTATTAGTAAGTAAGAACTGCTTTATATAAGCTATGGTGCCTTGGTTTTCTAAGGCTAATGCAACAATGTAGCACATACTGGGTGGCTTGAAATAATAAACATGTATTCTCTTACAGTTCTGGAGACTAGAGTTCTAAAATCAAGAAGTCATCAGGTTTGTTTTCTAAGCACTCTAAGGAAGAAACGATCTCATGCCACCCTCTTAACTTCTGGTGGTTGTAGGTAATTCTTGGTGTCCCTTGGTTTGTAGACACCTCACCCTGGTCTCTGCCTCTATCTTCACATTGCCTTCAACTCTGCTTCTTTGTGCCCTCTGTGCATCTTTTAAGACCATTCTCATTGGATTTAGTGTCCATCTTGATTCAAGCTGACCTTATCTCAACCCTTAACTAAGTCTGCAAGTTCCCTATTTCCAAGTCAAGTCATATTCCGAAGTTCTGAGTAGACATCAATTTGGGGGAGACATTATTGAACCCATTTGAGATGGACTCTGTGTATTAATTACCATCATAAAAGAGCCACACAGGTTGCAACAAGTTCTTAGTTCTAATTCTGGTTTGTTGCCTAACTGGGAATATGACCTTACTCAGCAGATCTTGCAAAACTCTGTATCTGAATTTCTTCATCTGTAAAATAGGAGGAGTATCAATTTATCCATCAAAAAATGTGGTCATTACCTTTCAATGAAATTCTAATCATAAAAGTTCTATGACAAGCATAGAATATTATTCAAATGCAGAACAAGCCTAATTTTACTATTATTATTGTTAATTTTACTTTTTTCTTCTCTGTTTTGCATAAACCAATCTCAAAAACTATTCGACATACTTCAGACCAGGGCAAGATTTTATGAAAACAACTTTGCACGTTTATATAAAACTTTAAATTATTCACAGCTGTTTTCCAATTTGTTTTTTGCTTATTTTTATACATCATTGAGATCTATGCAGAAAATCCAAGTGAGTGCGTTGTAGTCCTTTTTCAGATATTTTGGAGAAGAGGGTTGAATGGAAAGGACTAGAATTATTGGATTAAATACTACTTTCCTGTTATTTGCAAATCCATACTTTTGCTGTATCCAACCCCAGCACTATGGGTAATTTAACTAATAAAGCATCTCTGGGTTTCTCCCTATTCCCCCCCCCCCCAATCAGTGGGGAATATGCCCCAAGACCTTCAATGTATACCTGAATCCACAGATAGTAACAAACACTGGTTTATAAAGCTTTCAAATATGTTGTTTTAAAATAAAAATTGCAAGTCAGATAAAAAAAAAAGTTTTTTTCCTACCACTATGTGCATACCTATGATAAAGTTTAACATAAATTAGGCACAGCAAGAGATCAACAATAATAAAATTGAACAATTCTATCAATGTGTTATAATAAAAGTTATGGTTATGTTCTGCCAGGAACACCGTTCCCTCCTTGTTTTGCCTGTTTCCCACAGGTAAACTGTGCACACTCAAGATCACGTTCCTGACCTCTCTGACAAGGTCTAGTTCAGGGGCATAGTCAGCATCACTGGGACCCACTTAGTCACAAGCTGTCAAAGTAGCTGTCCGCCTGTTATCTTGATTTTGTTCTATTTCTTCTCCTCACTGGCTCGATGCCTTCTACTTTCAAATTGGTTTGTAATTTTACATAAGATTAAACACATTAAGAAAAGCTTGAAGTGCATAGGGCTGGTTTAGGTGTTGTGGGGATCACTGAAGCAGAGGAGAAATTTGTTTTAATGGAAATAATGTAAAGAAAAATATCAGCAAATTTCTCGACTCTTGAGTCTTAGTGATTTTAAGTTAATATTTAAAAATTCATCTAGGAACAGTGATGTATCATCATCTGTCCTCCTCGGAGATCCTAAAATATATGACATTCTAGATTCCTAAGTTCAAAGATTCTAAGGTAACTCATAATATTATGATGCTTTAAGAATATCCAGAGTTTATTATATTCCAAATTCCAGAAATGAGGAATTAAACCAAACTATGTTTTTACTTTAGAACCAATAGAAAAATTTAGGTACTAATAGTAAAGAAATAGCACCAGAGATATGGCCAGATATTTTAAAGAAAAAAAAATCCACAAGTCTATGCTCATAACAACTATATAAAACATCAGCAAGCCATCAGAATGGCCATAATTAGAATTTGGCTTGTATAAAAACAAAAAAAAAAAAACTAGGAAAAAATTTTGTTTTGTACAAAGCAAACAGAAGATATGCCATTTCTAAAAACAGTAAATGCTTATTAATATTTTTCATTTAGTAATTCTTTATTAAACTTTATAAAATTATATGCTCATAACAAAAGGGAATTTAAGGGAAGCTAATGTGTGTTTTGAACCAAGTGTGATGCACTACATTGTTTACATAGGTATGACATTACCTACGGCGAGACACATTTCTAAAACAAAAGAAATTATTTAATACCACGACCTAAAACTTAGTACACAGTAGGCCTCTCATTCACTGCTTTATAGAGCTTTCAAATATGTTATTTTAAAATAAAACTTGCAAGTCATCTAAAAAAATTAGCCTTTGAAAATAGGTAATTTGGGGTATAAGAAAAAAGGCATCTTGGAAAACTTTTATGTCTAAGATGTGGGCTGATATACAGAAACCAGTCATGATCCAAGTTATTATGGGTGGTGTTTAGCCACCAAGTGTCCGTTAAAACAAACCAGCACTTGCTTTGCCATAATTTTAATTTTTTAGAATGAGTCTCTTGTTGCCTTTGGTAATTCCTTCAGATCTTTAGTGGAAACAAATCTGAATACCTTATTTAATCTGGAAACAAAACACAGACATTCCAGAGGGATGCCAGTGGCTAAACACCACTGCTATGTGACAATAACAACATCTTTTTGGAAACTGAAATACACACGAGAGGGGAAAACAATCGATGAAAAGAGGGCCAGAGAGGAAGGGTTCTAGCACGGACCAGATTCATAATTGATCTTTAGTTTTTCTTTTTTTTTATTAAATCATAAACATATAGATCATGTATTAATGCATTTATGGGGTACAATGTACTGATTTCATATAGAATTAGGAATGCTTACATCACACTGGTTAATATATACTTCATCTCATTTACTTAGTTATTGTGTTAAGACATTTATACTCTGACTGGAAAGATCACCTATATGGTCTAACAAGGGTATAAGTGAACTTTTCTAGAACTAGAGTATAAATGTTTTGACTCAATGACTAAGTAAATGACATGAAGTCTATGTTAACCAACTTGATGAAAGTATTTCAAATTGTATATGAAAACACCACACCGTACCCCATGTTTGCATTAATGTATACAACTATCATTTAATAAAAAAAAAAGACATTTATACTCTGTGCTAATAGATCTGACATGTACCCTTGCATTATGCACCATAGGTGTGATCCCACCATTCACCCTCCCTTGATCTGATCTTCTCCCTCCCCTCCCATCCCCTTCTCCACCCTCTTTCATCCTGGGCCATAGTTGTGATCTATTCTTCATATGAAAGTGTGAGTGACTATAAATTGGTTTCACAATAGTACTGAGTACATGAGGTATTTTTTCTTCCATTCTTGAGATACTTTATTAAGTAGTATATGCTCCAGCTCCATCTATGTAAATGTAAAAGAGGTAAAGTCACCATCTTTTTCAAGGCTGCATAATATTCCATGGCATATATATACCACAATTTATAACACAGTGCTTGTCACAGATCAAGCAGACTGTATGTTGAGTAAATGTGTGACTAGAGACCAGCCTGAGCAAGACTTCATCTCTACTAAAGATAGAAAAATTAGCTGGGCATTCTTGGTGGACACTTGTAGTCCCAATTACTCAGGAGGCTGAGGCAAGAAGGATCACTTGAGTTTGACATTCCTGTGACCTATGACTCAGGGCACTCACAAAGTCAGACTGTCTCTGAATTTAAAAAAAAATGAAATGAAATAAATAAGATGAATAAAATAAAAATACAATAACAAAACAAAATAAAATGAAATGAAAATGCATGATTAAAACATCACTAAGTTTCAAGAGCACATTACTGTTTAAGGATGACTATAAATGTAGACTGGATATTTCTAACCAGTCAGATGGCTGGCCAGAGTAAATCACAAACTCTTCCAATGCTCTTTTTTTATTCAGAGAGAGTCTGACTCTGTGAGTGCCCTGGGTCATAGCTCACAATCTTGACCCTGGGACACAAAACATTTTGAAATACTTAAATTTATTTTAAGATATTAGAATCATTGTGTGTGTGTGTTTTATTTTATTTTATTTTATTTTTTGAGACAGAGTCTCACTATGTCGCCCTTGGTAGAGTGCTGTGGCATCACAGTTCACAGCAACCTTAAACTGCTAAGCAATTCTCTTGCCTCAGCCTCCCAAGTAGCTGAGACTACAGGCACCCACCACAATGCCTGGCTATTTTTTTGTTGCAGTTGTCATTATTTAGCAGGCCCAGGCCAGGTTTGAACTTTCCAGCCTCAGTGCAAGTGGTTGGTGCCCTAACAACTGAGCGACAGATACCAAGCCAAGCAGAATCGTTGTTTTGAATATTCCTGATGATGGGCATTTTTGTTTTTCTTACTAAAATGAAAAGGTCGATGTTTTATTAAAAAAGATAAAAAGTCACTTAGAGACTAACAAGAAAAAAAATAGACCATTACCTCCAAAGTGGAGCTATAGGACAAGGAATTATTTCTGCTACTGCATGAAATTAGAAAAAAAGCTTGTTAGCATTGATTAGCATTATTAAAATAAGGACCCATAATGTTCTCTGCAGAGTTCTTACATGGCTTTGTGATAGATCGATGCCCGCTTTTATGTATATTGATTTTATGAATTTCTACATTTTATTTTCTTTCTATTGTGCAAATCTAGAAATTCTACATTCCTTCTGCCCAGGGAATTTGCTAAACTCACATATTATAATAGCTGATATCTTGATTCTTGTGACTACTCTATGCTATCACGTCATTCATGAGTAATGGCAGTTTTATTTCTTCATTTCTCTGAGGCTGCTGTGTTGTATTACGTGGGACTTTCAGTAAAATGTCAGAGAGAATTGGAAATGGTCAGCATCCCTATCTTCTTCCTGATCTCATGGGAAAGCATTCAATATTTCACAATGAAATGCGAGTCTTGCTGGAAGATTTCTTACAGATATTCAGCACCAGACTAATGAAGTTCCTTTTTACTGCAAGGTTGCTAAGGAAGTTTTCATTAACAAAGGCTGAATTTTATAAATTGATTTTTATGCATTAGTGGTGATCTTATTATTTACGCTATCATTTTGTTAATGTGATAAATTCAATGAATTATTTTCTTCTTTATTGGGGGGGGAGGATGTTATGGAAGTCTATCCCGCACACAACAAAGTACAAAAATCTTAAATGCATACTTCAGTTAATTTTGACAAACAAATCTAGCGTGCTCAACTCTCAGATGAAGGAACAGCTATCTATTACTGGGACACCAGGAACATTCTCTGACCCCTTATGGCATTGAGATGGGTAACCACTATATGGACTTCTAAAGGCAGAGATCACTTTTGCCTTGTTTTGAGAAGGGGAACATCTGTCTTTTTTTCATTCAACATTATATTTGCATGATTAAGCCTTGTTATTGCAAGCAAGTAGTTGTAGTCTGTTTATTTTCATTGTTGAACAGAGTTACAGTGAATGGATGTGTGATGACTTAGCTACTGTACTGTTTTGTTTGTTTTTTCCTCTTATTTTATTAAATCATAGCAGTGTACATTAATACTATCATGAGGTACAGGGCACTGTTTCTGTATACAATTTGAAATACTTCCACCCAACTGGTTATCATAGCCTTCATGTCTTTTTCTTAGTTATTTTTTTTGTCAATGCAACATTTATTTATTTATTTTTGTTTAATAATTTAATCATCAAAATAGTCTTGTGTATATTATTTGTTTTTCTTTTCTTTTAATACCTTTTTTTTAAATTGAATAGTAACTGTGTACATTAATGCACTTCTGGGGTACAGTGTGGTGTTTTCACAAACAATCCGAAACACTTCCATCCAACTGGTTAACATAGCCTTCATGTAATTTTCTTAGTTATTGTGTTAAGACATTTATATTCTACATTTAGAGAGATTTACATGGACCCTTATAGGATGAACCATAGGCGTGATCCCGCCAATCACCCTCCCTCTATATCTACTCTACTGTTGATGGACACTTGGTTTTCTTATTTATGGATTTATGAATCTATTGTTGCTGTTAGGATTAGTTCTTTCAAAAATGCATATGCTCACACACACATGCACATAGTTTTAAGAGTAGAATTTTGGGATCAGAGGCCATGGCCATGTTCCACTTTAGTAGACACTTTCCAACAGTTTCTCAAAGTCATTGTACCAATGTACCCTTTTCATCATCAGAGTATTAGAGTTCATGGTAGATCCTCACTAAATAATAAATATTATTATAATTATTATTAGAGAAAAGTCTTTCTCCTTTAGAGGTGATAAAGGTCAAGCACCAAATGTCGTAGGGCTGGCCTTGGGTCACACGGAGTGGAGTATGTGGTGTCTTATCCTTGTTATTTTTTTCAAGATATGGAACACGTTTAGCTCGCAGCAAGCAGCTGTCCAGTGGTATTCAGTTAAGGGAAAGCTGTGATTAAAGATCTCCTCCTTCCTAACATGCGGGACTGTGGAGTGAGCAGCTACCTAGGTACCATATTGGTGAATACAGGAAGCCTGTAAGTGTTGTTATAGACAAGAGTGGTGGGAAAATAAGGAAATATTTGCAGGTATGTTCCCTACCTGAGATATTTTTCTTAGGGTTCTTGGTGATAAATAGTCAGAATTGATTATTCTGTGCATTACTGTTATCACAGAATGTTGGTTGAAAATAGGGATCGCTGCAGGGTAGCCTTGGAAGGATAGGGGAAGGTCCAGGGTGTAGGAATTCAGCTCTTTCACCTTAGTATACCTACCATCACCCACCACAATCATGTGGGGCATTTCTATCCATTTTGATGGACCATAGTGAAAGATTTTATCCAACAATACCATTTTGCTGAGACAGTAAAAGTTTCTTTGATGCATGCTAAGTTCTCCATTTCCTGTTTCAACAAGCTATTGACCTCTTTTATTTTTTCTTTCCAACTGTCATATGCTAATAAGGCAGGGCATGTTTTTCTCACCCTGAGAGTCATATTCTGATACATTTTACATTGTAACATCCTGAATTTGGTTTTGAGTCATGGCATCCCTTTGTTTTAATTTTTGTTAAAGAATATCAATTCTTTCCATCTTCCAGTGACACCTGTGTGATATTTTTACTTCTAATGTCTGCCACATTTTTTGTACCATGTTTTACATAACATGGTCACCATGTCAGACAAAGCTCTCTTTTGAGGGTGTCTGCTGCTCTTGGCTTCAGAATCTCCATGACAGTGGTTCACCCCGTTTATGGTAGCAGAGTTCCTTCAGGGAGTCGCTTGCTTCAGGTGCAGTTAGAGTCTGTAGATTTTGAGGTCATAAAACAGGCTGAGTTCCATGGTAAGGACTAGGCTTTTCCTGCCTTCTGTGCTTTACTATTTGAGGGTTCTTCTATCAAAATGGGTGAACTGAGACTTAAGACAAAATATGGCAACAGAAAATTATAACCAGTGTGTATAATACTAGACCTCCTTTAAAACACCTCAAGCCAGATAACATCTGAAGGAACCAGTTCTAAGAGAGGTGGATATGGTTTCCTGGAGACTCATCATAACATGGCTGTGATAATAACTCACTGGTAAAATTGTCTATGTATTTAAACTTAGAAAAATTCAAATATAGACACGGGCCATTTCCCGAAAATCATATTTCTTTATCCCTAGTCAACAGTTTAAGTCATACTAAGTGATAATGATATCATTACTTAATGGAATTTACCATTTTCCTCCAGCCTACACACTCATGTCTATAAAATTTCTTCTTTTGCTAACTTTATGCTTCTTTCCCCTGACCTACACACAGGACACACATACTCGACCTCTTTAAGATTCTGCCTCTCTTTATGGTAGAAGGGAAGAAAGAAAGGTGCCATCGGAAATTCAAGCGGCGGTGCTGGGAATCAGAGAATCCCTTAGGCAACTATCATTCAATTTAAGAGTGAAAACATTTTTTCAAATCATCTGCTGTTTGTTTTCTCATGGGATTGGATGATATTTGCACAATCGTTCCAGGAAAGAAACTGATAAAAATCTATACATATAGTATATAGTATTTGCAGAATAAGATCGCTTTGCTAGACTGGGGTATTTGCCATTTAGCGGTGAGGGTGTTGTTGGTGCCACAGCATTAGAACTTTCTCTGCAGTGGTAGCCAAGCCAGGGCTTGGGTAGCAGATTGAGACTACAGCTAGAGCTCTGACTTTGCAGTGGTGAACAGCCCTGTTTTGCTGGATGAACGCAACAGCCAGGGAAGCCAGAATACCGTTTGTTCACAGAAGCCCTGTTGCAGAAAGCATTGTTCTGTTTGGCATTTTTTTTTTCCCAATCATATTTTTTCCCTCACTGTATTCAGCAAACAAACACTTGGAATCATTTTTAAAATTACAACTTCGATTTAGTTTTCTAGTTCTGTTGCAAGAAGGCAATTTTTTTCTTTTTTATCTTAGAAAGGATATTTTCCACTTCTCTTGTTTAATACCTTTATTTTGGCAGGATTACACCTGTGCCAAAGGCCTGCAAATATTTGGAAAAGATGTTTCCTTTCGAGTTTGTTAAATCATATTTTTGTTTGAGGGAACTGTTCAAATATGCGCTCTGCCAGCTCCTTTGGAATACAGTAATATCTGTTATCCACGGCTCTGCCTTCTGCAGTTTCTGTTACCCACCAGCAAACGCAGTCTGAAAATATTAAATGGACTACTCCAGAACTAATGCGATTTGCCGATGTTAAATGGTGCACCCTTCATGATGAAATCTCACATCATACCTCACTGCTCTCACTAGTCCTACCATGAAGTGAACTCTCCCCTTGCCCAGGGCATCCACACTGCAGATGCCGCCCCCCAGCCAGTCACTACGTAACCCTCTGGGTTATGAGATTGACTGCCACAGTGTCACAGTGCATGCGTTCAAGTCACTCTGATTTTAGCAATCCAGATATGCCCCAAAGAAGGCCTGACCTGCTTTCTTTAAGTGAGAAATGAAAGTTCTTGACTTAATAAGGAAAGAAAGAAAAACCCTATGCTGAGGTTGCTAAGATTTATAGTGAGAGCGAATCTTCTGTCCATGAACTTGTGAAGAAGCAAAGAGAAGTTGCCCAACTTTATCACCGTGGCCTGTGCCTTCGGTCTCCATTATTGATTAATTCAGCAGAGCTTCAAAATTAAAACAAATAGACATTAATTAAAAAGGACTCAATGGTTTAAAAATATATGACTTGCCATTTCAACTATCTAAAATTAACATCTAGGCCATTACACCCGGGGAGCAATTATGAAAGTCGGAGAGTGGCGTGCACACAGAGGCAGCAAGGATTTATTTTAAAATCAGCTTAATTGTTGCCAATAAAACAAAGTGAAGGGAGAAGGCATTTATCTTCCACACACAGAGTAATTCTAGAGTTTTGTGACGCTCTTGCTGAAGCAAACAATTACAGCTTCTTATCAATTCAGGAGAAACTTCCCACCTCCTCTAAGACAGTATGTCTAGGATATTATTGTCAAGATCAGTCTAGGTAAACTTTGTCACTGGAAATAGAGAATTTCAGTTATTGAACGAAAGCAAAAGAAAATGGGCACATTTAAATCGATCTTGGTTTTTCTCTTAGATTGTCTTAAATGAGTGTCATGGAAACCTGAGAACATGGAAACTCATCATTTAATGTGCTTTGTACAGTGCGATCCTCCGAAGAATTAAAAAAAAAATTAACTGGGTAGTTTTTTGACATAAAACAGAATGTGAAAATAAAAACTGATGGGGGAATCAAAAACAGAAATCTCAGACAGAGGAAAATAACAAGATAGTGTAGAAAAGGAGAGGAGAGAATGGTAATTCACAAAAGAAGCTAGAACAATTAACACTGAAACGTAATCGGGAATGATCAAATGCGTTTAAATTAACATAGGAATTTAACAATTTCATTAGCATTCATTTAGAACTTACCTAACACTATTCTGTGAATTCATATGGATTAACTTAGTGAGCCCTGACTATGGGCCTCTTAGGTAATTACGGCTATTATTCTTATTGCCAATATTTAATAAAAGAAGGTAATACACATGGTTGGAGAAGGCACAGTGTATTTGTAATTGATAATGGAAAGTAGAACAAATATTTTGGGAAGCACTTTGTTAGGAGGCATTGAGGAACTTTAGAATGATTGCCCCACTAATTTCCAGCAAAATCAACTCTCCTAAGGAAGCAATCTTGTATGTAATAAAAGTTTCCATAATTTGAAAATGTTTCAATTAATACACCATCACGGCAAGTCGGAATTTTAGGCAGGCTTTAACAAAAATCACTGTACTTAGGAACAGCACAAACTTGTGAAAATGAGTACAATGTAATAAGTGAAAAATAGACATACATAGAATTACAGAGAGAAAGTCAGGGAAGAATTAATAGAAGGGTCCCTTTTTTTCTAGATACTGAAATCTGGTGGTGAATTACATGCCTTTCCAAATTTCCAAAGTTTCTACAATTAAACAGTGAAAAATCAGATGGAGTAGACTGATTGTCTGGGTGATCCCAAATAATAATACTTCTCTGTATCTAAACCATTTTTTTGTGTCTTCCCACACTTATCTTGACCGTACGTAACTTGCTTTGGCCAGTGGGACAGCAGGAGATAGGGTACAAAACATTAGTGCTTTTCTGGGCTCTCTTCTGCTTGTCTGTGATCACCATGTGACTATCCCTTGACAGAGGTATGTGAAGAGGAACAGAGAGCGCCTTCATCCCAGATCTGCTAGCTTCCAGCCCACAACCCAGCTACAACAGACGGCAGACACATGAACAAACTCACCCAGTAAGCCTGGCCCAGATCCCCAGAACTCGCTGCTGACATCAAAGCCCATTAAAAAACAGCTAACATCTACACTACTCAGAAGACGTGGGGACTTTTGTTACGCAGCAAGAACTAACTTATGTCGGAAGAATTTAGACTTCAGAGCTTTCCTGAGTAGCAAATTCATACTTAAAAGCACTAACAAAGAAATATACAAAATACTTTATTATTAATTTTTAAAAGCCATCTCTCTGCATGTACCTATGTAACCTGCTTTATATCCTCCACATTTTAACCAGCTAGCTCTGTTATCTTTTTCTAACCAGTATGTTTATGATTAGATTCTTTCTCCAGGCATCTTCAACCTCCTCAGATGCTCTGAGCTTAATATTTTCTAATGAACCTCATGAAATTCTCCATGTTCAGCAAACCCTTATCATTTATCAGGAGAGCTGATATTTCACTCAGCCTTTGCTGTCCTTGTTACCACGTGTTAAAGCTGACTTGGTTTGCTTTTCATTGAAGATAATGGCTGAAGAGTCTCCAGCTGTGTCTTCCCTACCTGAGCCATCATGCTGTGACCCACTGTCACACTCCGGTGAGCTGATATCTGCATTTCAGGGACTAACCCATGACTGATATTTTCCTGACCCCTTTACTTGCCTTTCCAAAGGGAAAGGGATGGGTCCATCCCAGCCCTTCTCCTGCCAGCCCTAGAGAGCCTTCACTCCAGTTTCAGTCTCACCTTCTTTACTTCCATTTGACATCTACAGCCCTACACAGCCAGCCACTCCCAAATCTCATGCTGTCCCACAAGTTCATTTGCCTCACACTTAGAAGTATTCATGTGCTGGGCAGTGGTTCAGGGATTTGTGCCCGAAGCAAAGCTGAATAGTGAACATTTCTTGATTCAAAAATCAAAACAAAAAGCAAAATGCAAACCTCCAATTTCAGCAGAAATAAGTACCAGAGCATATAATTTAGAAGCCATGTTAACAGTCAAATCAAAGATGTTTATTGATCCTACAATCCCATTACCAGGTATCTACCCCGAAGAACAAAAATCATTTTACCACAGAGACATTTGCACCAGAATGTTTACTGCAGCCCAATTCATAATTGCCAAGTTGTGGAAGCAACCTAAGTGCCCATCAATCCATGAATGGATCAACCAACTGTGGTATGTGTATACCATGGAATACTATTCAGCCATTAAAAAGATGGAGACTTTACCTCTTTTATGTTTACCTAGATGGAGCTGAAACACATTCTTGGTAAAGTATCACAAGAATGGAAAAATAAATATCCAGTGTACTCCATACTAATATGAAACCAATATATAAAAAATTACATGCTCATTTGAACAATGAAACACAAATATAGTCTAGTAGGGAGCAGGGAGAGAAGAGAAGGGGTAAGGAGAGCATGACTGGCAGAAGGAGGGAGGGCCTGTGGTGGGATCTCACCTGATGTGCACATCCTGAGGGTGTTTAACACATCCCCTGAGTGAGGGGCTTTTCTACAACTGAAACTTTATCCTAGAAGTGAAAACAATGTAACCTATAAATGTGTACCCTTATATTATTATGAAATAAAAAACAAATATAAAAAACAAACTTCTCTTTCTGTCTGTTGTTTCTATTTCCTACTTTCTCATCCCATCAACACGTGTGTGTATGCGTGTGTATATATGTGCGTGTGTTGGGGGTGTGGATTGCGAGGCTCACCTAATTACCATCGTGCCCTGTGCAGTGAGCCAAGTGCCCTGGCTCTGGGCTGAGACGGGTTTGGGGGTTGGAGCAAGGTCATGTGCAGAGGAGGTGGCAGTGTCAGGTGTACATCATCAAGCCTGACCCACACTGGCAATAATTAATCACTGTCCAGTTATGAGAAGACACAGTGAGGTTGGGAAGGACATCGGGTGTGCTGGTGCAGGCATAGGGATTTTTTTCACCAAGAAGAGCAGCAGCAAGGATGCATCTCCTGGCTCCGTGCTCTGAGTGCCCATAGGCTACAGTGTGCTGTGGGCCTCTGAGCCTTGGGGGTTTTTTTTGAAGATAGGTTGTTCTGCATCAAACTTGGAGAGAAAAATTGCCCAAGTCAAATAAATTCCCTCAAAGGTGCAACTCAGAGCAAGGCCATTAGGCACCCTGGGTCTAAGGATGAATAAAACTCGTTATGACCTTTCCGAAATTCACTTTTAGGCCTGAATAACCATGGTTCTTATCACTTCATCAAGAAGCAGAGAATTCCCAAACAGTCCAGATTGTTCCCCTCGGATCAATCAATATAGATTGTGTACGTGTGTGAATGCAGCAGAAATCTAGGCCACATTGATTTAGTGAGAGTGTGGCCTGGCCCTTCTACTGAATTTTATTTACCTATGGATAGAAAGCTGCCTTCAAATGGGCATTTTGGGCCCGGTGTATGCCGTCTGTTTTGGACAAATGTTGGAGGTATCTCAATGTCCAGAGCTACTCCTTCTCGTGTTAACATAGTATCCAGATTTCATATAGTTCTCAAAAAATAGTTATTAAGAGAGAAATTAAAATACCATATGATCACCTTAGGTAATTAGATTCATAATTTTTTAAAATGAACAAAAGATGAAAAAAATACTGAAGTAGTGCTCAGTTTTCAGATGGCAACAATAGAACTACCTGGGAACTTGTGAAAAATGCATGTTCCCAGTTCCCACTCCGAACCCCAGGACAAGAGAGGCTCTGGGGACCGTTTGTTTGTACAAGCTCCTGTGTGGCACATACTCAGGTTTGAGACCCCCTAATTTGAGTGATCAGAGTCTCTTCTTTGCTATACAGTTGCAAAATTATTTTTTCCAACTCTAACTTTCATCATTTTCCCAAACAAATGGAGCGTGCATAAGTGAATAAAACCATATTAGAAATCGAAAAATTATTTCCAATTTCAAAAGCCCACATTCATAATGCATTTAAATATTTGGAGATTTATTTTTTTAATCTCAACACAGTTTACCACCAGTTTTAAAAGGTATATTGAGCCAACTGGAAATATTTCCAATTGGTTTGGATTGGTCGTTAGAGAATGATAGAAAAGTACTATTGATTTCACTTGTGATCATTCACTGCGAAGGCAGAGATGGGTTGGAATACACGTTTGAAAAGACCATCACTATACTGGGCAGCGCCTGTGGTTTAAAGGAGTAGGGCACTGGCCCCACATGCCAGAGGTGGCAGGTTCAAATCCAGCCCTGGCCAAAAACTGCAAAAAGGAAAAAAAATAAAAAAAGACCATCACTATAAAAACACTCAAGGCAGATAAAATGCAAACAAGTTTGTGAATTTGATATATGACTATTAAAAACACACGTTTTTAATGGCTTTAATTAAGGTGAGACACAACAAATAAAAAATTATTCCACGTAAATAATATAAATCAAAGTAAAAATATTATTAGTATTCTAGAATAGAGTTTAAGAGTGTCAAGTTAAAATATGAAGACTATAAAAAACTACACAGCTAATATTTATGTTCTAAGTATACTCCTAATGACAACCATCATTAATATTTGACGGTTATATGTTTTTCTGAAATTCATGTCAGAATGTGTGTCTAATCCTCCTTAGCTCTGTAGAACAACCATGGATGGTATTTGTTGTACTCCTGTTATGGTCAAAGTGAGATGCAGAGAAATTAAGTAACTTATTTAAAATCTTTTAGCCAACAAGGAGCATAGTGAGAACTTATGGTAATATCTCTTAACTGTAAACATTTCCATTAAACATTTTCTTAGTCTCCCCTATGTTTTCAGATCCCAGCATCAAAATGCTAGAGAACAGATTATTTCTAGCTAACCTGCACCTCAAGAAAGGATCTCAGCAGAAATAGCTGCACTTTGGCCCTAATACAGGACCACTGTCAAGAGCCATTTGGACACACAAAAGCATGTACACTCACACGGCATACCAGACTGGGGTTGGTAGTGGAGGTGGGGAATGCAGGGAAGAAGCAAAATAAACTCTGTGAATATGTACTCTGAAAGATCCCTAGAGAACAGGTATGTTAATGCCCAGAATCTGGAGAAAAATATTGCCAGAAAAATGCTATCATTTTTAAAGGGACACAAGATTACTTAGAAAAAAATTACTAAGAATGAAATCTAATGTTTTTTCCATGACCTCCAGCAGCCTACAACATCTAGCCCCTTCCCATCTCCTTGACTCCTTTCTCACCTCTCTCCCCCTATCCTCTCAGCGACAGTTAACACCCAAAGGCCCCTGACAGCGCATCTGCCTCAGGGCCTTTGCACTGGCTCTTATCACTGTTTGAAATGCTTTCCTCTAGATAACCACAGGTTTTCTCTTTCACTTATTTCAGACATCTGACCAAGTTATAATTATTTAGAAAGCTCTTCACTGGTAACACAAGGTAAAGTATGGTCCCTATTTTTTTCCCCATTTTTTTTTATAGTGCTTTAATTTTACCTAAGTCTATCTTACTACTTCACATCATAGTACATGTCCTATTGACTATTATCTTTTTTCTTCTGTTGGAATAAAAGTTACTAAAGAAGAGAGACTTTTCTTTCTTATTCTCTTCTCTATCGAGAAAAGTGAAGTGACTGGAGCATGCATATTTATTGAATGAATGCATGGACTAAGTCATTCACTGTATAAAAGGATGAATGAATGCTTACTTGGTGGGGCACTCCACCGGCCTCTACCCCACTGTAAGAAAGAATGAATGAATGCTTACTTGGTTGGGCACTCCACCAGCCTCTACTAACTGTAGGAAAGAAGGAATGAATGCTTACTTGGTGGGGCACTCCACCGGCCTCTACCCACTGTAGGAAAGAAGGAATGAATGCTCACTTGGTGGGGAACTCCACCGGCCTCTA
>NW_003852442.1:7203797-7223741 GCF_000181295.1 Otolemur garnettii
GAAAGAAGGAATGAATGCTTACTTGGTGGGGCACTCCACCGGCCTCTACCTACTGTAGGAAAGAAGGAATGAATGCTTACTTGGTGGGGCACTCCACTGGCCTCTACCCACTCAATGGCTCTCCAGAAGAGAGCCTGGGTTCATTCTCTTGTCTTCCAAATATGCTTCTATTTCTGTTTCTTGGGTCTGTGAATACATTAACTACCACCCTCTCAACCACTTGACCCATCCAACCACAGAATTACTTCCCCGCACTCTTTTTTCTCCAGTCCATTCACAAAGTCCCACCAATTCCTCTTAAATTGGTGCTTCATCTATATTTCTTCTCATAGATACCTTTCACTTACTCTGTTGTTCAACCTCCTATTTCTTTAACAGATTGGCTTCATTAGACTAAATGTCAACTCCTGTAATAATAAAAAGCAATCAAAACCATTTGCTGGAAGGGGACCGATATTTTTATATATTTTTCCAATAATGGGCAGTTATTTTTCTCTGTAATCTGCTATTATGTGTAGCAGAAAATTTCCACCAGTGAAGACAGAAAGGGAAATAAAATGAATCATATATTTCTTAATTAGTCAATAAAAGGAAGCATGCCATCGTATAAATAAGGAAAAAAACTTTTTCTGATGCTAAATTAATGGGTTCCGGTAAGTGGATAGGCTTGTATCATATAGAACAACATAAAAATACACAATGCTTGTTCTCAAAGAATGACTCTTCCTATCGAACCAATACGTGTATAGTTGTGGGTAACGTGAATGGCATTCCCCCGAACTGCACGTCCAACCGCAGCCTCAGAACTGTTTGGAAATATGGTCTGTGCAGCTATAATTGGTTAAGGTGATCATTTATTAAAGTAGTTGTGGGAGATGAGTACAATAACAAAGCAAAAAAAATTCAGAGGACTTATAAAAAGAACTAGTTTACTTAACAAATGCAAACAATGTAACCTAATCATTTTTTACCCTCATATTAATCTGAAATAAAAAAAAATGAAAAAGTACTCCACATTGGAGGGGAAGGCAGGGGAGGTGAGAGAAAAGAAAAGAAAAAAAGAAGAAAGAAAGAAAAAAAAAAGAGAGAAAAGAACTAGTTCTTCCTTTCTTCCCGGACTCCAGCAGTCATAATCTTTGTCATTCCTGTCACTGAATGTTGTAGTCATTCTAAACAACATGTCTTACAGAGTATGTTGGGAAGCTAACTGTGTAAAAAAATAAAATAAAATAAAATTAGCACTCCTCTCCTCTGTATCTGCTATTAGTCAAACTTCCCTTTACAGCTGATATTTCAGGGTTCACAATATTTATATTTTATTCCATAACCACTTTTGTCTTCCATTCTTTGTCCATCAGCAGATTCTAGAAGTTCTCACCCCATAACCATCAGTCAGGCTCTTAGTACTATGCAAATGCTGCTCAGGACAAACCAATTAGTGTTTGTACTTAACTGTTCTTATCAAAGAATCCAATCTCTGACCCTTGCCCTACTTAGAAGAGAGGGCTCCTAAGATCAAGATCAAATGGATTCTCTCTAGTTCATCTGTTTTTAAAATTCATCCTACATTTTATCCACTATATATTTGGGCTGTACTATATTAATACATGGACGCATTTTCTCTTCTAGAAATTTTAAATGATTTTTCTTCTCCTAAGAAAAATGCATGCCCTATCTGCAAAAGTATTTAGAGCCTTCATTTTTTTTCCTTTTGTTTACTTAAAGCAGTAAGTTCCATTGTAACCAAATTCATTCTTAGCTCTCACCTCTGCTTTCCTCTTTGTTTCTACTTAGGTGGTCTCTTCTTGAAATCTCCTTTCACTAAACTCCTAGACTAGCTTCCCTCTTTCATCTGATAGATAATAACTTTTACCTCTCTGTATTTTTCTCTACACTGTCCTAGGGTAGATGGAAAGAGGTCGATT
Source organism: Otolemur garnettii (assembly GCF_000181295.1). Lineage (NCBI taxonomy): Eukaryota > Metazoa > Chordata > Mammalia > Primates > Galagidae > Otolemur > Otolemur garnettii. The sequence continues at coordinate 7,205,723 of NW_003852442.1, forward strand.
TTCTGAGTCCTTGTGTGTTTGCAAATATTTTTATTTCCACACTGTTGCTTTCTTGACTGGGTATGGAATTCCATGTTGAAAATCACTTTGCTTGAGAACATTAAAGAAATAATTTCATTGTCTTCTAGCAGCCAGTGCTGACATGGTGGGTCTCCTGCCAGTGCAACTGTCACTTCCTTGTTGGTGTCCTTGTTTTAGCGTCCTCTCTCTCTGACCTATGACAAGATTATGTCAATGCAGGTTTTCTTGTACTTAACAGACATTTTTAATCTGAATATTTGTCTTTTTTCAGCCAGATAAGTCTTCCTGTGTTGAGTTTTATTACCTTCACTTCCTCATCGTCTTTGTTCTATCTTTCTAAAACTCTTATGAATGGAAGAAAGAACCACTTGAAGTGACTTTTTGTTACTTTTGTTATTTCCCTCGTATTATTCGTCTTTTTCTCTCCTTTTCCATATTGGGCGATGTCTTTTGCTTTGTGTTGAGGTTTTCTCTTGCTATTCATTTATTTTCTTTTTCAGATGACGTTTAATCAGCACGACTTTTTTCCTGCATGATGATGGCTTATTTTTCACACCATTTTCATTTGTTTTATAGCTGCGCTCTCTTTCCCAGCATTCCAGAGATTAGCTTCCTTCCTTTTCTTTTTCACATAGGATGCTTTTATTTCCCAAATTTAATTTGGCAAATCAGAGCTCAGGTTTTCTACTTATTTATCTTGCCCTTTATCTTTCATTTGGATCATTTTATCCGCACCTCTCAGGTGTTTATTTTACACAATCTAACAACTGGGGAAAAGCTCTGTCTCATTGGGTTGGCTTTTAAAATGTTATTTGTTTTACATTCCTTTTTTTATTTTTTGTCATTTTATTGAGCCCAGGCTGCCCCGTGGAAATTTATTTTCTTATAATTGTGGGCGGAATGGGGCTTTGCGATGATTGGAACTTGGACGTATGTGATTTAAACGTAAGACAATGACACAACCTCCTATTTTCCCCCAGTTGACAATCACCTTGGTTCAGTTATAATGCCCAAGTGCTTTAATTTTCTAGTGAATAAACTTAAGTAGTTCACATGCTCTAATTAATTATAAACAACCTTCCAGGCCTATCATCACGAATAATCCCAAACAGAGTAAGACCTAAGTCTTGTAAAATGTTCTCAGTACCTTATGTAAAAGTGTTCTGTGTTTAACACATTGCATGCTGTGTACTACTCTTGATGACTCGGGGGTGTCCAGACTTTTACATAAGATGATGAGTTGTTCATGCATTAAATACACAAATATTAAGGAAAGTTAATTAGCAAAAAAAAAAGCCCATGTGTACTTTCCATGGTACCTGACAACACAGAGTAGTGAAAAAAGTCCTTACAAAGTCAGCATGCAGGTTGGATACCCCTGAATGCCTTTTAAAGGTTCTGAGAAGTGCTACTATAAAGAAACAGGTGGAATATTTTTTGTCATCTTCCATGAAGTATCCGTGTTGGGCACGTGGGATCCGAATCACCTAACATGGCCCCTGGCCATGAGAAGCGACACAGAGGTACATCACACGTGTATTTTTTTTTTAAGGCTCTATGTGCCCGATAGTTTATTTCTGGCTGTTAAATACAGATTATTATAAAAACCTTAGGAATATCTATGAAAGGCAGATGGACCAAATAATTGGTTTTTTAGAATCCGGGCAAGTGGCTCAACAGGGGGTAATTTAGCTTTTTTTCTGGATGGCATTAGCAACAGTCAGGTAAGGGGTGAGTTCTGTCCCCAGAGCCTAGAGTCTTGATGGCCTATTGTTAATTACAGAAGCTCGGAGGAGCCGCTGGCTAGGCCAGCTTTCTGTTACTCCCATTGAGGGCTCTGACTTGTGTGTGACAGACAAAAATCTATTCACCCCATTGCAAAACAGAAGCGACCTGTAAAGTGCCCATGAGCACAGCCTGTTTAAGGTACCTTTTAGAAATGCAGCTTATTAAACATTTGGGAGAAACGTGCTCCCTTTTTTCTAATACGTACATTTACGGCCACAGATTTCCTTCACACCTGGCTATTCTTGTATGGCCAACTTTAATGAGGTAAACTGGGGTACATTAGCCTCTACTTCAAATATGCAACCTGATAATCTTGAATTACATATATACCCGTTAAACTACTGCAGTCAAGACAACAAACATATCCGCCTTCCTGCAAGTGTTCTCAAACCTAGTTTTATTTATTTTTTATTAAATCATAGCTGTGTACATTAATACTATCATGGGGTATCGTGTGTTATTTCTATATACAATTTGAAATACTTTCACCCAACTGGTTAACATAGCCTTCATGTCATTTTCTTAGTTATTGTGTTAAGACATTTATATTCTACATTTAGAAAGATTCACATGTACCTTTATCATGTTCATGCCCCTTTTAATTCCTCCCCACAATACCATTCTACCTTAACACACCCTGTGTCCATTGTCAAGTGAATCCTGATCTGATTTCTATAAGATCAACTATAATGTTTACATCTTCTAGAATCTTAAATAAATGGAATTATATGGTAACATACTCCCTCTTATGTGTGTGGGGGATGAAGTGTTCTCAGTTTTTCACTAACAAAAATATTCTGAGATTCATCCATGTTCTTGCATGAATCAATAGTTTATTCCTTTTATTACTGGGCAAATGCCATTAAATGGATGTGCCAAATGTGTTCACCCATTGGCCAGTGGATAAACATTTGAGTTGTCTTCAGTTTTTTCCTGTTTCAAATAAAACTTCAGTAAATAAAAATAGCTAGGCATTGTGGTGTGTGTCTATAGTCCCAGCTACTGGAGAGGCTGAGGCAAGACAATTGCTTGAGCCCAAGAGTTTAAGGCTGCTGTGAGTTACGATACCATAGCACTCTCCCAAGGGTCACAATGTGAGACTCTGTCTCCAAAAAAAAAAAAAAAAAAAGAAAGAAAGAAAGAAAATAAAAACTCCAATAAATGTTCACATACAAGTATTTGTATGAAAATATGCTTTTATTTCCTTTGGGCAAATATATAAATTTAGAATTCCTAAGATAGAGGTACGTGCATATTTAGCTTTTTTTTTTCTTTTTTTTTTTTTGGAGACGGAACCTCAAGCTATCCCCTGGGTAGAGTGCCATGCCATCACAGCTCACAGCAACCTCCAACTCTGGGGCTCAAGTGGGTCTCCTGCCTCCGCCTCCCAAGTAGCTGGGACTACAGGCACCTGCCATAACGCCTGGCCATTTTTTGGTTGCAGCCATCATTGTTGTTTGGCGGGCTCAGGCTGGGGATTCAAACCCACCATCTTAGGTGTATGTGGCTGGCATCTTAGCTGCTTGAGCCACAGGCGCCGAGCCCATATTTAGTTTTTAAAGCAAATAGTTTTCTAAAGGGGCTGCGCCCTTTTATGTTACCACCAGCAGCATCTGAGAGTTTGAATTGTCACATATTCTCACCAATGCTTAGCGTCATCAGTCTTCAAGACTAGGTATTCTCATTGGCATTTTCCTGACGACATCTGTGTCAGTTTTATTCCTAAGTATTACATATGCTTGGTGCTATTAAAATGAGGCTGTTTTCAGTTCAATTTCAATGTCTAATGATTTGTTCCTGGTACCTACAATGCCCTGTAATTTATTTTCGCCCATTGATCTTCTATCAGTGTTGCCCAACTTAAAGTTTTTGAAATTGTTTTCTGGATTTCATAGAATTTTCTATGTAGATGTGTATATTTCAGAAGAATGTGGAATGTCTACATGTGGTATACTGTACTATAAGTATCAGGTCAGGTTGGTTAATAACGTTTAAGTCTTTTATAATGCCTTTCCTAAATTTCTGTGTACTTTTTCTATCAGTTTTTGAGAGAGGAGTATTTAAATATTTGACTATAATTGTGGGTTTGTCTATTTCCCTTGCACATCTGTTAGTTTTATTTTCATGCCTTTTGAAGCTCTGTTATTAACTGGATAAAGGTTTAGGATTATATGCTTTTGGTGAATTTTTCATTATGACTATTTTATCATTATTAAGTGATTCTCTGTCTCTAGATATATACTTTCCTCTAAAATCTACTTTGTCTGAATATTTTTTCATACTTCTGCTTCTAAATTATTTCTCTATACTTAATGTGGATTTTTTGTAGGCACCCCTAAAATTAGCTTTTTTTTTTTTTTAAATTAAATCATAGCTGTGTACATTAATGCAATCATGGGGTACAATGTGCTGGTTTTATATATAATTTAAATGTTTTCATCAAACTGGTTAACATAGCCTTCACGGCATTTTCTTAGTTATTGTGTTAAGACATTTCTAGTAAATTTCACATGTACCTTGTAGGATGCACCATGGATGTGGTCCCACCAATTACCCTCCTTCCACCCATCCTTCCCACTCCCCTCCCTATCCCATCTTGATAATCTGTGTCTTGAACAGCATATTTAAATATTAATATTCAATGTGATGATATTTTATATATATATATATTTTGGGGGGGGGGGCTTGGGTTTAAATCCACCATCTTACTATTTGTTTTCTCTAAGTCATATCTAGCAATTACTAATTTTTCTACTTTTTGTGACTTTAGATTGATTTTGTTTCTTTTTATACCATTATGTCCATTGTTGTTTTATGGCTTATAATTACTTGTTTGGTTATTTTAAGGACAGCTTAGAGTAAATATATATCTTTATCTCAATCTATTCAAGTGATATATAATACTTTTTGCATATAGTTTATAGACATATTTTAGCTAAATAGACCAGTTTAGAAATAAAGAAAATTGAAACTCAGAAAAATGAGATGATTTCTTAATGGACAGAAACTCTGGTTAGGGGGGTAAAATAGGAATTCTAATCTACTGACTTCAGACTCAGTACTTTTCCACAAGGTAATGTTAAGATAAATGTCAACAGACAGTATTATTTTTGGAGAGCACCAAGTAGCCACAATTAAAAATCACACTTATAACCACAATCAGGAAAGAGCTGAGATTTTTTTTTTTCTTCTTGACTAGGAAAATGCAAGTGTGAAACATTCCAGAGAAAATCCCCAAAACCTCCCCTGTGGACTATTTGGGTAAACAGTACACACGGGAATCAATCAGGTCAACAGTTGGAGACAAATCTGTGAGCCGGCATCTCAGTCAAGACCCTGGAGCAGAATTTGGATTCCTTTGGTTCTTCACATTAGTTACTCCAGGAGGGCAGTTCATGTCCCATAAATCACCTTCCAACTGTGACTTGTAGGGCTGTCTGAAATTGTATTTACTCATCTTCTTCTATGGGCCAGAATTAAAGAAAAGCTGTGACTGTCAGCATGATAGGTGCGTCTGCCAGGTTACATTAAAATTGAATGCAAGATGCATACTTCTATAACATTAGCTTTGCACGATTAATCTCTTCCCACATTCTATTTCAGAACCTTAGAACAGAGGCAATCAATAATTAAAAAAAAAGTTACTTATAAACAAAAGTATGGCATCAATAGGAACTAACATTTAAGATGCCAAATGAATTTCTGCAATCTTACAATTTTCTTAATATACTTCCTTTTATGTCCAGATTTACTCCATTATATATTTGTTAGATTAAAATGGAATGCCCTTCTTGGTATTTACATAGTATCTTTTTTTGCCATTATTATTTATGTACTATATAAATAGTGGATGTTTAAATCTCTAATCCTATGAAACAGATCAGAAATGTATCACTTCTTTTGAACTATTTTGATTGCTGCTTTGCCCTGAAGAAAATCAAAGGTAGAATTCTTTAGCAGAAACAAGTCTTGTGAGACTTAGAACTAATTGACTTCTTTATTTTTTCCCAGAACTTGTTTTTTAAAAGAGTATCAATGATACTCTTTATATTTGAATTAGTATTGAATAAAAATAGCTTCAAAATACAGCTTCTTAATATTTATATAATCAGAAAAACTGTCATAGTTAGTAATTAAGGCATTTGACAACATCCAGTTGACTCCTTCCAGAAGTTTACAATGTATCAGTGGAAAGAAAATGGAATAACTGTTGCTGACTAGATTTTACTATTAGAGAACAATAATAACTATGTGTGTGTGTGTGTGTGTGGCAAATATTATCACAAACTTCTAAGACAACAGCAAAAAAGATTCTGCGCTAGGTACATCATGAAGAGTTGAAAGGCAAATACTGAAAATAAGAAAAACGAGACCACTTATCCTAGTCCAATCACTCCTTCTATACAGCTATGAACTTTTAGCCAACTTGGCAGCTCTTTATAGCCTCAGCCACATGGTTTAATAAAAACAAGAACTATCTCCAGCATCCCAGTATGCATCTATTGAAATAGAAGTTTAGCTGGCAGCTTCACTCTCTGATTTCTATAAAAGAGACATATTTTCAGTGCTTTTTGCATTTCAGTTTCAGGAAATTGCTTTATTTTTTGTGGAGCCCATTTACTCTACTAGATCTGGTGATAAAATGTTTTTCCCTTCCATGTCCGGTGAAGGTAAATCTGATTCATCCCTTCCTGGGGATGGCTCTGATTTCATTCCCTGAAATGGGCTTTTAGATAGACTGATCATTTGGGTGAATGATAATACAAAAACTCTGTAAAACTGAGTTTACATGTCTGCTCAGGAAAAGTAAGAATGTAGTTTGAAATTTCATGAAGAATTTTAGTAAAAAAAATGCTTTTGATTAATGAGATGTTTAGTCATTTATTTATTCAAAAATAATTTTGAATGCCTTGCATGTTCTAGGCACTGTGTTGGCTGGGTTAACAACTGGTGAAGAAAGTGCGTATATAACTATGGCTCTGAATTCAAAATTTAATCTAGGAGTCAGGCAATAGACAAGTAAATAAAGAAACATTTAAATTTTATATCATACAATGAAACTTGATGAGTGTTTGGATAGAGGATAATTTACTTGGGCTCCTATTCAGAAAGTGCAGTCATCGGAAAGTCCCACGAGGAGTTGGTCTTTAAACTAAGACTCAGTGATATGACCAGACCACTCTGTGAAAGTTTGACAATTTCTTTCCACGGAAAGGAAGTATCATGAGTAGAAGTGTGTCCGATAGAGGAAGGGTTGGTAGAGGGACCACACCTATGGAGCATGTTCCAAGTACAAGTTGGATCTATCAGGTGTAGAACACAAATGTCTTAACACTGTAATTGGGTAAAAGTGGTGAAGGCTATGTTGTTTAGTAGGATGTAAACACTCCAATTTGTACAAAATAATCAACACATTGACTCTTATAATGGCATGTATTTATGATCTATGTACAAATGACTTAATAAGAAAAAAATGAAAAAAAAAAAAAAGATGCCCAGAGGTGGTCAAAGCTTAGCCAATTTAAGAAACAGAAAGAGGAGAGTGCTGAGAAAGAGGCAAAACTAAAGCTGAAAGAGCTTTTTGTAAATCACTGTAAGATATTTGGCATTTATACAAAAAAATAAAAACGGGTGGGTATGGAAATTCTATTTCTTCTTTACTAATTGATATTACTTCTAATTATTCAACACAAATTACTGGATAAATACAAACTACTGAGTAAAATATGAACTTCTATTATTCAACACAAATTAATGCTATTTTTATCCAAAAAAATAAATCATCTCAGACCATCCAATGGAAAACGACAGGTACTGTGATAGGACTGACACAATGAGGGAAGTGGTAATGACATTGGAATGACATAGACTGAGATTAAGGAGTGGAAACAGATTTGGACCTCAATTCATGTTTAATCTTTAACATGATTATGTTGAACTTGAACGGATTGGGAAATAAATCCTGGATTTATTGATGTATCATGATATAATGTGACATTATATGCTCTACAATAAAACAGTATGACAAGTTGGATTCAGAAATTGATAATGTAATAGAGATGAAATAGGTTTCCATTTTGGATCCCTGTGCTTTGAAAAGAAGACAAAAATAAGTAGAAAAGAAATATTTTGAAATGCACATACTGTAACCAACGTATGTGTTAAGAATGCTGATGTTTAGAACTGTATTGTGAAATGACTCCAATGATGTAAAGCACTCACTTTACCAGAGTATTTGAGAGGAAAGGCAGGAGGATGGGTCAATATTGTGGAAAAATAAAAGCTGTCATGGAAGGCATGTTACCATAGTTATTTGTGTGTCTGTATTTCAATCTCAAAATGTTTTCCTTTTTACCAATGATCTTTCATGTCTTCCAGTCCCTTGAGCCCTTTTTGCTTTGGAGTTGCCTCAATATCGTTCTAACATTCTCCCTTGCACACAGTAGTTCACTATTTCTTAATATGGAGCACCCATTAAGCAGGACACATAAGGAAAAAAAAAAACTGTCCTCATTTTGAAAGTATTGAAACTTTATCAAGATGAACTATTTAGATTAATAACTATCATGCAGAAAAGAAAAGGTTAGAGCTTGGTACAAGAGAACTGAAAAACATCTGAGAAGGCAGAGTGATAACGTCTGGCTGGAAGGGGAAGATGAACGCATTGCTGGAGGCAGCAGCATGTGAACTGAGGCTTCAAGAATAGGCAGCATTATGCAGGTTGGGAAAGGGGTCTAGGTGACAGAGTCCAGCGGGCAAAGGGGAGCAGGGACACCCCAGTGTTAACAAGGCTGCAATGATTGCCGCAGGCTGTGTGTGTTGACACAAGCCAGCATTAACCCAGCCAGTTCACTCACTTCATTCATTCTCTTGGTACCAAAGGACTACTGGCCAGGATTAATACAAAATCCACCTATCTAGATCAACGTATTGTTCATAAATGTGCATTTTACTGGGGTAGCCAGTTTCCCCGAGATTCATACCCTTGTGTAGGACTCATAACCACTATACCAAGATTGGTCTCTGGAACCAATAAAATACAGAAGAAAGGACACTTGTGAGATTAAGTTATAAAACACCACAGCTTCTGTCTTGGCTGTTTGCTGGTGTTCTCTCCCTGATCATTTGCCCAGAAGAAAGCCAGCTGCCATGTTACAGGTAGTTCTATGGAAGGGCCTATATTAGCCAACCCATGTGAGTGCCCTTAGTAGAAGATCTTTAAATCCCAATAAAAGGCAGTGTCTGTGCCTCAGTGGGTAGGGTGCAGCCCCATATACCAAGGGTGGCAGGTTCAAACCCAGCCCCGGCTAAATTGCAACAACAAAAATAAATAAATAAACCTCAATTAATCTTTCTGATGACTACAGTCCTGGCTACCATCTTGCTGGCAACCTCCAGGGAGATCCCGAGGTTGGTAAAGGTGGATACTTCTGATGTCCTGTTTAGTTCTGTTTGCTAGTATTTTTTTGAGGATTTTTGCTTTTATGCTTGCAAAGGATATTGGTCTATAGTTTTCTTTCTTTTCTTTTCTTTTTTGCTGTATCCTTTCCTGGTGTTTGAATCAAGGTAATATTGCCTTCATAGAATGTGTGGGGAGGATTCCCTCATATACAATGTTTGGAATAATTTCCACAGTATAGGTACCAGCTCTTCTTTGTAGGTCTGGTAAAATTCAGCTGTGAATCCATCTAGTCTGGAGCGTTTTTTTTTCTTTTAATTATATCATAGATATGTACATTAATGCAGGCAGGGGGTACAATGTGCTGGTTTTGTATACAATTTGAAATATTTTCATCAAACTGGTTAACATAGCCTTCACGGCATTTTCTTAGTTATTGTGTTAAGACATTTATATTCTACACTTAGTAAGTTTTACATGTACCCCTATAAGATGCACCATAGGTGTGATCCCATCCATCACTCTCCCTCCACCCATTCTCCCTCCTCCCCTCTCCTCTCTTTCCCCTTTCCCCATATTCCTGGGCTATTGCTGGGTTACAGCTTTCATATGAAAGCTATAAATTCATTTCATAGTAGGGCTGAGTACATTGGATACTTTTTCTTCCATTCTTGAGATACTTTGCTAAGAAGAATATTTTCCAGCTCCATCCATGTAAACATGAAAGAGGTAAAGTCTCCATCTTTCTTTAAGGCTGCATAATATTCCATGGTGTACATACACCACAATTTATAGATCCATTCATGGGTTGATGGTTGGGTTTCTTTCATGACTTAGCAATTATGAATTGGGCTGCAGTAAACATTCTGATACAAATATCTTTGTTAGAATGGAGGAAAAAATATCCAATGTACACACCCCTATTATGAAACTAATTTAAACCTTTTTATATGAAAGCTATAACCAAATAGCCTAAGAATATGGGGAGGGGGGAGGGAGAAGGGAGGGGGGAATGGGTGGAGGGAGGGGGTTTGGAGGGATTACTTCTGAGGTTTACCTTATAGGGGTACAGGTGAATCTTTCTAAGAGTAGAATGTGAACGTTTTAAAGCAATAACTGAGAAAATGACATGAAGGCTGTGTTGACCAGTTGATGGAAGTATTTCAGATTGCATGTGAAAACCCCACACTGTACCCCAGAAGTGCATTAATGTACATAGTTACCATTCAATAAAAAAAAAAAAAAAAGAAAAAAAATATCTTTGTTATAGTGTGATTTTTGGTCTTTTGGATATATACCTCGTAGAGGAATTATGGGATTGAATTACTAGAAGACTTTTTATTACTGTTTCAGTCTCACTGCTCTTTATCATTTTCTTCAGTTCTTTTTCTTTCTGATTTTTGTCTTGGGAGGTTGTGTGTTTCCAGGAATTTGCCAATTTCCCCTACATTTTCCAGTCTTTGTGCATAGAGATTTTCATAGTCTTCACAGATGATAATTTGTATTTCTGTGGTATCAGCTGTTATCTCTCCTTTTTTATTTTTGATTGAGCTTATTTGGGTATTTCCTGTTTTCAGTTAAAGTAGCAAAACGTCTATCAATTTAGTTTACCTTTTATAAGCACCAACTTTTTGTTTCACCGATCCTTTTTTTTTTTTATTGTCATTTGTTTTTGCTTGTTTTCCATTTTATTTAGTACTGCCCAGACCTTAGTTGTGTCTTCTATTCCATCAGCTTTGGATCTGGCTTGCTCTTTCTTTCCTTTGAGATGGGTCATTAGATTGTTCACTTGTGACCTTTTTCATGTAGAGATTTAAGGCTATGAATTTTTCCTTTAGGACAGCTTTTGCTGCATCTGACAGATTTTGATAGCTTGTGTCCTCTTTGTCATTCAATTTAAAGGACCTTATGATTTCATCTTAATGTCATTTACTGACCCACTAGTCATTCAGCAGCAGGTTAATTTCCATAACTTTGTGTAGAATTGAATGTTCCTCTTGAAGTTCATTTCTAGTTTTATTCCACTGTGGTATGAGAAGATAAATGTTATAATTTCTATATTTTTGAATTTGTTCAGACATAGTTTGTGGCTGAACACATTATAAATCTTGGAGAATGTTTTATGTGCCGATGAGAAGAATTTGTATTCAGTAGTTTTGGGGGTGAAGTGTTCAGTTATGCCTGTCAGGCTTATTTGTTCTAGAGGCTCATTTAAATCTAGGGAGAGAGAATAAACCATTCAACCTTCCCTTTTCTCTGGACTCGAAGCCTCTCAGGGGTTGACCTCTGCTGATATATTGCTCTTTCTTCTGCAATTTCTTCCCATGGAATCTCTGATAGTCCCCAACCCTCCTACTAGCACTTCTCCCTCAGAATGACACCCAATCATGTGTGTTTGTTTGTTTCATTTTTTCATCTAAAACTCTTCCTTCTTTCTGAAATGATCTGTCCTTACTCAGCCATCCCATTCCCCCATGGCACATGCTCTGTTTTTATAAATATCCAACTGAAATTTTATCTTTAATGAAAGATTTTTATCACTCATCTTTATTACATCTCTCTAAAGATGTTTCTCATGTTTTCTTATTATTTCTGTATATTGCCCTGCTCTATGACATTACTGTATCCTTGAGGGCAGGAGTAATTTGCTTTTACTTTTTCTCCCAAAGGCCTTGTTTCTCTTTTTCCTACCTGACCAATTATTCAATTGCTATTGTCGAATATAAAAGTTTTCCATACATTGCCTTATTGTCCCCCACAATCACCCCCACTCCCCCACAATCACCATATATTTTAGGTAGATTATCTCCAATCTACAGATGCACTGAAGGAGGCTTAATGGAATAAACATTCAAAGCAATTCACATTGGATAACAGTTGCAAAGAGACAAAAAATATATAAAAGAAGAAAGGAAATGAGGGAAAAGTTATTTTTAAAAAGAAACAAATATAGAGAGAGCTCTGTATAAATATACAACATAGGAGATTTTTGAGGGGACATTTTTTTTGAGCAATACATTTTTAGAACTCTAATCTAGGCTTGACAAGATTACAAATTAAATGTGGTCTGATTATAAGTGAATCACATTGCTTCCCAAAATACCCTGTAATGACAGAAGTATGGACGGAGCGAACAGTGAGAGCTATTGGACCTCCCAGATAAGAACGGTTATTTTTTCAATGGATGGGCTACATGTTGAGTTTTGATAGCTATTTTAGTATAATAATACTATATTTTGAAGAGTCAGAGATTTGATAGATATTTTAGTATAATAATACTATATTTTGAAGAGTCAGAGATACAGGAAGATGACTAGAAAATGGTCAGTAGTGGGAAAGAGAAAGTGTTTACAGGGAAAATTTAAACTAATTGAATTAGATAAAATCTCCAAAATTCAATTCATTCTTTTGGGTTATTTTATTTTTAGTAAGTATATACTGACTATTAAACAACTGCTACTTGAGGACAGGATCTATGTAGGCTTTATGTTTGCATTTATGAAAGTGTTTGACCCAGACCACGAAACATAGTAGGATCTTAATAAGAATTTTTTTCAGTAGTCCTAGGGTTGAGGGTTTTGGACTACAGAATTATATAGAAATGTTGGAATTAGAAGTTACCTCTTGACTAGGAGAGGCAAGCAAAGTGCTGGGGACTTTTTATGGCTTGTCCCTGCAGAACACTGTCAGGGATAAGACATAAAAGTCAAGGTTGTAAGGATTTCATCCTGTAGTCTCAAGCTGCCATTTTTTTTTTTTAATTTGAGCAGTTCTGTAGCAATGAATTGACTTCTCTTTGAAAAATTAAATTGATCAGGAAGCTGAAAGTGGATAGATTATATAATAGCTTAGAAGGAGGCAACAAGGCTTAGCCCAAGGAGTAGATATAGGAAGATGACAATATTTAGATTTAATGAATAAGCGAAACGAAGTTAAATTCTAATTACTTCTTTGAGCACCTTTTATCTGTGAAAATCAAGTGACTTATTTCTATTGCGGACAATAAAAAGGAACTTCAGATTACTTTCTTTTGGGGGAAGAGGTGTTGAGTTGTCATCCATAGGTATCATCCATAGGTATAATGTAATTAATCTTGTTTAGCCTTTCAAAGTCCCTGACAGCTTGTATATGAGAAGAATATAGCGTAGCAGAAAGTGCTCAAGTTCTGGTTAGACTATGTAGGATCAATTCCATGCCTTCCCATGTGCATGGCTTGAGGTCAGTTAGATACTCCTAGTCTCAGCTGACTTAACAGCACATTAGGGTACTGTGCAGTATGGGTGGAATATGGTCACTGGAGGCTTCAGCAGTATCCGTGAAGCACAGAACACATAGTAAGTGCCCATGCTCACTAGGGCACATGCAAGGCTGCTATCAGAAATTCTGAGCACCATATTTAGCGACAAGCCAAAGAGCATATCCTCCCACTGGATACGATCTGCCTGTACCAATCATGTTCTTAAATGTTAGACTCACAATTATTTTTACAATGCGGCCCATTAAGCTCATTTTCTTAGAAACAGAGCTGGCACTGCCCATTTTCCATGAACAAAATAAAAGATTAGTTTTTAAACTTTCTTTTGAATAAAAGAAAAATTTCCACACAATGGAACTATAAATTTAAGTGAAAGAATACACTTTGGAATTTACAATAGATGGAAGACTGTATTCTTAGTCTTCTTGAAGGTACGAAATTGTAGTTAATTGCTTTGTTCTCAATTTTAAAGAGCAAAGGGTTCATAAATAATACGCGCAAGTGGCGGTTTGCAAAGGCTCTAAAACCTTTCGATGCATTTTTCATTGCCAAAGATGTAATTCATCTGGGGGTTGATTATTCCCATGAATTTTAAAATATTTTAAAATACTCAACAGAGGCTGAACTACAGATGAAAATTATCTCTGAGTTCCATGTTAATAGAGCTGTTATCTGTCAATGAGAAATCTTTGGTTTCCTGACACGTGCATCCATTAATGAGATACGATATTTTTAGAAATCTGTCGGTTTCTACAATGAAATGTAAATAATGAAATTATTAGATTTATTATTTGAGAGATTACGAGAGAAAGAGAGTGTGTATTTTCATCATATCTGGCAGATGTTTGTTCACTCAAAGTATCAATCATTAAGTGACAGGGAGATCTAGTCAATATCCTAAATCCTTCAGGATTAGAAATTTCATAGGCAATTGTAAGTACTTACATGGATGTTTAGTATTCCATTATCTTTAATGTAATGATGTAATAAAAAATAAATTCTATTTAGCCCATTCCCACCAAAAAATGAGCACAAGTAACCTCATGGCAAAGCACACCCATCCCAGGTATTGGAAGTAAATGTAATTCTTTGGAAAATCTTAGCACTATAAAATTCATTAACATTTTCAAGGTGCTAACTCTTCCGGTACTATCATTTTGTTTTGTTATTTTGGTTGCCCAGGAAGATTGTGTCTATAAAAAACCTCCAGCATGAACAACATGGTAAGAACAATCTTTTAGTTATCACAGGTTCAGCTGACCCAGTAGTAGCAGCAGGTAAATATTTAAGTAAAGTCACCAAACCACAACATCAGAACAGTTGTTTCACAAACTCAGCTCCGTGCTCTGCAAGTTTGGGGGGGCACAGGGTATTAAAGTTTGTTATGCTTAAATTACTAAGAATCCCATTTTCCACTGGGTTCTACAAGCCCCTCAACCTCCACACAAAGAATTGGAAATCAGAGTAGAAAGCACCATCCAGAAAAAAATGAACGATCAATTACTTAGCCTGTTTCTGAAGTTTAAAATAATTTAATCTTATGCTTTTGTCTTTGGGAAATTATGTAAGAGGGAAAAATGAATTTGAGGTAACACTGCAGTGTCCAGACCATGGGAATGAGGGTTTGCACCAAGAAATGGTTAATACTTGGGCTCTAAACATCGCTTTTAAGTTCCAACTGCGCCACTTTGAAATCTGTATCACTAGCGACAGACGAATGAATAAATAATCGTGTTATACCTTCAAACAAATCCGTATCACTGGATGCACTGTCTCCTTTTAGTACCGTTTCCCTGATGAGTGGAATACTTGAAAAAATCGTTTGTACATTTAAAATGCTGTGCAAGTATTAATCACTATCATTTTTTTGTTTTCCTCATTTCCAACTCTTTGAGGAATTATAAGCTCAAACTGCGTGTGTGATCTGTCCCCATTCAAGATGTCAATCTGATGACAACTTAAAAATTATTAATAATGCCGTCAGTGTAGATGTAAAAATAACACTTAGTCAAACAGCAGGCGTAGCTGAAAGTACAGTCGTGAGTCATCCCTGTTTCATTAGACTTGTTTTTAGAAACCAGGCTTAGAAACTGCTGGTTTTCTCTTCACTTTTATAATTCCTATTGCTTGATTTAGTCCAAATGACCACTTAGGAGGATGTACGGTAGAGTATGCTGGAAAATTAACAAGAGTACAATGTGATTCCTAAAATCGTTATGAGAGAACAATCTTCTATGTCTCAGCGGGTACTCCAAAGTTAACTGTTCCCACTGGTTCTGTGACCATTAATTTTATAGAAGGAAACCATGTTATATACTTTCTTTTCTTGAACTTGTATCATCTGAGGTTTTTTTTATCTCCAAAATAATTGAACAGTTTACTGTTTGCACTTGCAGGGAGTAGATGGCTAAGATGAGATTTATTCCCCTTTCTGAGTTTTATCAGATTCTCAGTAACAAGTCTCTATTTCCTTCATTCTATTTTTTATTGCTTCCTTCATCAAAAACAAAAATAACAACTCTTTAAATGAAAACGTCAAAGCTTACAAAGCTTTCCTCGTATAATACCCAAAACTATAATACCTAAAACAAATTATACACATATATACATATGAAAAAAAGCTTAAGATCTAGAAGGAAAAAATAAGAATTTGCAATAAATAGGACAGTTTTCTGATTTCTCTGAAAACAGCTCCACCCAGCTTCACCTTCTGCTCTGCTCCCTACAGACAAGAGATGGAGTTGCGGCTGCTTAGGAATTGTGATTCTCCTAAAGAACAAGAATTAGGATGCTTCATGGTGTTCAGTGTAAAAGGATGTGATTTTACCTATACTTTAACAAGGTAGAAATATTTTATGGCCCATGACCTCTTCCACTCCTGTTCTATAAAACCTCATGTTGAACCAGTAAGGCCATAGGAAAGTTATAACATTTAAAATGAAGTAGAGTTTAATACATATTTTATGCATCTCTCTAATCATAAATATTTTATAAAATTAAATTAGAGAAAGAATTCTCTTTTATTTATTTTTAATGTTTTCTAATTATTATGGGTGCACGATCACTACCCATCTTTAGAGGGTATAGATGTGATGTTTTGATACCAGCATACAATGTGAATTAATCAAATCAGGGCATGGAAGAATTCTGTTTTACTAGCTAGGGTCCCCCTACGTTAATCCTTTTTTTTGAGACAGAGCCTCAAGCTGTCCCCCTGGGTAGAGTGCCATGGCATCACAGCTCACAGCAACCTCCAACTCCTGGGCTCAAGCGAGTCTCCTGCCTCTGCCTCCCAAGTAGCTGGGACCACAGGCACCTGCCACAACGCCTGGCTATTTTTTTTTTTTTTTTTTGGTTGCAGCCATCATTGTTGTTTGGCGGGTCCGGGCTGGATTCGAACCTGCCACCTTAGGTGTATGTGGCTGGCGCCTTAGCCACTTGAGCCACAGGCGCCAAGCCTGTTAATCTTACACTAATGCACACTTGAAATGTTAAAACATCATGGTGGTATTTTCTTCCTTGGAATCGTGTGTGTGTTTGCACTTGTGCTTATGTATCTGTCTGCCTCTTGTTCTCTGTGCCTAGTTCTCTCTCTGACTCTCTCTGGCTCATACGAGTTAAGGGCACATACAGCCCATTCCATCAGATGATTTCTAACCAGAAGTGGCACATCCAGATTGCACAGCTTTTCTGAAACTCCATTCATTGAGGTTATCACTGATGTCTTTTGTCAAAATAATTTTGGCTGCAAGAAAGACAATATCCTTAACTATAATGACCAATGCAGTGGGAAGGTTAATTTCCGACATAATGATTTTTGATGATGAGGGAGCAGGGGTGTAACTGGCTTCGGCTCTGGGTGGTGCACCTGCTACTGACATCTTCAATGACCTCAGTGCCTTTCCACGTCTCTGTTCTGTTTCCTGGTTTTCAGCACAGCATCTGCTCACATGTTGCCTAATGGCCACAGAGAGTCCTGCTCTCACACAGACAAGCTAACAACCAACAAAGAAAAAACGCCTATCCTTCCTTGGACCTTTCAAATTGAAGTTTAAGTGACCTTTGCGAAAGCCAGCCCTGTGCAGATCTGGGCTGCGGCAGCTTGCTCTGCCTCCCAGGACACCTTAGGAACAGTATCTACACCTGCAATGTCTCAGCATCTGCCATCCTTGCTCCAAGCAAGATGTTTTCAGCATTTTTAAACAATTGCTAATATCCAGTAACAGCCTCTGCCCGCCTGCCCGGGCATTAAAAATGATCCGTGCAAGAAACAACTATATTTTTGGTTAGCATTCTGGCATCAAGGTTGTATAGTCATGGGAACCTTACTTTTTCCCATAACCCCTATTATTATTGTTTAACTTCAGAGAAAAGTTTCAACCTCCATGCTGTTTATTATAAGCAACAAAATTATAAGCAATATATTACAAGTTATATTATAAGCAACAATTTTTGTTTGTTGTTGTTGTTGTAGACAAGATTCAGAAACAAGAAGAAATTAGTAGGTAAACCTTTAAGAAGAAATAGGTGACCTGTGTAATCTTTTTTTTTTTTTT
>NW_003852442.1:7224537-7365730 GCF_000181295.1 Otolemur garnettii
GAGCTGGAAAATGTTCTTTTTAGCAAAGTATCACAGGAATGGAAGAAAAAGTATCCAATGTACACACCCCTATTATGAAATTAATTTAAACCTTTTATATGAAAGCTATAACCTAATAACAGCCTAAGGATACGGGGAGGGGGGAGGGAGGGGGATTCGAGGGTTCACTTCTGTGGTTTATCTTATAAGGGTATAAGTGAATCTTTCTATGAGTAGAATATGAACGTTTTAACACAATAACTAAAAAAAATTACATGACGGCTATGTTGACCGGTTTGATGGAAGTTTCGGATTGTGTGTGAAAACACCACACTGTACCCCATAAGTGCATTAATGTACACAGTTACCATTCAATAAAAAAGAAAAAAAAAAGAAAGAAATCTAAAGAAAATGTGTTGTTCCATAATACTGTGAAATTCAAACAAGGTAGTTCGGTTAATAGTAATACACTGACATTAATTTCTTGGTTTGGGTAATTTTGCTTACAGTTACATAAATTGTCACTATGGGGGGCTTTTTGAAGGAAATACAAGTATTCTTGCTTTAGGTTTGTGATTTTGGAGAATGTATTATATCAAAGGTTTACAAACTATTGACTGTGGGCCAAATCCAGTGCTCAGCCTGTTTTTGCAAATAAAGTTTTATTGGAACACAGTCACGTCCATTTATCTGCACACTGTCTATGGTGGCTTTAACAGTGGTGGAGTTCAATTGCTGCAACGGAGAGCCTAAAATGCTTACTACCTGGCCCTTAATAGAGAAACTGGCAACTCCTATGTTATATCATGTGTAAACAAAAGCCTGTGCATGACCTTGAAGCTCTAAAGTGAGAGGCAGGTTATGCTAGCAGAGAAGAAAAAGCCAGAATAACCAAGAATGTGTGGGGTCTGCCCAACTTCCCTTTCATAAATCCATGGCACCTTTGACGTCATCACATTCAAGCTCATGGATCTCCTAACCTTTTCTTGCTCTTCAAAGTTTCTGGAAAAGGAACCTTTTCCTTTGCACATTTCTTAAGGCCAGTATCACTCAGGTCTCTCTCCAGATCCCTCTCCCAACTCATTTCCAGTGATCGCTGCTTAACTGGGAGTTTCTCGGAATCATAATGGCTGGGACCAGGTGATACAAAACCATAGTCAAACAAAAATGTCCGACAAATCGTACATTATCTCCACCTACCATCTTAATTACCCCCTAACCTGTCTTTCGTGCCCACAACTCAAATTTTCAACCACCTGAAATGTGGTGTCATTCCAAGTAAACATGTTCCGAGTGCAATTTACCAATGTTTCTCACTCACTTTCCTGTTTCTCACCTCCACAAAGGGCATCATTAAAAACCCATTCAGTGTCTCAAGCCTGTAATTCATTCTCAACTCCTCTTTTTTCCTTTACCTTGAAATGATAGAATTGTTGAGTCCTGCTTCTCCTCCCTGCTAAATAGCTCATCTTCTCTCTGTCACTCCGGCCACTAACTTAGTTCATCTCTTACTCACTTCTAGAAAAACTCCTTAATTTGTGCTCTTGGCTTCTCATCTATCCTCTCCCCAAGAAATTTGTGTCTTTACATGGAGTCTAGAGCGTTTTGGAAAATATATAGCAGGTCTGTCACATCTCTGGCTTATACCCTGTGAGGAATACTCTCAGGGCATGAGAAAGAGAGTCCAATAATGTGGTTAATACGCTCTACGTGGTCTGTAAAGTCCCTTCCTAAGTCTCCAGACTCTTCTCTCCTCATCCCCTCCTCCCCACAACATTCTAAGCCTCTCAGTATGGATCTTCCAGTTCGGGCTGTGCCTCACTCTCCACAGAGACATATTTGTCTCTGAACGTCCCACTTTCTTTGCTTCCCTACATCGTATTAACTTCCTCTGGATCTCAGATCTCAGGGGAGCTGTCACTGTCTCCAGAAGCTTTCTCTGACCCCAGTACAGGAGTGCCCCACACATTTCCAACCCCAGCTCTGATAGAAATAATTGCTTAAGGATCTCCATCCCCAGTCACCTCAAGATTCTTGTGGGCCGGGCTCTCATATGTATCTGACACACAGTAGATGAACAAACTAACAAATAAGGAATAACAAAAAAATAATAATAATAAATGGTTCTATTTCGTGTTGTCTTACCAGAGCCCTTCTTTTCTCATACCTTTCTCACTCTCAGCTCCACTCGTAACACTTTCTCATAAGTGCCTTCCATTCTGTCCTACCGAGTTATTTGCACGTTCACAACTTCCAACAAAAGCTGTTAAGCAACATCTAGATTCATAAGTTGGGGAATTCCAGAGCTGGAGAGATTGCAGACCGAGACAGGGAGCACTGGCCAATCCACTCAGAATACGGCCCCCAGGTGGCTGCCTGTTGGCAAGCCCACACTGGATACAAGTTTGTTGTTTTTTTTTTCAGAAAATGCAAATTAAAAACCACAATTAACCAAATTTTAATTAACTTATTTGTTTGTTAACTCTTTTGGTTCATGTGATAATCCCATACTTAGAATCATTTTGTGCTGTATGCTTGAAATTTAGAATGTGAGATTTTAAAAAAACCCAGCAGACTTTGGCCTTAAGAAGTTAATAGACCAGCGGAATGGTGAATATACAAAACAAAATTCGAATACAATCGCATAATTGCTACAATGGATCACTGCACAGAGCACAGGAGGAGCATATGGTGAGAGCGTCTGTTAGAGGCCCAGGAAGAGGAGGAAAGTACTAACTCCATGCATATTAAATTATAAAACCATCAATTGTTGAAACTGGGTAAGTATTGGAGGTCATCTGGTTTATCCTTCCTACATTAAATTCACACTTTTTTTTTTAATTAATGAAAACAATGTGTCCGGGGAGATTACGTGGTTGCCTAAGATTGCCAAACAGTGTCAGAATCATAATTACAACAAAGACTACCAACCCGCCCCCTGCCAAAAAAAAAAGAGAGAGAGAGAAAGAGATAAAGAAAAGAAAATCAAACTTTAAAACAAAAAAAGTGTTCATGATCTTTAATTTGTCCGTAGGAGTCCTGTCTTTGCAAAGTGCCAAGCTTTAAAAATCTTCCATTTGTATTCATGGAAAAGAAGTCAGAGGTGTTTGTGCAGTCAAGGGCAATTTACTCTTCCTTGCTACAAGTCAGTTAATAGACCAAAGAAACTGGCCTTAAGTACTGTGCGAAAAGAACAAACTGTTAGGATTCCAGCTCAATGTACCAAAGAGATCTAGAAACCACAAGAGAGAGAAGGTTTTGGATAGCTTTCCTGTACTTGTCAGGATAATTAATACCCATCTATTAATAATGAAGAGGGTGGTTACAAATTTTATTTCTTGACTTACCTTAGGCTTATGTAACATCTGTATAAATCAGATACAACTAAACATATGATTCCACATTGGACACGTTTGTACAATTATAGAACCATACAATTGTATACAATGACATTAATACAGATTTAAGACATGCCTTCTTAGTCTTCTTAATTAAAATAGTTGTTAATTCAGATCTTTCTCTTTCTTTTCTTTGTGGTTATTGAACGTGTGATGTCTGAAGGAAACAGGTTAAAGAAGCCCCGTAATCCGCTCCAGATGTTCCGTCCAGGTGATCATTTCAGTCAGGGCACTCTTAGGGAGAAATTGCCCAACAAGGTTGGACACAGACACTTTTTGACTAAGTGTCCTGTACATATTCATGTGACCCACCTCCATATATTTTAAGTGTTGACCTACTCCATGAAGGATTTCTAAAAAGAAAAGTCATTCATTTTTTTCTAGTACAGAGACTTTCAGTTCTGCACGGGGCAAAGGCGGAATTACAGTGCAGTCCAAGAACAGAACTCTCTGCAGTGGCATCACAGGACGTACAGGAAAAGTTTGGTATGACCACAAAAGATCATGAGACCCAAAGAACACCAGCGTGTGGTGTGCACACAGGTACGGACCCACATCTGTGTCAAATTAAGTCTTCTTTATGTTCCTGCTTCATTTAGTACTCACATTTCTGTTTTATTGCAAGGAAAGTAAAATATTTATGGAGATTATTTTGAGACCATTTCCGCTCCCTGACATGCACACACTTGTACAGCCACAATTCCAAGCACCAACAAGTAAGAAAAAGCATCCTTCCTCCTTTTTTGGTCTCAGCTGAGTACAGTACTAGGGTGGAGCTGGTGGGGCGCGTGGTAAGGGAGTAGGTCAATGTTCAGGACCACAGACTCTCACTGCTTTGACTGAGATTTAGTAGAATTTTCTTGAAAATGTTTCTTGCATACCCTTAAAATAATTACCAAGGGAATAATTTTTAAAATTAATTCTCACGAGGTATAAGTTGTTTAGCAAGAGAGAGGGCTTGTCAAGCTCCTTTCTCTACCATGCTTTAAGCTCCATCCCCTCCAAAGTCCATGAGCTTTACACAAAATAGAAATAATACTTTGCATGCAAAATACTTGTGAGAATTAAATGAAATATATGGCACAATTTTAGTGATACTTTGTACCATAGTAATTCTCAGAAAAAAATGGTCTTCATCTGCTAGAAAGTTGAGTACAGTGTTTTTTAAATTAAGGTCCTTACATGTTTAATGAATAAAAAATATATTACAGAATCCACATATTATAATTCACATATTGACATATATAATTTAGTTATATATGTACATGTTGCGTCTATCTAAATATATATCTGTATACAATCAGCCTTGAGGAGCAATGGGACAGTTTTTTTTTTTTTTTTAGAACCCATCTGATCATTTTTTGTTTCAATTTTCTCATGCCATCCTAAAAAAACCAAATCAAGAGGCCAAATGTGTGTGTGTGTGTGTGTGTGTGTGTAACTGGAAATACAAATATAGGGAAACCTCCTATAGAGAGAGGTAATCCCAAAGCAGTTGCTATAATCCTGAGTATATTAATGTATTTGATTAATGATTGTAAATTTGGATCTAATTTCCTTAATTTGAATTTTGCTTCCAGTTTACAGTCATTTAGTACAGGGCTCTGCCCTTGTTTTTGGAGGAACTGATACAATTCCAACCATGAATACTGTTTCTGAGAATGGGTCCATGGAGTCCCCTTAGCTTTACCCCTTTGCCTTCTACCTACTGAATGGAGAACTTGAGTCCCCCATGATAACATTATGGAAGTTTCCTTTGCACTTTGATGTATGCAAGAAAAGCTGTTTTGTTTGAAAAAAAATACATAGCAATAGTTATTTCTTTAAAGGTTTTAAAATCTTTTCATATATAGATCCTGAATGAATGGAGTAGGGCTTTCACATGACCTGGTGTACCACGGAAGCATCAAAAGAGAGGGAATTCTGGCGCCTATGGCTCAAGGAGCAGAGTGCTGGCCCCATATACCAGAGGTGGTGGGTTCAAACCCAGCCCTGGCCAAAAAACTGCAAAAATAAAATAAAAAGAAAGAGAGGGAAATTCTAACCAAAGTCTATCCAACAACACAGGCTACCAACATGGCCATGAAAACAGAAGGTTCAACTCACTGCATCTATCATTCATTACGTGAATCTATTCCTATACTGTTGCAGAAGAAAGTCTGGTCAAGATACAGAAGAAGCGACACAGAAACAGGTAAGACGATACCCACTGATGAGGTTTGGGGGGAAAACACCCACTCTCAGCACACACAGGATGGAATCATCCTTACGTGCACATTTCCACATTCTTCTGACAGACAAAGAAGAGGACAAGCTTCCGCTACATCTTCTGAGGCTCCAAAGACAAAAATTGGTAAAAACAACAATCCCCACGTGTCTGATACTCCTTTGGAGTCGATGCAGATCACACTGAAACACCGATGTGTAAGAACATCATGTCATTCACGCTGGGCTTTTATACTGTGTGTGCTGTACTTTTCCGGGAGCCTTGTCAGGTTCTCAAGGAAGATAGTCTCTTTCAGGGAGATCAAAGATTTCTTGCATAGTAACAAAGCTAATGTTACCAAACTCAACTTGAAAGAAAGAGTTTTGATATGCAAGTTGAGAACAGGTGCGCCTCCTCCTTTACTCCAAAAATAAAGAAACAGAAACGTTTCCAGCTTGTCAGCACTTGAAGTTGACTAGAAGAATCATTTTATTCTTCTATATATAAACAGAGAGAGGGAGAGAGGGGAGAACATGAACGAGAGAGAGTTATATGTTTAACCTATAGGTTTTTTACTTTATGTATATGGCTATATAATCATATATATGATGCTGTTTTGTAAACATGTTGCATTACACATGATGTTATATGTCATATAAACGGTATGTAGGATGAGAGGGTAGTTACTTAAGGAAATACTCAAGGAAAATTGTGCTCACATTTTTTTTAATGCTGTCATTTTCTCTTCTTCCCACAAATTATGCTTAAAAAATAGACCAACTAGGTTAGCGGGATAGTTTTTAGTTTTTTGAAAACTAAAAACCAGGTGGTGCCTGTGGCTCAAACGAGTAGAGCGCTGGCCCCATGTACGGAGGTGGTGGGTTCAAACCTGGCCCCAGCCAAAAATACTGCAAAAAGAAAAAAGAAAAGAAAAGAAAAACTAAAAACCCATGGAAAATATTCACTGAAAAGAAAAAGAAAAACAAAGACTCTACAGGTTTAAAATACTGTTTAATGCATCAAACTCTAATTTTAACTTTATGAATAAAAGCAACTCAGTACAATGTACAGCAGCATAGTTTAAATCTAATATTTAATGTTTGTGAATACTTCTATGTACATGATGTGTTTATATCTGTGGTGTGTGTGTCTGTGCACGTGAGTTGTGTGTGTGTGTATTGAACATTTTGTGTGATGTATACGAGTGTGTACAGAGATGGTTAAAAGGCCACCCATCATCCTTATCTGAGGCAAATAGGCTCCCTTGGAAAGATGGTTTCTCATTCATGACCCCCATACAATGAAGTGGAGCCTGTATAGAGCTGAGATTCTCTTTTCTTATAAGATCTTCAGAATAACTACAGGGCTTTGAGTCTGGAAGCCAAGTGGCTGGAGGTGATTTCAGAAACAAGGTTTTGTTTTTCTTCACTTCTGTAGCTTTGCACTGCTCTTACGGAAAGAGGAGTTTCTTGGGAGGAAGGAAGTGGCTGTTCCTTATAAAACAAGCTGTCTGGACTGTTCTGGGCACCTGGGAAAATAGTCTCTGTGGGAGTAAGTTTTCTAGTTTCAGTGACTCTTTCTGCTGGCGGGTAAATTCACAGAAAGTGAAATCAAGGGAAAGGAACCTTTGCTCTTATTTAATATTTACTGCAGGATATTTACTGCAGGACATCAAGGAAGTTCCTGTTTTATTGAGATTAACGGTCTCTTCGGGAAGGGGGAACGCAGTTCCTGACAATTCAGTCATGTCGACTTTTCCCACTGTTTCTGTCCCGGTGCCGAGATGCTAGGCTATGTCAGCCTGGGACCCACAGACTTTCTTCCTCAGTGCCCTACGACTGTGACTGCTAATGGCACTGAAGTTTGCCTGTTGCTTCTCAGAGTCAGCACCAGTTTTTCTCCCTCCTGTTCTATGCTGTTTACAGAGCACGGGCACTGTGATTTATTTCCTTCTTCAATATTTATCAATATTAATGAGTAGTGCACGCGTTTATTGGGATCAGGCACTTATTTCAGTGGGGAGAGATTAAAAGTGGTGCTGTTATTTGGTGTCAAGGTGATTTAGACCTTGGCCAGAAAGTGACCTGCTTCCAATTAACTTAATAACTTAATGAGAAGGTGAAGCGCGTCAGATCTGTTCTCATCAATAGAAAGAAATAGGGTAGTTAGGACACTTAGCTATTTTACTTTCACAAAGCCATTTTCAGTATATATATTTATATTTTGCTATAAAAATAAATACTCATTATAATAATTTAAACAGCATAAAACTGCACGGTCCAATCTGGAAGCCACCAGCCACATGTCACTGCCAAGCCCTTAAAATGTTGCTAGTTCAGATTGATGTAAGTGTAAAATATACGACAGGTTTAATAGTAATTTTTATATTGATTAAATGTTTAAATAGTACTTTTGATGTATTAAGTTAAATAATGCATAGTTTATGCTGAAATTCATCTTTTTCCTTTTTTTTTTGTTAGTGTTACTATTAAATATTCAAAAATCACCTATGGGGGTTCCCATAGTATCCTCTGTACTTAAATGGTTCCAAAGAATACAATAAAATAATATAAAATGGAAATAAATAAACAAGAGAAAGTTCCATTTCCTGATCTCCTCCCAAACCCAATTCCTCTCCTGAGGATCTCACATATGACTTTTTTTAAACAAAATCAAATAAAGTTTTGCAATTTGCCTTTGTATTAAGAACACAGGTGACTTCATACTGGTCAAGGGAACAACACAACAAGAGGACATTTCAATTCTAAATATTTATGCACCCAACTTAAATGCTCCCAAATTTATGAAACAGACCTTGATTGGTCTGAGCAATGTGATATCCCATAACACCATAATAGCCGGGGACTTTACATTTAAGAATACACACACACATCATAGAATACTATTCAGCCTTAACAAATGATGGAGACGTTACATCTTTTGTATTTATCTGGAGTTAAAGAATGTTCTCCTTAGTAAAGAATCTCAAGAATGAAAAGCAAGCCTCCTATGTACTTAATACTAATTTGAAACTAGTAGATGAAAAACCACAGGTTCATATGAGGGAAAAACACAATTAAATTCAGGGAGGAAGGGGCAAAGGAGAGAAGGAGCTTAGTAAGTTCCTATCTTATGGGTACAATTTAGGGGTATATGGGACACCTCCTAGGCAAAGGAATCAACTAAAACTTGGGCACCACCTAAAAATGCAAACAGTGTAACTAATCATATGTACTCTCACATTAATTTAAAAATATATACAATAGAGATCTTTTCACAAATACATAGTTGCAGAAATATATACAAATATATATAAGGAAACCGGCAGCCTTGCAAAGAGTTCCAGTTAGTGCCTCACGGTGCTCTGAATGGCTGTAGGTGGTAAACCCCACTTTGCTTCTCTGTTCCCAGACTCCTAGGGCCTCTCAGCAGCCTGGCCTGCTCCCACATTCATCTTTCTCTGTTGCAGTCCCAAAGGACCCAGCTTCTCATTATCTTTCCTTCCAGAGTGGCCTTGTCTATGAGCCCCTCTATAAGCCCAGGCTGTGTGTGGAGAAGGACTCAGGCCACCAGTGACTCCTTCTGTCCTGTCTCTGGGACAAACCTAGAAAACTTTTGCATTTCAAGTCTATGCCTCTCAACGCCTCTGGAGGAACAAAGCTTAGAAAGCTTATAAAAGAAGCCCCTTGAGGAGTGGTTCCAAATGTTGAAAACATAATCAAATACTACATCAGCTAATCGTATAAATGTCTCCTGATCAAGGGAATTTGTATCTAAGTATCTAATAACAGTAAAGAGAGGCTTTGGACTCAGTGTCAGATTTTAATAGTTTAAAAAATCAGGGTTCTTTGAAGTATCTTCACACTACTTTCCACAGAGGTTGGACTCACGTTGCAGTTCACCAACTGTATGTAAGTGTTCCTTTCTCTACACATCCATGCCAACAGTTGTCGTTTGGGGACTTTTTGGTAACAGTCATTCTCTCTGGACTTAGGTGATAGCTCATTGTTTGATTTGCATTTCCATAAAGGAGATGTTGAGCATTTTTTTACATGTGTGAATTATAAGTAGATCTACTACTTGATCCAGCAATTCTACTACAAGGTATTTACCCAAAGGAAAAATGTCTTTTTACCATAAAGACACTTGCACTCAGATGTTTATGGCAACACAATTCGCAATTGCAAAGATGTGGAAACAACCCAAATGCCCATCAATATGTGAGTGGATTAATAAAATGTGGTGTATGTATAATATGGAGTACCACTCAGCCATAAAAAAGGCAATCTAGTGTCTTATATAACAACCTGTGTGGAACCAGAGAGCATTCTTCCAAGAGAAGTATCACAAGAATGAAAAAAGGACCACCCCAGGGTCCTAAATTGGAACAAGTGGATCAACACATCTTGCCCATCGTGGAAGCAAAACTCAACAGGGATCGAGTAGGTGGGAGGGTGGAGGAGTGGGTTAACTCACACGGAACAGTAACAAGGCACACATCCTGGGTGGAAGGAAGGAGCACTTATAATTTTGACCCGAAATGTACAAAAGCAAATTACATAATCAAAATGTTCTAAATTTTTTCTAAAAATATTACAAAATTGTTAGTGTATGGTCAAAGTGTATGCAGACAAAAAGACATGGAAAAATATTATAGAGATGTCAACTGATAAGAATTACATTTTGGGGGAATAAATCAGGGTTTCTTGAAAGAGGTGAACAACACCATTTTATGAAAACTCTGCTTTTGTCATAGGCTGTCCTCCCTTGAAGTTTCCTGCGGAATCTGGACCTTCTTTTCCTCATCTATGACAGCATTTGGAGAGGTGAACCAGGGCGTCTGACTCAACGGTGTCTAATTGAATACAGGTTTTCACTTGGATCAAGCATGTTAGAGTGTTTGCTTTGGTCCCCAAGGCAAATAGTCAAGGACATTAAGTAATAAAACTTAATATAGGAACAATTAAAATCTGAAA
This sequence comes from Otolemur garnettii, assembly GCF_000181295.1. Taxonomy (NCBI): domain Eukaryota; kingdom Metazoa; phylum Chordata; class Mammalia; order Primates; family Galagidae; genus Otolemur; species Otolemur garnettii. The sequence goes on from NW_003852442.1 coordinate 7,235,097, forward strand.
TATAATTTATGAAATATGAGAAACCAAGTAGAATGTTTATTATCACAAACGTTAATAAAAAGTTAATTGTGCCCTTTAGCAATTAATTCATGCACAATTATCTCAAAGTGTTACTGGGCCTTCTGAACTAATTATAATTATATTGAGGTATTAAAAAGGAAATGTCCAAGTATCTAAGAAATAGCTCCATAAAACTCTGTGTGCTTAACGTGGAAGCCTTAGTTATGTAAGTAATATTAAATGAGTTAAGACTATACTTCTGGCTCGGCGCCTATAGCTCAACCGGCTAAGGCGCCAGCCACGTACACCTAGGGTGGCGGGTTCGAATCCCCAGCCCGGACCCGCCAAAACAACAATGACGGCTGCAACCAAAAAAAATAGCCGGGCGTTGTGGCGGGCGCCTGTGGTCCCAGCTACTTGGGAGGCGGAGGCAGGAGACTCGCTTGAGCCCAGGAGTTGGAGGTTGCTGTGAGCTGTAATGCCACGGCACTCTGCCCAGGGGGACAGCTTGAGGCTCTGTCTCAAAAAAAAAAAAAAAAAAAAAGACTATACTTCTATTTCTCTATAGGAGTTGATCATTTAAAATTAGTGTGCTGCAGTTGGGTACATTTAAAGAGCTTAAAAAAAAATAAAAAGACATCACAGGGCATTCAAAACAATTACTGCCTGTTGGGCCCTTTACTTAATCACAGACTCCGTCTTGGATGTTAGAGCTCCTGTGTTTAGTTTAATAGATGTTAAATTAATGCACTGAAATAATGGAAAAATACGCAGCATTACCTTTATAGCTACAGTTTTTCTGGCTTCTAAAGCTTAAAAATTAGGCAGCTGCTTTCAGCTGGATTCATTCTAATACTACAAGTAATAACATCATTTACGGAGAACCTACCGCGTGTTAAGTATTTTACACATAATAGACAACTCTCATGAGGCTCATAGATCATGCTAGGCTCTGTTCCAAACACGACATCTATGTACATGTATACATGTGTATGCATGTGTACAAGCATATTACATACATGTAATATACACAGGTGGATATGTGTACATATGTATGGTGGTCTAAGAGTCTCTCTTTTAGTTTCACTGGCCTTATCATTCTCTCTACCACCCCTTCTTCTCTCTGGCTCTTCGAACACAGATACACATACTTTTTCTTCCTGAATCATTCAGCTATTTGGAAGACCAGTCACAGGCACAATACCCTTTTATCTGTAAATACCTCTGCATGTATTTTCTAAGTACAAACATGTTCTGTTAAATTAGCAAAGTATATTTATCAAATGGAGGAAATTTAATATTGATGTAGTATTACTTAATCGATTCTCAATCGTAATCAGATTTCATCAATTGCCCCCCACATGTCATCTGTGACTATTTTTATTTTCATTCTAGGATCCAATTCAGGTCCTCACATTCCATTTGGTGGCTTCGTCTATTCATTATCTTTCAATCTGCCACAATTGCTCAGCTGTTCTTTGTTTTTCATGACTTGGAAATTTGGGAAGTGTGTGAGCCAGTTACTTAAATGTGTCTGATGTTTCCTCGTGATTGGGTTCATGTTACGCTTTCTGGGCAGGAGCCCCACAGAAGCCACACTGGGTTTTTCTCAGTGTGTTCTATGAGCAGGGAATGATGTTAATTCATTTCATTATTGGCGATCCTCACCAAGTACCCCATTATGCAGCGACTATTTTCCTTTTTTCATTAATAAAAAACATATTTTGAGACTATGAAAATATCTCATTCCTTATTAAATTTTCATCCTATCAAGTGGCAGAACTTTTAAAGGTTTATAAATACCTTTATAAAACTTTATAGAAAAGTGAACGTAGTATATAAGCAAGTTGGATCAATTTTGTGAAATTAGTCATATGTGATGACTAATTGTTGAAGAAATCAAACTTACCCAAAGCTAACGCAATAGTCAAATGTAATTATATTTTTAACTTTTATAAGAGGCTAAATAAAGACTGGGAAAAATAAGGACCCAGAGAAATGGGTTTTCTCTCCCAGAGTCTAAAGCTGACAAATCTGAGTGGTGGAACAACTAAATTCCTTCGGCTTTAAACCCTTTCTGTCAGATTATTTTAAGGGGCTTGTTTGTATGTTTAAATTAAGTTATACAACAAATTGTTCTTCTGTATATTCCCTTTATTATGTGTACACAAATAATATAATCTGGTCACTTCTAGAACACAAAGGGATATTAAGATCATTTAATCAGCTTTCTTATTTTACAAATGAAAAAAACTAAGACTCAGAAAAATCTGTCTAAGTTAGTCATAGAAATGTAGAATATTATGCTAGGAACTAGACTTTAAATACTTGACTCTGGTGCTTTAACCATGAGATGACCTTGTTTCTTTGAAGACATTTTGCTTTATTACAACTGAGGATTAAAAAAAAGAAAAGAAAAGAACACATACCCAGCTGAATTTATGGTGGTGTTAGAATATCCCTTCAAGTTCATATTTTAAATAGTGTGTGTCCTTGCCTCTCCATTGTAATAGCTTCTCTACTGGGATAAAGGGGCACAGGTGAGACAATTGTGACAGATTCTTAATACCGTTATTAATTACATTGTTTTCCCTTTCTATGGTATATTGTCTGATGCTGAGGAAATATACTCTTAACTGCCTGGTCCTTTCAGTGGAAAACTGTATCTTCTGCACTCATCCTATAAAATCCTAATGAATCTCTCCAGGTAGATATAAGTCATCTCAACTCCCATTATCTCTAGGAAAATCTCTAATGTAATCTTGATCATTTTTAAAAATATTATTTGGCTTATGTCCACAGTGTTCAACAATTGCTTTAGAGTCCAAAGGACTTGAGTCTCTTTGGTCTCAAGGGTACACATTTTCTTCTTGGAATTGTACCAGAAAACCCATTTAAAATCAATATTTATCAGAAGCAATATTAATCTCGTAATTTGCCTTCTACCCGATTTGTTTAGAAAATTGAGAGCCCGTGAGAGAGAATGTGGTTTATATCTCTCCCTCCATTTTTTTCCAGTTGGATGAGACTTTTATAAATATCTGAGCCCTGCTACCAGTAAGGATTTGTCATTTTGACTATTTCGCCAAAGTAGTCACGCATAATTTTTATTTTGCGGTTGAGCTGTAGATTCACATGCATCTTTTTTCCCCTCTGGCCCCATTGGCTTAATCTTTTAAGCTCTACAGTTATGATAATATATCTTCCAGTCCCATTTCTAAATCCATCAATAACATTGCAATCCAATTCCACTAAAGAAATTATTAGTCAATGACTGTATATTAATCATTCAAAAACAATAACAATAAAATAGAGGGCAGAACACGAGTTGCCTCAAAATATTGAATCAGTAAACTCCTCCAAGAAATTTATCATAAGGATTACAATTATTTTCCAGATGAAACTGAGCTTTGTCTGCTAGAATCAAAGATCAACTTTCCTGAGTCCTCTAACCATGAAAATATATTCTTGAAGAGAATGTTTAGAACAGGAATGACGCGTTCTTAGTGTGATTTTTTTCTGCACATTTTCCATTGGTGAGATTGAACATATATTTCTTGTAAATACAATGATTGCTCAGAGATTAATTTACCTGAGTTGATTTCAGCCTAGGAATTTCTGATGAATGAATAAGTACTTTAAATAGCCAGTCAATAAGCTGAATGGAACAAAATCACCTAGAAATAAATGCTAAGGACTAATAATATATGTTAAAGTACAGTAAATCATACTACATGGAATTTCACTGGGATAACATTTTGATGTTCCATAATGTAACCTTCCTGATGTCCTCATATTTATTGACAATAAATGCAGGGTCAAAAGTTTTTGCCTGTAAGCAATAGAAACCAAACAAAATATAAAATCTTATTTGCATAGTTGGTCTAAGATCAATATTGGCTTTTGGATAAACAGCATCCAGCAGTGTAGACCCTGTAAGTATGTCTTCATCTCTTTCTGTTCAATGTTGAGCCCTGCTTTTATGTTCCTGTCCTCATTTTTAAAGTTTCCTCCATGATAACTGAAAGAGGATCCAGCCTCATGTTTTCACTGATTTTAAGGACTAAAAAACAGAGCAGCACTCTCCTCTACAATCTGTCAAAACCTCATGAGCTCTGTTTGGCCCAGTGTAGCCTCAAGGGTGGGCACGTGACCACTCACTATTGATGGGAAGATAAGCAAAGACAGAGGATTAAATCTGGGTAGGAGGCTGTGCTTTTGCCAGAGGGCAGAAAAGGCACTGTAATTAACAATACCACTTGAGTCACACGGGACAAAGAATGGTCAGATGTCCAGTTGAAAGATGGGTCCTGGACAGAAAGTAGTAAGACATAACCACTGCATCCCATATGCAGTCTTTATTTAGAAAGAGGTTGGAGAATAGTCACTACTTTGTTTGTGATTAACATTCTCCATCTAAACATACACTATTAGAATAAGTCACCCGTGGCTGAAGCCACCCGAGTCTGGCCCTTTCTTGTAATTGTATAGCTTGTAATTGTACAGACCAACTGTAGCCCAAAACACAGGAGTGTCTCTTCCAAAGTAGAGATTTTCCATTTCTTTAGATTCTTTTTAGGGCAAATGAATGAGGACAAAAAATTTTGCCCACCATTTTTTATCCTCAAATCAAAACTTGGTAGTCAAAAGTTCAGGAATGATTGGTCAGCTTAAGGCTACCTTTTCTCATTTCCTTCTTGTCCTTTGGGCAGTTTCTATATCTCTCCAATTCTCCACCAAATATAAATGCCCATAGGACTCAAGTAATAAAAGAAAAAGGCAGTGTGGCTGACCATGAGCGCACTGGACTGTGACTCCAGGGGTCTGGATTTCTTTCCTCTGTCTACTTATTGGGATAAAAATCTTAGTGAGTTTGTCTAAACTCTATGAGTCTTGGAATTTCCTATCTGCGAAATTAGGGGTATATTTTATTCTATCAGCATTTACTGAGCAACCAGTATATCCGGGGCAAGAGGTAGAGATGGAATACAGCCTGGAGGCTGAGGGAAAGAGGTGTGTTCTCTCCTGGAGGTTTTATTCTCACATAAGGGAGACCAGCAAGGAACAGTTAAATAAAATAAGCCAACAAGGCCATCTCTGTAGTGATAAGTGCTATGAAGACACTGAAACAGTGAAGTGAGAATACTTTATGGGTGAGGGGATGCTGAGGACTATTTAATTGGGTTCGTGTGTGAGGTCTCTTTCAAGGGACATAAGTTTGAGCTGAGACCTCAATGATGAAGGAAAGTTAGTCAAGTGCTAGAGCACTAGGTTGGGTAGAAGCTGGGTTTGTTTAAGGATTGGAATCACATATTTAAACCAGTGGTGTGCTATCGCACACTGGCTTGCCTTGAGAGGATCTTAGGTGTGCCATGACATTTTTTGAAGATTAATCAAACTATTTTTGAAGTTTCAAGCATAGTAAGTATATTCTTTACTCTTTTTTGATCATCATGATTTAAATGTGCCAGGGAAATTTAACTATAGGTTCAAGGGTGCCTTGAGGTTAAAAACAAAAAAAAAGTTGAAAAACACTAGTTTAAACCATAATGAATAAAGAGAAGAGAAGCAGAAATTTGTTCCTGGGAGTTGATGGGGCCATCATGAGATAAAGACATTCATTGGGTAGTTTTAAGCATGGGGACGGTACTACCCATGGATGTTTATAAAACACCTTTTAAGAGTACTTGTCTGGGGGATTAGGAGCAGAAGTGGTGAGTTCCATCAATGGGGCATGGTCATTAATAACAGAAAGAATTAAAGATATGCTGGTGGCTTGACATGGGCCATTCTGAATGATAATAGAGTTGGTGGTTGCATCTAGGTTTTATCTAGGACACTGATTTCCAGAGTTTTTTTCCTAAGCACCTGAGTATGCAATGGTTATATTAAAAGTCATGAGAAAGACTGGAGGGTGTACAACTAGGTTGCCCTTCTAGATAGAAAGTACCACGATTCTATGACTGATTTTAAACTTACAATGGGCTCTGGGAAAATAAACGCGTGATCCATTAAGTTCCCCTGGTCACTCAGAAAAGAATAAAGCGTAACAAATATTCAGGAATTCAGTACTTTTCAAACCTCTTGAATTCAACAGTATTGTAGAAGCTTTTTGACACAACAAATATGCAAATGTCAGATATTCTTTTTGCCTTCCTGCCATATTTTTTAAATCCATCTTATGATTTCTTCTGTTCCTGAACTTGTAGGCAGACATGAAATTTGTCAGTTGCTATAGAAATAGGAAAATTATAAGATAGGGTGAAATGCTCGGGGACTAGATTTATCTCTGAAATGTGTTGTCGCTTCCTTCTTTCCTCCTAATTAATTACAACTTTGAACATTTGGGTAGCAGGTAAATTGACAGAAGCCTTTGCCCCCTCCGGCTGAAATGATCACAATATAGTGAATAGTTCCTCAATTTGGGTGACCCCAGACTGTGATAAATAGAACTGTGCTTTTCACAGCATAAGAAAAGAAAAAAAAAAAAAGGAAAAGTATTTCAAAATACCATGACAGTGTTTGGAACTGTAACAGTTGCATGATGCCAACGAAGGCCCCTGATAGGAACGATTTCTGTTGGATAAAGAACATAACAGAAGCATCTTTAAAAAGCTAAGAGAAGTTACCGTCCAAGGTAGTTTATAATTGACCGTCTTAAACAATGTTGATTTGCATCATGTTGTTTGTAAGTAAGTCCTTATCACCAGAAGATTCGGGGATGAGGGAATGAGAGGAGGGAAGAAAGAAGGCTCTGAATTTTTAGCTTATGTAAGCACAGGTTTCCTTACCTCTACCAACATGTCAGTTCCAGAAAGGAACCAATGAAAGAGTTATGAAGTGATCAGCAAAGAGGAAAATGGTTCCCACCACTGACTTTCTTCCCCTTTGAGAATTTATTCTACTGGGACAAAACAAGGTCAAGGTTTTCAGGGCACTACAAGCAGTGTCTTGACAGTGAACTGCTCTTGAATGGGGATCCAAAAAATGGCAATGGTGAGACCAAGTTAAAGTGGTGAGACTGGGCCAAGACTGACAACACGCTGATGCCGCTGCTTCTCGATCGTCGTGTAAGGAACACAAAGTCCAATCACACAAATTTCCTTCCCAGTTTCTTGCTAGCTGTTCAAGCAGGACACATTTTCATGGAGGCTTATTGATTTTATATGCTTATTTTAAAAAATATCTCTGATGTCCTTTACCTTTTCTACCATTTTTTTTAAAGAACCCTTTAGAAATGGAAAAAATGAATCCATCTGTCTAATATAGAAGTTGTAAATACCAGGATGCCAAAACAGCACACACATTTAAGAGATATTATCTATGTATTATTTTCAAAGTCAAATTGAATTACGGTAGTAACATGTGGTATGACATTTGCTCAAAAGATGGAGTTAATCCCATGAATGCTAGGGTCACCTTGGACAGGCATGAATATGTCAGCTTTTTCTCTTAAAATGGGTATACATTTTTTGGTACCCTCTGGATCTTTCCTGGTTTTAGGCATGTCCTATAGCTTCATGATTTTTTTTTCATGTAGATCTTTTTAGTTTGTACAAAATCAAAGAAGCCATTCTTTTTATTTGTGGTTTCAACTGCAGGTCATCTTTAGGAAGTCTACCACCACTGAAGAGTCTGATATCTGTCTAGCCCAGTTTTTCTTTTTTTTAAAAGCATTATTATTATTATTTTATCAATTGATTATAATGGAAAGTGAGAGATACAAATTCAAATTCGCATATTTCAAAAAAGATTACTTGGGAAATACATAGATAACATCTCCTAAAATGTGTGCATCTTTCTTGGCATCCCAGTCGTTATAGATTAGACAAATGATTAATATTCTCAATTTATAAAGGGTTTTTAAATTTTAAAAAAATTATAACAAAGATAAAGGACATGAAGAGATATTTAAAAAAATAAACATATAAAATGGCAATACACCTGTGAAAACGTATCTTGGTTGCACAGGTAGTAAGGCTATGGGAATGACATCAGTGTGACATGGCTTTGTGCTCCTGAGACTGACAATGGAGAAAGTGGGAACATCCAGCATCACCAGGGTCTTGTCAGCATTAGCCCAGTCTCGCTGCTTCAACTTGGTCTTACTATTGCATTTTTTGGATCCCCATTGGAGAGAGCCCACTTCAGTTCCAAGACATTTCTTATAGCCCCTGAAAACCCTGACCTTGTTTTGGCCCAGTAGAATCGATGTCCCGACACCTGACAGTGTGCAATGCGGGGTGGACTTCCAATAGTTACTGAAAGAAGGAACAAATGAACCCCATCTAGCACCTAGAGACTTCCTATACTTGTTATGAGTCACAGACATGCAGGTTTGTAATAACAACTATTAAGTTAGAGACTGAATCCAAATGATCTATTGTATTTAAAGAAGGGGAATCCTTTGAACTTAGGTTTTAGAAACTGCATAGATTCTAAAAGCATTTTTTTTTTGAAGAGGATATATTACACTTATTCTGATCATCAGAGAGACAGCATGGAGATGTGATGAGCTTTTGACTGAGACAGACTCAAGTTTTAATTATAATCTTATAATTTGTCACCTTGTAATCTGGATTTGGTTACTGATCTTCTAGACTTATTTTTTTCCACCCTTAATATGGGAATTAAAATGTTTCTTTTTTAAGGACCAGCAGAGGATCGCAGCAGCAATTTATGTGAAGCATCTTCCTTAGAGCCTTTTAGAATAGCTGCTGTGTTAATTCTACTTGGGATTTTCAACCCTTCTCCAGGTATCCTCATGTCCTAAACATTTGTGAATTCTGTCATTATCTGTCAGCACGTAAGTCTCAAAATTTGTGTTTTTCATGTAAAACTTTGATACGTGGGCCACTTTCTATCACGACAATGTTTACTTACTTCCCTCTAAACTATCACTAGGAACTGACAATACAGTCAGATTGAATGAAAGGCACAGACCGCACGGTTTCAGGTAAATTTCAATTAAATATTAATATGTTATTTTTATGACCACACAGCAAATGCAGTTGTGATGAATCCTGTACCACGCCACACCATTGCAGACACAAATATCTGATGCTCTAGTGAAATGACTCTTCTGCCTAATATTAGAACATTAAGCAATAGTTAAATACGGCTTTTGAATTACCCTTTTTCAGTGAGGCACTTACATGTTCACATAGTCACACAGACTAAATAAGACACACATGGTATTCTGTTGCCCAGGGAAAATGTTGAGTAGATTTCTTAATGATCTGAAATATCACAAAAAATAAAAAAAACTGAATTATTTGCCAACTGGATAGCGTTATACAGTCACTGTGGAGCACGTATGCCAAAGAAATAAATTACACAGTGAAGTGATTTCTCTTGCTCTGCTCCCTAGACAGATGGACCAGTTTATATAAACTTATAAAAAACATATTATAATTAGGAACAAATGCTATTCTTACATATTTTTCCTAAAAGTCCCAGCATGGTTCTTTTTACATAAAATAAAAATTTCTCTAGAAAGTGAATACAGTTAAAAAAAAAAAAAAAGACTATCATCAGAAGTTAACAACAACAAAAAACCTGAACTTCTGTCACCCTTACTGCTGTAGATGTCAAATGTTAAACTTTTTTTTTTTAATTCATTTTTTTTTCAATTGTTGGGATTCATTGAGGGTACAAAGAACCGGGTTACACTGATTCCATTTGTTAGGTAAAGTAAATGTTAAACTTTCAAAAGGAAACGCTGCCAGAAATAACTTGGGCAAACCAATCTGGGCTTCCGTAGACTTCACAGAAACATATACGCCCAAGCAAAATGTTGGAAAACCAGCATAGTTTTCATCCCCTGCATCTTATCCTTGCGGCAATGTGTTCTAGCCTTAAAAATGCTTAGAACCCCCTTCTTTAAACCCTTTTGTTTAAGAGTAATAATTTTTTTTTTTTTTTTTGAGACAGAGCCTCAAGCTATCCCCCTGGGTAGAGTGCCGTGGCATTACAGCTCACAGCAACCTCCAACTCCTGGGCTCAAGCGAGTCTCCTGCCTCTGCCTCCCAAGAGGCTGGGACCACAGGCGCCCGCCACAACGCCCGGCTATTTTTTGGTTGCAGCCATCATTGTTGTTTGGCGGGTCCGGGCTGGGGATTCGAACCCGCCACCTTAGGTGTACGTGGCTGGCGCCTTAGCCGGTTGAGCTATAGGCGCCGAGCCTAAGAGTAATAATTTATTCCACTTAGCACTAAAATTAACTTTTCCACTGACAAATGCAATTGCTCACTTTACTTTTTTTTTAATTAATGAGTTAAGATGTTATCTTAATAAACACCACCATCCCCTACGCTGGAATACTGATACTGAAAACAATTAATAAATATTTCTTATCATTGTTTTCTTTGCAATACAAAAATAGGAGCTAGTAAAGAATTTTTTTAAGTGTACTTCATTTTATTTGTGATATATTAATATCTGATTATTGAGAATAGTTTTATTTTTCTGATAAGCCTTAGGACATTAATGTCATGTATTTAATAAATACACCAAAAAAGCAAGACAAGTATTTTGTGTTATGATTTAACACATGATATTAATGCTTTAAGAGTTGCCAGAAAAATGAAACAATGTGGTTTTTTAACATTCGAACATCTACTAATTGCAATTGATTTTTTTCAGTCTCAAGTTAAAGTATTAAGTTTTCCTAAACTGAATTACCTGCAGGTCTCATTGTCCATAACAGGAGGAAGGAACACTTAAAGAATCCTGCAGGTTGATAATATTCAGGAGATCATATTATAATCCACAGTATCTTTGCATTAGCTTAGGACTAACATTCATGTGTATTTCAAAAAGTGAATCTGACCTTTCATTTTTAGGTCCGTGTCTCCTACTATGCTTAACACAGTGTCCTGGACACACTAGGTCAACTATGTGTTGAATGAACAAGTGAGTGAATGAAGAAAACGCAACAGGCCTCAGCCACTTAGTGGTCTTTACTCCACGTTCACCAGTCTGACCCAGTCTACTGTTTCTCTGCCCCATCTAGATATTTGCCAGTATAAGCAATCAAGTTCAACTGTCCTAGGTAATTTCATATTTGTTCCTTCAGAAAACAATATAGGAACTGTTTCTTTAATAATTACTATATTGTAACTTCAGCTAAAGTCACCACATATAATACTTCTTTTTTATTAAGTCATATACACATAGATCATGAATATATTTATGCATATGTGGGCTACAATGTGTTGATTTTTTTATACAATTTGGAGTGTTTACATCAAACTGGTTAACATAGCTATCGCCTCATTTGTTGGATTATTGTGTTAAGACATTTATGTCCTATACTTGATAGATTTGACTTATTCTCTTGCAATATGCTCCATAGGTGTGGTCCCACCATCTACCCTCCCTTCCCACTCCATTTCTCTCCTTCATCCTGGGCTATAGTTGTGATCTATGTAAAGTATCTCAAGAATGGAAGAAAAAGTATCTAATGTACTCAGTACTTCTATGAAACCAATTTATATTTACTCACACTTTCTTATGAAAGATAGATCACAATTATAACACGTTTTAATGTTCATTCTGCTTTATCTTGGGCCTAAACATTCAAACCTAAAACCAAACTTTTTAAAAGTATAACCTTTTTTTCTTTGCTTCAACAATAATACAGTAGGGATTCAGCTGTAATTAAATGAACTTTCTTTCCCATTTGGAGAACGTTAGCAAAATGAACAGAGAGGAATTATTAATGAGGTAAAAAACACATTTGTGTGAGTATATACGTAATATCGACATTGCCATAAAAATTTCTTTTGAGGCAAGAATTTTCAACAAATATATTAAAGCACGCTTAAACTGAATTATTACTCCTGTAATATTACTACTTCCTCTGTAGTTGATTTTACTATGAACCATGTAAAAATTATGACGAGCTGCTACCGATGCCCCAAGCCCAGGAGCAAGGTTGGTTAAGATTTCCTGGGGTTCAGAGAAAGACAGGGGCTTGTGGTCTATTATCCTAGTAACACAGGAGTCTGGCAAGCCTCAAAAACAGCTGTCTTTATTGATACCACTCGTCTTGTATGCCCTCCCACTCTTCTTTCTTTCTGCTATGATAACCACTCCATATTTTGAATCTATAGCCTTTTGGCAAACTGGCAGCCATCAGTCTGAGCAGTCGCTCTGCAAGTCCCAGGATGCATCACAGCCCTTAACCAGCGCTCAACCTTGCTGTGACCTCAGCTCTCTGGACCTGAGAGGTGAGCATTCATTCTTCCCAAATGGGATCCTTTTCTCATCTTCACACACCCACAGAGCTGCCAATCACATATGTTGCATAACAAGTTGTGACCTTCTAAATGCCACTGTCCCTGTCAAACACATAAATGATTTACAAACATGGCCCCTCCACACCCCAGCAATAGGCCAGGTCCAAGCCCTGCTACTCCACATTTATGGGGAAGATTTGTGGCCTTAACCCTGATCCCAGATCAGCCCCTGTGGTGGGTTCTCTCATTCCACTCATGGGTGCAGACACTACAGAGGCGGTCACCTGTCACAGAGTCCACAGTGATGATCCAAGAGGACCTGAGCTGGGAGCTGCCAGACGGAAGCTGGGAGAGTACAGTTTTATTTAAAGAAATAAAGGGGACAAAGTTCAGCCGCAAGACCTGTTTCCTCTGCAGAGACAACCACACTTCTAAAGACGACACTGTGAACTGAAGGCTGCCCTGGAGCAGACCTGGGGCCCTCGTGCTGAAGACAGCAGGGCTACACCACAAAAAGCCCTCAGGTCACCACACCAGCCCTGGAGGACAGCGCACCCATCCCAGAGCACTTGGTCTGAACAGGTTCAAACTGGTTCTGGAGAGAAGCTGTGAAATTATGAGACGATGCCAGTTCTGATTGATTTGTTCCAAATTCTTACAATTGAAATCTATGTCGGCAAGCTACTGCCTAGCCATCGAGGGACAGAAACTGCAAGGAATGAACGGCTGTTCCTGTGACCTTTGTAGCTTCTGAGATAAAGAAGGGAACTAAATCAGAAGCAGAAAGTGCCTCATCCAGGGACATGGGCACAGGGGTCCTTTACGGCAGTGCATGCCCACAAATCTCCCCTGACACACTCACCCCCGCACTGCTTTGATTCCTACAGTGCTTGTACGATCAGACAGGACTCAGCGTGGGTAGGAGTCCCAGGGTGGTCTCCTCTGCCTCCCATCAGCTCTTTTTATTCCCCCAGTATGTGCTACAAGTACAATACCTTTCTGTTTGTCTTGCAGTGGCCAGGGCAGAGTTAGAGAGTAGTTTCACTCAACATGACCTCTCAGTGGAGTCTCTCTCTAAGCAGTACCCTTGGCTGAAATGTGCTGCCTTGTCCAAAATGACACCTCCTTTGGGGAACAGCCTCCATGCAATGGCTCTTGTATGAGCTGATAAAAAGGCTTATTTGGAGATACAAGGGGGAAAAACTCCACGAAGAACCTTGCTGCAGATGTATTAACAGGTTCAGCTGAGGTTTTCCTTGGGAATGCATTATAGCTCAATTTCTCCCCTTCTCTGTCTTCCTTTCTTCCCCTCCCAAGGGGATATCAGGATATCCACACCAGGAAGTTCATATAGTCAAAGCTCAGTCTCACAGTACGCAAGCCAGGGAGTCTGACCTTGGACAGGCAGGAAGCATGGATGGACTGGGGTAGGGAGGTTGGGTGGAGGTGCTGAAGGTGGCATCTCGGCAATGTGTGCGCTACATCACATTTTTTAAGGCAAAGTTGTTAAGAACACAGACTCTATTAGCCATAGCCTGGCTCTGCTGATTATTAGCTGTGTGATTTTATTTTAACTTACTTAACCTTTAGAAAGCCTCAGTTTCCACAACTGCGAAATAGAGATAGTAGTAGCACCCAGCTCATTGAATTATAAGAGGATATGATTTAAGATTGTAATGTCCTAGATCATGGTAAGAAATATAATGGCTTAATTAAATGAATGAATGAAAAAGAGGAGAAGAAATCTAATTCTCCTGTTTTGTTCATCCCGTTCCCCTGTCTCTCTTTGCTTTGGGGAGAATTCACTTCCTATGTCTCTTTTTTTTTTTTTTGAGACAGAGCCTCAAGCTGTCCCCCTGGGTAGAGTGCTATGGCATTACAGCTCACAGCAACCTCCAACTCCTGGGCTCAAGCGAGTCTCCTGCCTCAGCCTCCCAAGTAGCTGGGACCACAGGGGCCCACCACAACACCTGGCTATCTTTTGGTTGCAGCTGTCATCGTTGTTTGGCAGGTCCAGGCTGGATTCGAACCCGCCACCTTAGGTGCATGTGGCTGGCGCCTTAGCGGGTTGAGCTACAGGTGCTGAGCTTCCTATGTCTCTTTATATGTTTTTATCATTAGTCCTTGAAATTCAGCTAATATCTGTACATTATATTTCCCTTTGATTACCATGAAGGGCCAAGCAATAGGAATAAACACTTTCTATTGAAACAGTCCTACTCAAAGATCTAATAGAAAATGTTTGTTCATTGAGCTGAGAATACTGTTTATGTTTTAGAGTTGAGAATACTGTTTCTATTTTTCGTTTTTTATATTTTCCCTAGAAATATAAAGACCACTCTCATGCTTTGGGCAAAGAACAAATGCAAATTTCTTCTTTACTATTAAGAAATAGCTCAACAACATCATTTACCCCAAAGCAATCACTTCTCCCCATCTGCTTTAGTTCTCCGAGGTAATTTTGCCACTCTACTGCAAGGGGACCTTTGGCAATGGATGCAGAAATCGCTGCTTGTCAGGACTAGGGGAAGGTGCCAGTAGGTAGAGGCTAGAGAATTGCTAAACGCCCTCCAATGCACAGGTAAGCTCCCTCATAACCAAGAACGATCCTGACCAAGAAGTTGATAGAAACCGTGACAGAGACGTATCATCTGCGTAACTTATGGTTACCAAGAAACCCTGAATAAATTTCTCCAGTTTTGAGGACTAAATTTTAAAAATGAAAAGGTACACTGCAGACGTATTGAACGTCTTTATGTTCAGAATAATTTCGATTATCAGAATGCTAATGGCTCCACTCTGATGTCTGTGTTATCCTTTTGTCTCATTTCACAGGTCTCCTATCTTCTTTCTCCTAAATGCAAGTCAATCCCTCAAGTCCAAGATTCTTATCGGTTGTGTGCTGGGCAAACAGAGATTTGAGTTGATTTCAATCACATGGACACACGCTAGAATGGTTAGGGAACTTTGCTCGACTGATAGTATTATTATGTACAAGCTGAAATGTCAAGAATATAAAGACTTTCAAAAGACAAGGATAAAATGCCTTATTGCCTCTTTCAGAATGCGAGTCGTATGTCACCACATCAGAGTTATTATGATGTGAAATAGCTGAATATAAAGGGAGCCTGGAATGCACTAACGCGGTCAGAGGTCCTCCGTAAAATTGTGACGAAGGCTTCCCTCCGGAGTCAGCCTTCAGACAGGGCATCCTACTTCCTTGGTGTTCCCTGGATATGATTAGTTTCATAGAATTATCTTAAGACTCAATAATTATTTTGGTCTCTGTCTCTTCCATTATAAGCTGGGGTCTAAGAGATGGAGACAGTGTATGGTGGTGGAGACACGGGTTCCTGGTGCCCGTAACAGAAGGCGTAGACACTTTGTCTATGATGGTAGAATTGGGAGAGACTAAATTAGTTCTCTTTGGGTCACGACCCCTTTGTTCAGTTGGTAACAACATGGGCATTAGGAAGGTTGAGAACCACTGAACTAAGTGGTTCTTAATCAGATTAAATCTTAGCATTGCATAGGTAAGGAAAATGAAGTCCTGCTCCCCTTTTATTTCCATCAAAATTTAATAGCTTAGTTCTTGTTTTATCTTAAAAATTGATTGTGAGGCTTGGCACCTGTAGCTCAGCGGCTAGGGCACCAGCCACATACACCAGAGCTGGTGGGTTCAAACCCAGCCCAGGCCTGCCAAACAATGAAAAAAGAAACTTGATTATGAAGTCTAAGAGCAGTCAGTCAAGGACTTTAATCAAGTGGGGAAAGGTAGGTAACATGACTCAATGTTTATTTTCTAAGATTTTAGTAATAACCATATGAAGAAAAGTTGGGGAGAGACAGGACTGAAGAAAAGACATCTGTTATAAATTCATTAGTGTAATCCAGGTAAGTGATGGATTCCTTACCAAGCAGGCATAGGATACATGGAGAAAAGGAACAGATTGGGAATTAGTGTAGAAGTAGAATGTATGGGTCTTGGCCATTAATCAAATGTGGAAGGTGGGCCAGGTGCAGTGCCTCATGCCCATAATCCCTGAACTTTGGGAAGCTGAGGAGGGAGGACTTGAGGCCAAGAGTCCGAGACCAGCCTGTACACCAAAGGTGAGGTGGTAGGAGTCTGCTATCTGGGAGGCTGAGACAAGAGTATCAGTTCAGTCTAGGAGTTCGAGGCTGCAGCACACTCCAGCGTAGGTGACAGAGATCCTCTAATAAAAATACAGACGGTAGAGACATGGAATGAGGATGGATTAAGAGGGAGAGATGAGACTGAGATTGAAGAGGCAAGTGGTGATGCCAGCCGTGACATGATGGGAATTGGAGCCAGCCTAAGGACTTCCGGGAAAGTGACATGTTAAATGATCTGCTGACAAAGAGGTGAGTACGGAAGCCCCCAGGAAAGAAAAATTATTTAAAAATTATTTCAATAAGCAGATTTGCTGCCTAGAAGAAATGTCTGGGAGAGGAAGTTTTAATGTTATCAGGACGTGTCAGTGAATAAAGCCAAAGGTGATACTGGTCAATGTCTCAGACCTCCATTTTAAGTCTCAACTCAGGTTTCCTTTTTTTAAAAAATTGCACTTTAATATACACAATATTAGGACAGAAGGGGGGGCAGCCACCATGGGAGACAGAACAAGACCCCCTTGTAGGTCTGCTGTGGGCCCTCAAATACACAACCTCATAAAATTAGTTCTGTGCACTTTGTGGTTTTACATTATATGAGGGTATCAGAGTTTGGGGGTAAAAGAAAAAAATGAAGAGATACACCAAATTGGGGAGTCTTGCCAGGGGTGTGTGTGCAGGGAACATAGAGGACAGTGGACAGCTACACCTGAGACCCTTTAAACAAAGGGAATCCCCAGGTAGGGTCCTCAGTTCTCTGGGGTCCACGCCACCTGTCTCTGATTGCTGCGGAGGGTCACAGTGACTAAGGCAGGCGTGTGGCGATCAGGGCTCAAAGAGGCGGCGGCAGGCCCTGCAGGGTGGCCGGGAGGGTCGGGGACAGTGAGGGTCTGGCTGAGCCTCTTCAATGGGGGAGGGGGGCAGAGGGCGGAGCTCTGAGTTGTAGGGTGGCAAGGGTGTCCAGATACTGAACCTGGAGGCCCATTCTGAGGGAGGGGCCCTGCGCCTCTTTAAGTAGAGAGCCCCTCCAGTCGGCCCCCCCACGGCGGCCCAGGAGGCTGAGCTGGCTGGAGTCTGGGGGAAGCTGCGGGGGCTGGCAGAGGAGTATGGAGGAGCAGGACTCATCAGGCGAGGAAACAGACTAGAGGCTGCAGGGGCTGGGTGCTCATTTCCCACAAGGGGACAGAAGCTGGGCACACCCATCGACCAAATTGAAGGCTTCATGGTGGCTGGAGACAGATACCCCGTCCAGAGAAACCCACCAAAGGGTGCCCATGGCCAAGGCTGAGGGTCTAGGGAAGCTTGTAGGGAAAGCCCCATGCAGGTGGGGTCGATACAGGGAGCCCCCATGACTGGCCAGAGGGCAGGGGCAGCCGGAGAAACGTGGGCTTCCTTGGAGGTCTGGAATGCACACTGGATCTTCTGCTCAGCTTCTTTCTTGGACACACCTGTGTCCATCCCAAAGGCAGCTCTTCAAAGCCTGGATGCACCCAGCAGGTGTGTTCCCTCAGCAGGCTGATGCCACACAGCACCCTCCCGTGGCTCCTGGTATCCCTTTAGTTTTCCCAGAATGTTTCTTTCCAGCCAAGTCCCTGGAATGTTTGAGGCTTAGGCAGCAGCAGCTGGAATGTTTCTCCAAAGAGGTCTTGGGCCTCCCAAGGTGTCACTGCAGATGCAGGCCAGGCCCCAGGCGCCTGCTCTAGATGACAGCGTCCCACTGCTGGGAGCCCCAGGTCCTGAGCATTTCTATAGGAAGGCACAGAGTCGCAGGATGGCTTGGACTGGGGAGGCAGCAGTCGGGTGAGTTCCTGGGACTCAATCCTTCACGGAGGTGAGGATGCTGGCTGAGGATCCTCACTCAGGTCTCCTGTCTTGACTACAACTCAGACAGGTGGTGTGACCTTTACAGGAACGTTAAAAAAGATATGTAAATATTTGCATTGAGCTCAATTTCCCCTCACTGGCTGGATATATTTGAACTTGGCATGTATCTTCATAGTTTTAAATGTTTAAATCCAAGTAACTGTTTTAGGTTCAATAAAAGTGCCACATTTGTATTTGCAGCTTATCATTAATGTAATTCATTCTAGTACGGTCTCCATTAACTGTTTTAAAAAGGAGAACAAGCTACTTGATAGACTTCATGTTGTCATATTGTTTGTTCTAGAATGTTCCTGATACAGTCTTGGCAAAACTGTGAGTGGGTAATGGGCTGGAGTAGAATCTGCAGAGCTAGCCTTCAGTCTGACCATAATCCACTCGGAAGCAATGTAAAACTTAATGCATCTGCGTGAATGGAAATCGATCGAATTGATTTTTGAGGGACTTGTTCCTTTGCTGACATTTCAAAACTCAATACCATTTAATGTTCTAGAATAAGGTCATTAAAAAGTTCAACCAATAAAAAAAAATTAAAGTTTTACTGAATACATAAAAATTATGTATTTGCAAACACCTTTAATTATACAAGTTTTCAGCGAAATCTAGAGTTGTGTTTTAATGACAAATCTATAATACGCAAGTAGTCATTGTGCTTTTCAGTACTAAGAAATCTATTCTTCCACTGATATGTGAAAAATTTAAATGACCAGACATTCTTAACACTAATAGCTTTGCTCTCTTTCCCTCATGCATCTGTAGCATATATTGTGATTGCCCAGAGGACTCTGAGGACTGTTTCTGAACACATTTAAGAATTAAATACAAATTCTAGTCAATCAGAATGCCATCATGCTAAAATGTCTATAGTAACCATGCCCATCAGATTGTGACAGTAAAACGTTCTTCCATTAAAACAAGAATCGATAACCCAAATTTGTATGCAGAAATTTTTATTCTTACAAATTTCTTTAAAAATATTTATTCACAAAGGGCGGGGCTTTTTAAAGTTAACTAAAGTGCTTAAACTATATTTATAACAACTTCAGGCTTACTAAATTATTTTTAAGTACCACTATTTTATAGTTTTTAAATTGGGGTTATAAACATACAAATGTTGTATGTGTGTCTGTATGCATATGTGTGCATTCTAAGTTGATAAAATGATCAAAAAATCAAACAAAAGGTCACTTGGTTATTTCTATATAAAGCAGCAATGTCAAATCTTCTGAACATCAGGATAAACTAGGGCAACTAGAAGACAGATGTGCCTTTGGTGTCTGATAGGAATATACTTTGTTCAAATCTCCTTGAGATGACAGTATCAATCATCCCTAGGGAATAGAGAATTCTTGCTCCCAAAAGAATCCTGCTGGCAAGATTAGACAATATGGAGACAGCCAGATGTGCCAGGGTACCTACTATCCATAGCACTCCTGCCCATGACTCCAGACTGACATAGAAGAACACTATCCCTCATGCTCACCTTAACTACTTAAGAATACACCCTCTTCCTGGATAGGGCACAATGCTCTTATTCTTCTCTTTGTAAGCAAGCCTCAAGTCTACCATCCAGAATCACATCAACAGAATGTCTCTACTTTTCCAAGAATGTTGGGATACATTCTGTATTTTTCCCCCCTTTTCTGGAGTTCAATCCACCAATCCAACACCTGTTACCATGACCCAAAAAGTGACCAAGAATCATAATAGAGAAGAAAGGAAAAAATACACTCTAATACACTGAAAACCTTTGATGGGGAGCCAGTACCAGTGCAAGGCCAGATAGTCAACGCATTTTAAGTCTATGACCACATTTAATCTTCATAAAAACCCAGTGAGACGAGCCTTATCTCCATTTTACACATCGTGAAAATCAAAGCTATCAAAGTTAAGTGGCATATCCTGTTTATTTAGCTAATGCAGGGCAAGCACAAATTTAAACCCTAGCCCAAAGCCCACATCCTTCAAGTTGCATCCCTTGACAAACATCTGTACTGATTTAACTTTAAAATTATACTTATTATGAACTTCAGTTTATAAAGAGTAATTTCCTCAAAACAGATTAGTGGTTTGTTCATAGTTTAGGATTCCTGTTTCAATAACTTTTTGTGACTATGACCATGACTTGATTGGTTAGACGTAACTCTCTGCTTTCTCCACGTGAGGCCATAATTAATGCTAAGTGAGAGGCGTGGCAGGTCAGCCCTCTATCAACAGCCGCCTGCTTGACCTACACCCCTCATTTCTATCTGAGGCCATCTTAGTCCACGTGGGATGCTCAGCTTTCTCAGCCAGGGCCTCCGACGACCACCCTTCAAGTCGTTTGCAGTGATTTTGCCTCATTTTCCAGTTTACATAGAACATTGTCCCTGACTTTCCTCTCGATTAGCTCAGTAATGACAGCAACATTGTGTTTCAGTGCCATCCATTCTCTTGGTTTATCTGGGAACATTTTTCTCTCACTGTCTCTCACACTAATTACGGGGACCATGCTAGCCCAGTCTTGCCTATTGGCAAGGGTTCCACGATAGCCTTGGCATCACAGAACAACTGCCGTTCCACAGTTATTTCCTGAAAGCTATAGTCGAGGCCTGTCCAAAAAGAATCCAGTCAAATATGTCCCCATTTTTTACTTTCTGGACAACCCTTGTATGCATCTTATACCAGCTAATAAATATAATACATTTAGTACCTCGAAAATGGATGAAGGGGACCCTGAGCTGAGTACTAGTAGATAGTCTCCAGAAGCAGGAAAAGGCAAGGAAATGAAATATATATAGATATGTATATATATGTTTTTTTTCTGCAATCTATAACATAATAGTGAATCAATTAAATATGATTTAAGTTTTAAAACATTTCAGAATAAGAAGTTATTGCTTGAACACGAACACTTCCAACATTCACATTTAGGCATGACTGAAAAATCACTCTGTCTTGACTGGCGTGATTACCACATGTATGTGTTTATCAAATCTCAGTTTATATATGTAGTAAAAGCTATGCATTCTGTTAATGAAAATTTTAACTTAGAAAAAATATTGGTAATTCATACCTAGTAACGTCTATTTAAAGACTAAAAAAAAATTTTCATGATTAAATAGGGCAAACTTAGATGGCTCTGTCAGTCATCTTACATTTTTTTTCCTTATGCAGAGAAGTTATTTGAATAAGACTCTCCATTTTTAATTCCATGTCCTCTCCATGCCTCCCCATCCTGAAGGCTCATTAACATCCATGAGTTTATAACTGTCTGTGGTGTGGTTGGCAGCATGGGGAGTCTCCCAATGCAGTATATTCAAATGCTAATCTCCAGGGCCTGTGACTATGTTATCTTACACAGCAAAAGGGACTTTGAAAACATGATTAGGAGACATTTGCACCAGAATGTTTACTACATCTCAATTCATAATTGCCAACTCATGGGAGCAACCCAAACGCCCATCAACCTATGAATGGATTTTACAATTGTGGTATATGTATACCAGGGAATAGTATTAAGTCATAAAAAGATGGAGACTTTACATCTTTTATGCTTACTCAGATGGAGTTGAAACACATTCTTCTTAGGAAAGTAGAATGTACCAAGAATCGAACAAATATCCAATGTATTCAATACTAATATGGAACTGATATATAAATAATTATAACCTCATATGTACAATAAAACACAAATACAGTCTAGCAAGAGGGGAGGGTGAGGAGGGAGAGGGAAGGATGATTGGTGGGAGGAGGGAGGGAAGTTGGCAGAATCTCGTCTAATGTGCACATTGCCAGGGTGTTCAGCACATCCCCTGGGTGAGGGTCTCTTTTACAACTTGAGCTTTACCTTGAAAGTGAAAACAATTTAACCTAAAAATTTTTGCCCTTATATTAATTTGAAATAAAGAAAAAAAAAACATGATTAAGAATCCTAAAATGGGGAGATTATGCTGGATCATCTAAATGTGCCCAATCTAGTAACAGGGGTCACTAGAAAGGGAAGAGGAAGGTAAGAGAGTCACAGTGAGAGAAGATGTGGCAGCAGAGTCAGAGCTCAGAGTGATGCAGCTGCTAGTTTGAGACCAGAGGAAGGGGCCATGAACCAAGGCATACAGGTGGCCTCTAGAAGCAAGAAAAGGCAAAGAAATCTCCCCTAGAGAATTCTTCCCTGCCTCCAGAAGGAACAAAACCCTGCTCACACTTAGATTGTAGCCCAATGAGACCCATTTCCAAGTTCTGCTCTCTAGAATTATAAGATTATTGATTTGTGTGATCTAAGTTTGTGTACAAGTGTTTCAGCAGCAGTTAGAAAACGATTGCCCTCATAGAAAACCCATCCTGTTCTTACTATTATGGACACTAAACTTGCCCAGATTTTACCCTCACCTTTTGTTACCTTCTGTCTCTTGGTCAGAATATCCCCTACGAGAGGAATTAAAACAAACAAAAAAACTCTAGAAATTGAATTTTGGATGATTTGCATAGCATTCTAAATATGAATTTATTATATTATCTCTTAAATTACAACTCTTCCCAACTTCGTCTCTATATAAATGGCACCAGTATTTCTTAGTCATTATGATCAGGGTAAGCTGTAAACCCTGTGTCTCCCTCTCACCCATTAGTGGCTTCTACTGAGAATCCTCCTATGGGCGGGGGCGGGGGGGGTCCACTGGTAATAGGATGCAAATAATGTGTAGAAAAAGTTGTCAGTCAATGTGAAAGAAGATACAAAGAGCAGCATAGCAATCACTTAATAACTCTTCCTTATTTTCTTTGTGTTCACATCCTAGTCCTTCTATAAAATAGATTTCTAGAGGTAGCCTGTTCTAAATATGCAAATAATATGGATATCTGGAAATTGCCCAGTGATTTGCATTACTCAGGTCCCAGGCATTATTTTACAAAATGTTTCTATGATTATGCCATAATTTTATTGCCCAGATTATGTGAGTAAAATAAATTTGTATCTTCCCAAAGGATTTCAGAGATAGATTCTGTATACCAAAGAATTTCTTTCTTTTCTCCAGTAATGTTTTAAAATAAATCATTCAAATGAGGTCTGCAGCACAATGCATTTTTTTTTTTTAATTTAGCTCCCACACACACACCAAAAAAACAACACTGTGCTTGGATAGACACTCTTAGAAGATTTTAGCAGTTGAAAAGTATTCAGAGTAAAATTGGAAAAAAGCATTTGCCAGCTTCCCGCATTAATTTGCTAACTTAATACTAGGGTATCTGAGGAGTATTGCTAAAGAAAACAAAAGTCTGTGAAGGTGTTAATTAGCCAACAATGTCTCTGTGTTTTTGCACTGTCTTATTTTTTCTTTTTTACTCAAGGTTATGTTCAAAGTCTTAGCCTACTAACTAGTAATTTAAGTCTTGGGTACAACTACCAAGACCATGATTAATAAAAATCCATAACTAGTGTTCATGACAATGGACTGGTCCATCAGGAAGCTAATTTTACCACATTAAATCAGGGGTAACAGAGCTTAAGAGAGACCTTCATTCAAATTTAATGTATTAAGTACATTGCTCCCTCTTCTTTCAGTCTCTCATTCTTAGTAAACTGATAACAAATAAAATAATTATTAATAATTACTTTCTGAATAAAGCAGTCCTACCACGTTCTTTAGGAGAATACAACAATTTGCTTAAACTCATCTACTTTAAAGAGTACTCTCAATCCAATTTGTAGCTACTTATCTCACTTTCCAAAATTAGACAGCACTGAACTGTTCTAATGAGTGCTAGTTTCTAATGAAAATTACCAGAAGAGTTGTAAGAAATATTAGAACGTGTATTTTATAATTTATGATAAGTAACAGCCTAATCAAATTTGGGCCTAAGTATATTTTTCAGATCTTTAATTAGGTTTAATTTTTTTGTGTGTGTTACTAAAATTCTGCGGACTGTGTAAAACACCAATTATTTGAAGAAGTAAATTGATTAATAACATGAAACGAGCATTGGTAGAGAATTTTAAAACTGCTGGGATTTCAGGGAACTTCTGATCATTCTGTACGTACGTGGAGTGAAGCGGAGATCCGGAATGTGGAGATGAATGCCCCCAGTTGGTGTTTCCTCCAGGTTCAATGTTACTGGCCTATTATCTTAGATGAGTGACTAGATCCAAAGGTGTGCTCTCCAGAGGTGGAGAAGAGGGCTGACATTTATCCGGCTCCCATTACGGGTGAGTGATTGGGAACACACGCTCATGCATCACCTTACAGAGTTGTCACAAAAAATCCAGAGAAAGAGACTCTGTGTCTCTGTTCTAAAGGTTGCACTTTTAGTAGAAAAGCTGAAATTGAAAATCTGTTGCTATGGATTGAATCCTTGCATCACTAAAAGCCATATGCTGAATTCCTAACCCCTAATGTGATTGTATTTAGAAATGGGGCAACTGGGAGGTCATTAGCTTTCATTAGGTCACAAGGTTAGGGTCCTCGTGATAGAATTAGTGACCTCATAAAAAGAGACACAGCCAAAAAACTACCTACCAGTGGGGAAGAGAGACCTTACAGAAACCAACCATGCTGGCTTCCTGCTTTTGAATTTCCAGCCTCCAGAACTGGGAGAAAGTAAGTTCATGTTGTTTAAGTTAATCAGTCTGTGATAGGTTGCTATGGTTGGGCGCTAACTAATGTATCTGTCAAATAAGTTTCCCAAAGCTACCAAGATAATAAGCTCTGAGCTCCCCAAACAGGTGGATCTCTGTGTACCATGCCAGTCTGCCCCTGGGGCCTTAGAAGTCATGTTCTGTGAGGCTGTTTTAAGGTTTGCTCTGGCTGCCCATCACTACTCAAACTATTAGCATGTCACTGTAAAAATAACTACACAGATAATTAAAACTCATCTTTAGGGAGGGTCTATGATGGCCGACATTGTGCTTGATGTTTTATAAAAGTCATCTCATGTCAGTTGACATCTTGCTGTTCTTATTGTTTTCCTTGTCCTGAAAGATGACACCTTAACCACACCTTTAATACTTTCTCTTATCTCACTCCAGAGAAATATTTAGAAGAGGGTCTATGGGGAAGGAAACCATTTATTCAAAGCTACAAATACCATTATTTCCTTTTAAAAACACCCTGTGTGGTTGATATGACTTATACAAATTCATAACATTTCTTCAATTTCTTTTTTTATAAATGTAGAACTCCATTCTTTAGTGCATTTTCATGTTTACGACATATGACTAAGTATAAACTCGGAGAGATTGAACAGATTATTATTGTAGCACTATCACTATTTCAGTGCATAATCTGGAGGAAATTTTATTTTTTGCTGCTGCCCAATTCTGCCATCCATCTGTGATGCTTTCTTCTGCGAGATTACACCAAAGAGTAAAATAATGCATATAAATATTTAGCCAGCTTCTCTAAAGGAGGGTTGTAACACAGGCTGTGGGGAATACACCAGGGAAGAAAGGGTGCCCACACGAAACAGCAGAGCCCAGTTTCTGGCCACTCCCCATCTCTCTTTTTTGTCTACACACACACTTAGCAGAGACAACTTAGGGCAGCCCTCAGCAGCCCAGAAAAGCTAAGTAACTAATGAAGCAGCCGTCAGAGACTATGGAGATGTGAGACTGATCAGTATGATTGAAGCATTCTGCATTGTATATCAAATCATCACATTGTACCCCATCAATGTATGCAGTTATGATTTAATAAAAATTAAGTAAGAAAAAACAAAAACATGATGAGATTTCCCCTACCTCCAGTGAGAATGGCTTTTACCAAAAAGTTCCAAAACAAGTGTTGGCATGGCTGCAAGGAGAAAGGACTATCCTTACACATTTTTGGTGGGACTGCAAAGTAGCACCAACTCTATGGAAATAGTTATGGAGATGCCCGAAAAAACTAAAAGCGGATCTACCATTGGACGCGGCAATTCCATTACTAGGTATTTACCCAAAGGGAGAAAAAAAGTCATTTTATCATAAAGACACTTGCACTTGAATGTTGATAGCAGCCAATTCACAAATGTAAAGGTGTGAAAACAACCCAAACATCCAAGAATATGTAGTCCATGAGTGGGTTAATAAAATGTGGTATAGGTACATATATTTCTTTTTCTCCTTTGAGATTTTGATTGATTCATTTTATTAAAATTGCATAATCTCAAGGAGACATCAAAAAGAAAAAAAAGGAAATGTGGAGATAGAGGGGATCTACACAGGGTCCCCAAGCAATGGAAGTATAATCCATAGAGGACAGGAGAGACTCACCCCCTGGTGTTGTGTCAGGAGCGGGGCTGGGTACTGAGGATGGAGCAGAGAAACAGGTGAGCCACCAATGAGTCATGATCTAAAGCAGCATTTCTCACGTGGGACCCCTTGAAACTCTAGGAAGAGCTGTGTTCTCAGCATCTATTTCATGTACTAAATGCTGGAATTGGGTTTCATAAAAATGTCTCCTACAGATTCATCAGCTCCTCAAGCTCATGCAATAAGAGAGGAAGCTGAACAGCATCGCTGGGCAGCATGGGTTTGAGTCACATGGAGGCGACATGAACCTCTCTCTTTGTGTATGTATTGCATGTGAAATCTCAAGTGATGTAACGTCCCTCCAACCTCAGTTTCCTGGATACATCCAGTTCCAACCACAACGTGCTTTTGTGGAGAGGACTAAATGAGACGATGGAGATAAAGGTCTGGTGACAGTGAAGATGCACAACGCGTATGCAAAGAAAAAAATGATGTTCTTCTAATTATCAGCTGATACAATTTACCCAAAGAGGCAAGACAGGAGGAGCACTGTTGCCTAGTGTGGGTCGCCCCAGAAGCAGATGCTGAGACTCAACTTGAAGGGCAAGCTGTGTATTTGGAAATTGATACCAAGAAATACCAGATGAGATCAGGAAAGTAAGATGCAGAAGAGAAGAAATCCAGTAAGGGCAGGTGTTATCTAGTACGTCTTATCCCCAGTGCCACTGAGAAAGATACACCTTATCAGATCCCCGGCACTTCTGGCCCATAGCCTGGTGGTGCACAGTGGACTCTGGAAGCCAAAAAAAAAAAAAAAAAAAAAGCCTTCAGAGAAATCTGGCAATTGGAGATTGGTCTGTGCTTTAGTTTTCTATAGGAAATAACTAAATTCAGTGGTTGAAAACAACTAATACCTATTATATCCCAATTCTGTAAGTTACAAGTCCAGAAACAGTATGAGCCCTCTAAGTCCTCTACAGAGAGTCTCATAAAGCTGGAATCAAGGTTTCAGGTAGTTTCATTTCTTCCCAGAAGATTTAGGGATAAACTTGTTTTTAACTTCATTCAAGTTGTTGGCCAAATTCAGTTCCTCGCATCGTGGGACTGAGATTTCCTTGAGTGCACGCATTTCTCCTCATGGTTTCTGGGAAACATGAGCCACCAGCAATGTTGAGTCAGGACAGGGCCCCTGCATGCTTTGAATTAATCTCTCTCTTTCTCTCTCCCGACCTCCCTCTCCTCGCATCATCTCTCCAATTTCAGCTGGAGAACTGTGTCTGTCTTTGAAGGTGCATGTGATTAGATTGTACCCACCCAGATAATCTAGGATAATTTCCTTGTTATAAGGTTTATTCATCTTAATTACATGTGCCAAGACCCCTTTTCCCTGTAACATAATATGCACACAGGTTGCAAGGCTTACCAGGTGGACACCTTTGGGTCCTGCCACAGTGTAACAGGTGTTGAAATGGCAAAGCCTAGGCGTGTGTGCTAGAACTCTCCAGCACTGCTCACTTGCCCATGTATGCCTAAGCTTTCAGGTATGAGGGAGAGCTCTAAAGTCCTATTTTGATAGGGTCAGAGGGCATCAAAATATAATTGACCTTTAGGCTTCACTTAGTAAGAAAATACTATTTTAATCTGCAGAAAGTAGAAGCCCTGTAGCAAAGGATTCTTTGATATAGGAAACTGAAGCAGGCAAGAATCTAGAATTCATGGAAACACAGATCTTATTCATGGTTTGGAGTTAGGAGACAATCATCGAAACATTAATACTTATATGCAAGTGGGGAATTCATCCCACGATATTTGTGTGACAGAAGCTTGGCTGTGACATGTTGAAAACCACCTTGGTGACTCCTTTCTGACAGGTGTTTCCAGAATAGATTTGTACCAAATGCTGCTTCAGAGAAAATAATAGCAGCCACACTTGTACCCACGATTTACGGTGTCTCCATGAACATTCATTCTCTTTGGTCACTGGAGAGCCTTACGCAAAGCCACCAGTGACGAGGAGAATGCGCCCCCAACTCCTCCCCTTTCTCAGTGGGGGAGAACTGAGGGGAGATGTTCTATTTGATCTTCGAGCATTTACTGATGTTTCACACCCAAAGGGAAAGAGTGAGTTAAAGCTTTCTTATTTCTTCCCAAATAAGAAATAACATTGCTATACTCAAAATACCACAGAGACTTCATAAAAAAAGGCCCAGGAACTCCAGAGTTCCAGTAAAGAGACGTATAGTATAAAAAATAGCATTTCACTATAGATGGATCACCCAAATGGGTGAGGGACAGGAAAAGCTTGGAAGGATAAGAGAACAGCATTTCCTGCTATGTTTTGCTGTTGCTGGAAAGTTTCTTTGTTCCTCATTTCACCTGAATGTACCAAAATGTGGCCTCAGCAAAGCTTTTACTCTGCTGTTCAAAACTACATTTTGCTTGCTCTCTCCCTCTCTCCCTCCTCTCCACTCTTCTCTCCTCCTCGGTGCTGCCCTGCCGCATCCCTCCCCTGCCAATAACGACCTTTCGTACAAGCCTTGGTGGTCTGTCAGGTCTCTGCCGGTTGAGTGCTGCCGTTTCACACCCAGTTTGTGGCAATTTGTTACAGCAGCCCTAGAGAATGATGGCAACTGGTGAAAGGTACCATCCTGACAGGGACGCATGGAGTGGAGAACGGATAGTTTACCAAAGAAAAAGACACCAGTCAGACTGTAGATGCTTTGAGAGAAGGGACCTCCGAGTCTGAGTCACCACCGTGCTCCCTGAGCCTCAGACTATGTGGAAAGGAAGGCATGTGATGAGCTTGTTGGATCTGATGAAAATGTGAAAGTCTTTTCCAGTAACCATCAGACCATCAGTCAGACTTGGGACAAAATATGGTTTCATCACATGCACCAGATCACCGAGGGGCTGAGTCCCAAATGGCAAATGAAATCAATGTGGGTCATTTCTTACCATTGTACGTGGCAGAGATACTTTGCCAGACAACTGGACTATTAAAAACAGCCTGAAATCTTGAAAAAAATTTTTTTAAAAACCCAACATTTTGCTATACAAATTCTGGTTAGCATTTTCATACTCATTTGTAACCTGCTAGAAAGAAAAGGTAGACTATGCATGTCACTGCATGTCTGACCTATCAGTTCTGGTCACCTCATATTTGCTCTTAGGAACAACGTAAGATATCAGTGGTTTTACCCAAGGCCTCCTATGAGCTTAACACTTTGCTAGGAACTTGCTCTCCTACTAGAGAGCTTACTCTGGACGCGCCCTTATCCTTACTTAAGTCTCTGGTGTACACTTATTTACTACTATGTTCGGTTTACTTGCTTCTTATTCCCCCTCGGGAAAAATCTAGAATGGAACCACTATCACAGCAATAAGAACCAAGAGTAAACAAGAATAAAACTTCAAACCACAAAAACATGGCCGAGTTCCCAGCTAATTTTATCCCAGGAGAGAAAAGAAAAACGACTCTTAAAGGAAAATTAAATACAATGCTAGAATACTACAGTTTGCTTAAAGATTTGCTTATTTTTCCAGAAGTTTTGCTTTCATGTATGTGGAAAGACGCAGCAAGAAGCAAGCATAAAACTCTCTAAGTTGATATACCTCAGATTTCTTTTTTGCTGTCAACTTTATTTCCAAACAGTGTAACCCCCGATTCAGTATGTATATTAAACAATCCCATGATTGTTTTCCTTCTTCCGTTTTATTTTATTATTTTGGCTGGGGGGCTGGGTTTGAACCTGCCACTTCCAGTATATGGGGCCAGTGCCCTACTCCTTTGAGCCATAGGCACAGCCCCTTCTTCCATTTTTTTTTTCACCAATAAAGTGTGCCTGAGATCCAGGGGAACTAACTATTTTATCTACGATCATATTTTGTTTACATAAAGAAACCTTTAAAGATAATACCCACTGCAATTAATTAGGTGCTCTTTAGAAATTGAATGTAATTAAAAAACAATAAACTGACCAGAAGGAAGGTGGTGATACCACATGGGTCAAAACTAGGCTATCACCCCTATGTCCTGTTAGGATGCACTTTTATTAGACAATTTTCCTGATGTTATATACCCAGAGTTAACAGGGAGCCCAAAAGAACATAGATATACTTGTGTTGTAACATACTTTTTGATCCATTCTAAGACATGTCCCTGGACGGGAAACTGATTAGAGTTAAATAAAGAACTTGTATTTGATGTCACTGATTGTGAAATAATTATTAGCTACCATTTCCCTTTTCTATGTTTTATAATTGATTTTTTTTTCTTGTATTACCAGGTTTCTAATCATTCGTGATTCCTTCAGGGAAGTAAGGGAGGCCATTCGACATGGGTTCCTTGCTGACAAGTGAAAGTACAATAGCAAAGCCTTCTGGCTACGTTTGTTCTTTCATAATTTTTTTAGTTACTCAGAACTAAACTTTCTCATTGACTATTTTATATTCAGCACAGCACATTCGAGGGTGAAAAATGGGAACGGGAATAGTGAAGAAAGAACATTCTTGTAGTAATATGGCGGGTCCTCCATCAACCCCAAGTTTGAGAACTCAGGTCTCTTGATGGCGTGAACATGCACATGGGGTCACTGGAGGACTTCCATCTGTGGTTTTCCTAATATTTACTGCTTGGAAAATATCTGTCTCTTTTAAAGAGCAGATATGCTTTCCTTCATCGGATGGTAAATATTTAAGAGTTCGCCTGAAAATAATTGAATTATCCATCAGTACCATTATATTAAGACTAAGACTTTCCGTAGTTACTCCCATCTAAACCTACAGCATTTTGAGCTACTTTTATTTTTGTGCTTTTACAGCAAGTGTAGGAATGCTTTTTGTATATGTTCTTATGGGGAAAAAAAACCCCATCTATACAGCAAGGGAGATTTTTGTCATAAAGTCTCTTAAGATGAAGTGAGTTTCTTTGAAATGTGTCACATTATGATTCTCCACAAATCAAGGTTTCTTGAGCAAATAACTGAAGGCCAACCACAAGAACCACATGAGGGAATCAGCTCTGGAGCAGCCTTGCCCAGCAACCTGCTGTTTCAGAAATTAAATTTTCAAGAAGAGCAACTGTTCTATTTGACTGGCCTAAACCAGAGCCAATTTAGCACTAACTCAGCTTTCCCTTCTCTCTGGAAGTAGGTTGATAGCGGAGCTTGAGATTGGTGTTACCAAGTCCTTTGAAGAAGGTAACCAGTCAAACTAAGGAGGAGATGAAAGGGGAACCCTTAACCCCTGCCTTGAAATCAAAGCCTGCAAAATCTGGAGCTTGGCTTTCCTCCTTGCTTTTATTTTTGATCTCAGGTTAGATCTGACCTGTACTGATGGGTGAAGGAGGGCTGTGCTGTTCACAGACTAATGTCTTTGAAGGTTATCTGTCTCACGAAGGTCAGGGAGCAACCGTGGTTGTGGAATCATTTCGTGTGTGTGTTTGCCAGTGACCATTGTTTAGGTCAGAGAATAAAATATATATATGAATATTCACATTTACTTAGCCTCTCTGAGTTCCAGGCCTACATTTCAAAACCTGCCATGGATTTTATGGGGGGAAGGGCTCCTAGGCCAGCCTCATGCTTCCCCCTTTCCCCTTACTCAGCAGAGATTTTCTACCCACCTAGTCATCCTTGCAGAGAGCTGAGCAGTTTCCTAGACGAGCTCCATGGAGCTCCTGACCCCAAAGGAGAAAATCCAGTGAGAAACTGTGTTCAACAGAGCACATTCCTAGTGGACCCATGTGCAACTTAGGATACAAATGGCATAAACTACGTGATGTGGTTTTGAAGCACGTCGGGTTTAATTCAATTATTCATACTCCAGCTGTCCTATTTTTTATTCCTTCAACATTCAAAGCTCAAAGTGATACAATCTCTATTTGCAGTCCTTTCTCTCCCTCCTCAGACACCAAGTCATCAAGTAATAATCAAAGCTGTATCTTAAACCTTTCCTTTTCTTCCAAATCCCAGTAGACTGGTTCAGGGCATTAATTGTTGAATGGTCAGAGGAACGTGCTGACCTCCCAATGCTGTAAGGCCTTCAGAGATTTTGCATTAACTCTGGAATATTTGAAAATTATTAATTCACTTGTTCAATGTTATATTCACTGAGCCACAATTTGCCACATACTGTACTAGGAATTGGGAACAGAATGAATAGTTAAGACGACAGCCCTACCTTCAAGGAATATAGGCCAGTTGACAGCTATGAACGCACTTGAAGAAATAATGGGTATCTTTGTGTTTTAACAAAGGATTCATGATGTGAAGGTTGCGCTTAAATTAGGGAAGTTAGGCCTGGAATACCACCAAGGAAAAATGGAGGCAGAATGGGAATTTGGGGTATCTGGAAAACAAGAAGAGTCATGGAAATGCCAGGACAACTGGTATCTAAGAAGGATCCTACAGTGGTGATGTGGGTTATTTGAAGGGATAAAAATGATACACAAATATTACTTTAAAACATTGCTAGTTCCCCTGTCTATGCCTCATTCCTGGATATCTGGTTACTTTAGCCAGAAAAAGCAAAGGAATGCTGAAAAGTACCACTGGCCCCTCTCATTCCTCAGGCCTTATGGATAGTTGCAGGCCACTCCTTTTGTTCTCTGCAGTGATGTCAGCTGGGACAAGGCTCATTGCTGCCCGTGAGGATTCTGGAACAGTCATCAGGGTAACGAAGCCCTCAGAGGCCATTAGGGAGCTCCACCCTGATGCCCTTCATATAGTTGAACTGAGTCGAACCATAATTTGGGGGGCAGGTTTAATAATTCATCTAAGGCCATCAGGTCAGAATCACAAGGAAGTTTCAGAAGCCAGAAGATGTGTATTTTTTCCCGGTTTCCTCTATATTGTCCTGAAATAAAACTAGATGGGATCAAACTATATCATAGCTGTACTGGAGAAAATGTTACTCTTGGTGTTTTTCAAGACTCTGAAAAGTTTGCTGAGGCTCAAGAGAGTATGTCTGTGCATATGGCTTCCCTTTATTTCTCCCAGAACTGCCACTGGTATTTCCATTTTAAATTATCTGGGGTGCAGAGATCCCGTTTTTTCTGCGCTATCACTTCTCAGAGATGTGAAATAGCTTTCATCACTGCTCTAAAAATAGAACACCCGGAACAGCACTAATGAGAATCTGGGCATTTTGAAATTAAGGGAAAAAGATGAAATGGCTTATTTTGCTCTTAAAATAAGTAAGGTCATTTAAAACATTTCCTATGAGATTGAGGTCTGTTGGTTAAGACGAAGCTTGACACTCACGTGCTTATCTTTTTCTACTGTGTAGTTTATAAATAAATATAAAGTTTTTGTCCTTATTTCCTCTATTTTCTCAGATACTCATTATCTTTTATTTATTCGGGTTTTGGTTGAGGAAATCTGCTTATTTTTCAACCATAAATATTTGTCATATACTTTTTGCAAAGGCAATTGCTTCGATTTTTATGATTTATATGTGGTGGGCGAAAAGAGACAATAGATAGATATCAGATTTTAAAGATAAATCGTGTTGCTCTCTATATTCTAAGCATAACTCTGAAAGGAGTGCAATTGTTAAGGCACAAGAAAGATTGTGTGTGTGTGCTAGCAAGTGTTAGTGAGTGTGTTCGTGTGTTAGCGAGTGTATATGTGTGTGGCCATTTTGACAAGAAAACATCTGCCTTGGAACCACATCTAGGGAGATGTTGGGAGTTATTCAATAGCTGTCTCTCCCCCTATCAACCCTTACAGACCCAATGGGAAGAGGAGGAAAAAAAAAAAAACGATAAGAAGAAGAAAGATCAGAGATGCGTGAAAACAGAGAAGTTTATGCTTGTGTGTTACAATGTTGGGGTGCTAAGGATTAAATAAATAGAAACCACCAGATAAAATTAAAGGACCTCTTCATTTCTCTCATCTCACTTCAGACCCTGAATAAACAAACAAATCTGCCGTATGTGAAGAGCTGTTCTATTTACTTTCAGCATCTTGATAGGCTATAAATTATTTGGGACTCGAATCAAGTTGAACTAATAGAGTAAGTATGGTCAGACCTCACAGGAGCTTGACATATTTTTTTTTATACACACACCAACGAGGCTCAAATTTACATAAAGCATTGGGAGGGGGGGATAGATGTAGACCTTAACATAAAAATTTTCTTTTATATAATCAAAAAAAGGCTTAGGAAAGGGGGATTTGCATTTTAGCAGGATATAACTTGCCAGGAAGTTAGTCAAAGGCAAGAATGTGGTACTTATTTTTGGATGTGTCCACCTAACTCCTAACTTCATGTGCCTATTTGACCTAAGACAATGACCAGAGGATGAACGAGGGCCGTTGGAGAAAGCAAATGTCCCTTGAAGACTTCCCCCACTGCCCCATGGCCAGTCTAGTAGGGTCATGAGTTGTATCTCACTGATCTGAAATACAATGTGACTTTTTGGCAAGCATCTCTCTCTCCTTTCTCCATTCCATCATTAAAGGTAGGTGTGTGTACAGACACCTGTAAGAAGTTAAAGAGCACACACTTTTGCTCAGAGGCAGAATATTAGCTGAGTGAAGGCCGAGCAAATGCCCAAAGATGCTAAGAGACCAGGCACATGTCCTAGAGAAAGATTAATGGAATGACTGCGTTCTTGAAACTTCCAGCTTACGTTTTTATACCAGTGATAATATACTATTAAATATCATTTTAAGCTGCTGCCTGTTCAATCATTGCTGATTGGAGTTCTGTGTGGGGGAAATTATACACTAAGAAATGAAACCCACAAGTCACACACTGGGAGCAGGATCACTCTTGAAAGTGTCTGCAAGGAAATTTGAGAGGTATTCAAACACTGCCTTTGACCATCATCCTTCAACTGTATAATCCTAAGGCAGGCATAAAGCTTTCGTACCTACTGATATTTTTGTAAGGGGTTTGCATTCAATGTAAATACTATAAATACTACAATATACTACTTCCTCTCCTGTCATGTATTAAATCTAAAATCAGAAAAGGATTACAGTTTTCATTCTTTGTCATGCTTCACAGCTGAGGGGGGATTATATTTATCTACCTTCATACCCACATGCCAATATCTTTTATTCCAATATCCGTCTACATTCCCTTTTAGCAACACATTCTTGAAAACATTACAATTCTCTGGATAATACTCAGATGCAAATTAGGATCTAATTGTGACTTTCTCTGAAAAAAGCTCAAATATTTTTTGACCTAATTGCTATTATGCCCATAACAATAACTA
This sequence comes from Otolemur garnettii, assembly GCF_000181295.1. Taxonomy (NCBI): domain Eukaryota; kingdom Metazoa; phylum Chordata; class Mammalia; order Primates; family Galagidae; genus Otolemur; species Otolemur garnettii. The sequence goes on from NW_003852442.1 coordinate 7,270,783, forward strand.
AAGCACTTTGAATAACAGCTTCCAGTGCTGAGTTTCACTGCTTCTCCTTGAAAATAACACATTTTAATGTCTTCTTGACACTTAACAAATTGTCTTTATTAAAAAAAAAGTTTTTTCCAAGGTAACAAACACTACAGAGTGAGTGATGGTATCTAATCATTTTAAAACCCAGGCTGTGAACCTACCTGCTAGGATTCTCTAGAAATGAAATCTCAGATCTATTTTGAGTCCCCTCTTTCATCCAGGGGTCTCACTCTAGGAGCTTCACTAAGAGAAAACGTGTGGCAGACCTGTCCTTAGCTCATGGTTGTGACTGTGACACTACAGATTTTTGTGGCCATGATGGAATCTCCAGTCCAGTTTCCATGGGGCCTTTCCACCTATCATAGCAAGCCCACAAAGAACAAACTAATCCCAAATGGAAATGCCACAGAAAATTAACCCAAATAATACATTGCTGAAATATAGATTTTAATGAAAAATGTGTGCTTTCATCATTAAATACATCTGTCATAATCCCCAGAAGGATGCTGGGGAGCCAGAAGGTGCCTGGAGAGTAGACCCCCCACGAGCCCATTTACGTTACACTTCAAACGTGTGTTTCCACAGGTGACAGGTGGAATCACTATCATTACCCACATACCTATACCATGATTTCTAGAAAAATGAGCATACTCTAGCTACCGTGGCTGTGACATCTACTGTCTGTCTTCTGGGCATGAGTTTGGGAGCTGCCATGCCACTCAGATGCACTTATCAACCACTGTCTGCTCATCTTCTAATATGCACATATTGGACAATACACAGAGTGCTTACTCATGACTCTTTCTCAGACAAGGTATAGGCTTACTGAAGACAAGTTAGACGAAATATTGATATATGGATTCCAGCCCTCCTACCCTCTACAAATGCTGTAGGTTCAATCAAAGGATTAAAGTATAGAAATTCATTATTTATCTCTCTGCAAATTTTTCACGGCACTTAATAATTTTTTCCTGGTAGAAGCACAAAAACGTCTGGCCAGATTAACTAGAAACAAAAAAGTAAAATCTCTAATAAAATCAATCAGTAATGATAAAGGGGAAGTACCAACAGTTGTGACAGAGATATAAGAGATTATCTCTGAATACTACAAGAAAATCTAGGCCCAGAAATTGGACAATGTGGAGGAAATGGATCAATACCTGGAATCACACCCTCTCCCTAGACTTAACCAAGAATAGATTTCTTGAATAGACCAATTTCAAGCACTGAGATTGAAGAAAGAATAAAAAATACCTCCCAACAAAAATATGCCCTGGTCCAGATGGGTTCACACCAGAAGTCTATCAAACCTTCAAAGAAGAACAATACTGTAGAAATTATTTCAAAAAACTGGGAAGGAAGCAATCTTCCCCAACACATTTTATGAAGCAAATATCACCCTGATACCAAAACCAGGAAAAAAAAACAACTAAAAAGGAGAATGTCAGACCAATTTTACTAATGAATATAGAGGCAAAAATTCTCAATAAAATCCTAGCCAATAGATTACAGCTACACATTAAAAAAAAAAAAGATATATCATAATCGAGTAGGTTTCATCTCAGGGAATCACAAAAACATTGGTAGAATCTGAGACAGCTAAAATCTGGATTTCAGTGGTAGCATGACCTTAGCCATCCCCTACCCTAACATTCACGGGGCCCCATAGATTCAAAAGGGGAAAGAACCTGTAGCCAAAGGACACAAAAAGATGGAAATACTTTTTCTGGGCATACTTTGTCCAAATTTCCAATTATATGAGTTAATTTGTAATTGTCCTCAGCCACTGGTCTCTTTTCTAATTTGAACCATCTTGCTTCCTATTTTGCATAGGTCCCGTCAGTGGGTCCTATGGCAGAACATAGGTCCATGTGACCTTGGCTTGCCTAAAGACACGATGTGACTTCACTCTCTATATGTATAGCCTCTTCCAATAATGAGTTAGGAAGATGAGAGAATTGCATAATAGCTCTACCACTCAGCCATGTAATCAGACATCCCTAGACTCAAGTCTGAGATCCTGGACTTTGAGCACTTTAAGTGATCTTAAATAGTTAAACTTAGTAAGTCTCTGTTGCCCTATCTGTAAGAAGTGAATAAATGTATTTATTCATAGTATGGTAGGAAGGATTAAATTAGATCATGTAAAAGCATTTAGCACAGGATCGGGGAACAGAATAAGAATTTGTGAAAGGCTAAGGCGCCTGTGGCTCAAGTGGCTAAGGCACCAGCCACATACACCTAAGGTGGTGGGTTCAAATCCAGCCTGGGCCCGCCAAACAACAATGATGGGTGCAAGCAAAAAAAATAGCTAAGTGTTGTGGTGGGCACCTGTGGTCCCAGCTACTTGGGAGGTGGAGGCAGGAGACTGGCTTGAGCCCAGGAGTTGGAGGTTGCTGTGAGCTGTGATGCCACAGCACTCTACCCAAGGGGACAGCTTGAGGCTCTGTCTCAAAAAAAAAAAAAAAAAAAGAATTTGTGAAAGAGGAACAGTAAATATTGTAGCTATTGAAGAGACCATTTGGGTTGTTGGAAATGTCACATTGGTACTCAGTTGAAAAAAGAACTATCTGCATATTGCAATACTTTGTTAAATATTTACAATTATAGTAATTTTCTATAGCACTTTAGAGATCCGAGATGAATGAGTTTTGTTAATTGATGTTAGTTAAAAAAAAAAAAAAACTATGACTATACTACCATTATAAATATTTGCTTTTTAGGATATGGTAAGCCTTTAAAAAGTGTTACATTTATATCCTAAAATATATATTTACTGTATATAAGGAGGATGACAAAGTGTGATGGGGAGAGAAATACACAGGAAATATGAAGACGTGGAACTCATTTTGTTTTCCACGTCAAGGTGAAAGGGAATACTATTAATCTCTTTAATTACCCTCTGCCAAAAATGATTTATTACCTTGTATTCACATATCATACTTCTGAACTTTGTGTAAGTGTAACATTCCCAATATAAAGTAAATGACCTTTCGATTTGTCTTACACGGTACCTGCAATGGTGAACTTAACATTTTCTCTGTTAATATATAATTTGTGCATGTTATGACTATTGGAAAACTCTGGGAGAGATCCTTACTTTTCATTGTCATTGGAAGAAAACAATGACTCCCAAATCCCTTAGCAAGGTTTAGCCTCTGTGGGTTTACTCAAGTTTAAAATATCTAAAATCTAAAATGTTTAACATTAGAGTAGAAATTAATTAGGACTTTATCAATTTCTATGGAATGTAAACTGACCTCAAATCCAAACTAATGATTAATTTAAAATACAAAACACATTGATTAGCTCATTAACTGATAACTAGTTAATATCTTTTAGACATTATGATAAAATTGCACTTACAATAACAAGAGGCCCATAAGTCTATTAATGCTACATGCATAATACCTATACTTTATTATAAAATCTTTTGATTTTTTAAAGGACAACTTTGAAATATTACCTCCTTCTACAGTTGATGAATTACCAGATAATCACTTCATTCCAATATTTCTTCTGCTTTAAGAAACAATTCTACAATTTTAGGGGGAAATTACTTATTCCTTCAAAGCTAATGAAATCTCTTTAGGGACTGTAGTTTTCTATGGTCAGTGATGTTAATTTTTTGGTATTATCCTGTATAATTAGCTTCTCATCTTACACTTTCTTTCTACAATGGTTAATTCTGCCCTTACCTATGATATACAGTAGCCAAATGTTCATGTGCAATTTTAAATTGCAAACTATTTAAAATTGCATATGACCTTTATAGCCACCCTTTATATATGATGACTTGCATTTGATTATTGGAAAACTTACCTAGCTGTTTATGTGGTGACAAGAGCAAAGCAGGTTCCTTTTCATTAATTTGATCAGTAAACCTCACTGGATCAGAAAGATTTAGCTGACCTGCTAAGCTGGGAAATGACTGTCCTTGCTTATAACCTAGCCATTGATAATTTCCACTTACCCATTAACTACAACATTTTCAGAATTCTTTAACTTGGTAGAAACACATGACACAGGGTATTCACACATTCACTTGGTGTGTGAATTGATGGTTTCATTAGAATTCACTGACTTGAAAATGTATAAAGCCAAAATGATTGGAATCAGAAATAGCAAGTACTGGGAAAGATAAAGGTCACACCTTGCTGGTGGGGGATGTAAAACAGTATATCCGCTTTGAAGAACAGTTCGGTAGTTTCTTATAAAGCTAAACATATATTACATACCTAGGAATTCTACTCCTAAGAGCCTACCCTAGTAAAAAGGAAAAGTACGTCTACACAAAAGACTTACATGCACCTTACATGCACAAAACTCACATATTTATAGCGGCATTTTTGTTAATAGCCCCCTAAATGGAAACTGTCTGAATGCCCACCAACCAAATGGATCAACAAATGTGGTAAATCTATTCAACAGGATACTTTCCAGCCATCAAAAGGAATGAACTCTTGATGTATGTGACAGTATGAATGAACCTGAAAAGCATTATGCTACATTGAAAGAATCAGTCGCATGCATTTAATGAATAATTCCAGGAATATTTTGGAGCTGAACCAATAGTGGGAGATGACAGAAGATAAGAAGGTAGATAATTTCTGAAGTATGACCAAAGGAAGAAGGTAGATACTGAGTTCATTTAATGCGAGAGAAGAGATTGGATATGGCTTGATTCATTCCTATAGGGAATATATAGATGAAATGAAGACAGAACCTAGACCTTAGGACAAATCAGCGCATGGAACTCATAAGAAGAGAAGTAGCCAGGAAGTGAGAGGAACAAGGAACGGACAGGAAGGCAAGACCAAGGGTATATGGTGAATAAAATAAAGAGAAGGCATTTGAATGGAATAGAAGAGAATAAATATAACTATAGAAAGGGCAGAAAACCACTACATTTATTTTAATTGATTAATGTGTATTTAATTATTTCTTACTGGTAAATATATTCCGCTAATTAAGCTTTGCATTTTGACTTGTTTTAATTTAACAGAAGCATTTTCTCTGCATCCATAATGATGATGCCATAAGCCCCCGTTTCAGAAATAAATCACCATTTGCAATGATTATTACTGCAACTATTTGGAAATTCCGAGTGGCTCAATTCAAAAGTTCTCTACAGTCTAAAGCTTGTCAACAAATGATCAGTTCCCTCATTTACATAATATATTCAAGAAAATGTGCCAGTTTGACAGTGAAGCAATTTCTGGAGAGAAGACAGAGGACAGAGAACAGGTGGGAGTCTTTGATGAATTGTGAAGTCTTCTATTGAAAAAAAAATTATCTTGGGATGTTCATCAATTTTAATGTTTTACATTAAATTGTATAAAAGTGGAAAACATTGGAACTGTCGTCCCCCCACGTAGTTTCAGTTATCTACTGTCAAAACAGGTAATCAAGGCCGGGCACAGTGGTTCACACCTGTAATCTCAGAACTCTGGGAGGCTAAGGCAGGTGGATTGCCAGAGCTCAGGAGTTCAAGACCACCCTGAGCAAGAGCAAGATCCTGTCTCTAAAAATAGCCAGAAATGTGACAGGTGCCTGTAGCCACAGCAATTTGAGAGGTTGAGGCAAGAGGATGGCTTGAGCCCAAGAGTTTGAGGCTGCTGTGAGCTGTGATGCCATGGCACTCTACCCAGGGAGACAAAGTGGAGAGATTCTGTCTTAAAGGTAAATAAATAAACATGTAATCAAATTGTTATCCTGGGTCAAAAGGCTGGTAAACAAATTCACTCAAAGGAACAGGTGTGTTCTCTTCTTGTGTTTCAGTCCTAATCTCCATGCCCAGCATGGAATGCCTGGTCCCCTCTTGTCCACCAGGGGTCAAGGAGGAGCCATCTGATATCTAGTCCATCTCTTTGCCCTCTGCTCAGGTCTTTAAGAGATAGTCACTCAATCCCCCACTGACTGTCCAAAAGAAAGGAATTACATCCTTCTCATTTTTAGCCATCAGAGCTGGTGGTCATAAGTGGAGAATCAGCATCAACTTTGATGAAACATGATTATGATACAGATTCACAAACTCAACTCATTATTGGGCAACAGAAGCGCTTAAGATAATAATGTGTTTGTGGAAGAGTCAGAAAGTCGTTACCCCTAAAAATAAAGAAAAACAAAGGAGACCTGAGAACGCCAATTACATGTCAGAATGTGATATTTTCCTGTGTCCTATGTATTTTCCCAGAAAGCCACTCCAGCATAAACTCACTCTATGAAATATACATTTTGTTTGGCATATTACATTTTCTAGAAGACATTTAAAAATGGTTCTTATGGCTCCTTGGAGAAATGTCTCATTCTAGGCATAGGGTAAGAAATATAAAGATGAGCCTGGAGCATTCTAATAGTACCAGAAAGCAAAAAAAAATTGCTAAAGAATAAAAATATGAGGCATGTCAAAGGACACAGGAGTCAACCTGAAAGAGCTCCCAGTGGCCAAAGATGGACAAGTTTTAGCAACAACATAAACTATGACAGTATTTCATTATAACTCAAAAAATAAAATCTGAGTCAATATCGTTACTCATAAGTGACTGGATAAATAACTCAGAGAAAGGATGAATCTTCTTTAAAGGAACATTGCAAATAATACATGTAGAGTCATGCCCTCCAGGGGTGTAACGTAATTCCGCTCCTGCTGAGTGTGTTCTGGATTTAATCACTAGTTTCCAAAGAGTAAACTAAGGAAAGAAAATGAATTCCAGTGATCAAAATTCACATGACAATTGAAAAGTTGGGTTGCCATCGGGTACACAGTGAGATGACACAAGGAGCAGGCCATCTCAGCTCTGTCATATTTTCTTGGCAAACCCACAGCTCTGGTGTACTCATAAGAAAACATCCGGAAGTGAAAACATCTTCCAAAGTGAAGGTGAGTCTACAAAATATCTTCCCCAGCACTCTTTGAAACTGTCAAGGTCATGAAAAACAAAGCAAGAATCAAGAGGAATCTACAGAGACTGATGATCAAATGTAAGGTTCAGTCCCCAGTACAGGAGACAGAGGTCATTAATTTTAAAAATGACAAAATCCAAATAATGTCTGCGGTCTAGCTAATAGGATTGTACCAACGGTAGTCTCTCAGATCTAATAAGTGCACGACAGTTATGCAGTATGTTACTCGAGGAAGTTTGATAAAGGGTACCTGGAAATTTTATTTGGAACTTTTATGTAAGTCTAAAATTATTACAAAATGAAAATTTGTATTAAAAGCATGCTGCTCCTATATACTATAAAAGATATATGTTTGTGTAAAAAGCAATGTTGTAGCCATAGCTTACTTTGGGTTCCTTGGAGGTTATGCCGGGCAAGGAGTAAGGACAGCAAGGTAGAAAGAGCAAAAGGCCAGGCAAGGACAGTCCAGTCTGGCCACCTCACAGTGGCTGTGGACAGGAGTCCTCCTCACACAGCTGCCCTCACCTTGAGGAAAGGGACCTGGCCTTGCATACACCCCATATCACGTAGGCAGTCACAGGCCATTGCTCCCCCCGCCCCCGAGGTCATGTCATTTCTGGCAAGATGGCACCTACTGCTGAGGGTTAACTCTGTAGAGAAGGGGAGTGGCTGGAAGCCCTTGGGAACCAATGCTCAAAGCAGCAGGTGGAGGGCTTACCAATATGATGAAAGGGGTCTGAACAGGGCATATCCTGCTCCACTGCAATCCTCTTGTGTCTCTTACATGAAGTTCAAGTCATCCAGCACAGCTTCTCCAAAATCCTAGTTGGCCAGGGTATTTAAGATGCAGAAATTCACAAGAGGAGAGTAGGGCGCACGTCAGGGGACTATGACTCCAGCTGATCCCAAAGCAAGGCCATCATCTACTTCACATTGTAAATTCCCCTCTCACTCAACGAGCACTTCTACCAGTTTAGGTAGCTTGCCTGGTCAAGTGACCCAAGTCCTTACCCTTAAGCAGACTCAATCATTAGTCACCAAGACTTTTCGGATATTTGACCGCCACTTAACAGTCAAAACCAGACATGGGAAATGTATCCGGGCTGTTCGCTTCTTTTTACTCAACAGATCAATATTGTATCATGAATATAATGAACCAAAGTGACATTCTGCAGCATAATATCCATATGTCAAGACATATGAAGACCAGACTGTGATAAAGCCTGGCAGAATTAACCTCCTGGGAGGGGAAGCTCCTGACTAGGGGAAAAACCCAGAGAGTAGGTGGGGACGCCTGAAGCATGGGGCCAAAACAAGAGGAGGGGCGCACCAATTATAAATACCACGAACAACAACAACAAAAAAGATAAGAAGAAAAAATGAATAGCTCATGAATTACAGTAGAGATGGTATTTTAAGCAAGTGACTGACAATTTGTTATGATACAAAAAAGAGAGAAAGCATTAACTTGTGGCTCAGCGAGCCATGGTAAATTTCATTAAGTTTCATTTATATTTACACTTGCAGAACGTGGATTGCGTCCAACATCATTTTAACGCCAATAACTGGAACAAAAAATCAGAGACAGGACACGAAACTGAAGCTTTAAAGAATGGTTTCATATTCTCGTTTCAAACATGGTATATTTGGAGATTCTGCTGCAAAGATAAATCCATATTATCAAGACACGTTTTAAAGTGTCTAATATCCAGGTTAAAAACCTTTTATCAAGTTTATACCAAAACAACCCAGAGAGAATTCTTTAAAACTTATATAAAAGTAGAGTAAGCCTTATCTGAACTGCTTGGGAGCAGAAGTGTTTCAGATTTCTGACTGTTCTTTCAAATTTTGTAATATGTTCACTATATTTACTGTTTGAGGATTCATTTCTAAACCAAAAATCTGAAATCCAAAATGCTACATTCAGCATTTCCTTTGAAAATCATGATGGCAGCTGAGAAGTTTTTGTTTGTTTTGGTTTGGTGTTTGGAGCATTTCAAATTTCAGATTTGTGGATTAGGGATATTCCATCTGAATTTTTTTGTTTTTGGGGTGAGTACATGACTAGAAGGACCACTGATAGGGCAGAAAGGCTCAGCTCTCTGGAAATCCTAAATATTCACAGCCTTGAGAAAGAGACTAGAATGATCAAGTCACTGTCTAAATGTGTCTGCTTTTGACTACCCAGTGAGAATTTGGACAGTGAGTCATTTGAAGGCTAACAATGATTTTTAGAGCAAGCTCCATTTTTTTAGTGATCCTCATTAAATACCATGTACAAGCTCCGTTGGAGTAGAATAACATTCTAAGTGGTTGCATAAGACTTTGCAAGTTTTTTTAACAGGTGGGCTGCAGTAAGAGCTTTGGTCTATGCCATGTTGGCAGAAGAGAGATGGTGCAAATTCAAGCCTAGACCTTACGAGGCTTTATTTATTTCCTCCTGTCCTCTTGTGTATCTGCCTTTGCCATGAGAGGAGCAGGACACCATCAAAGGAGGATGGCAGACGTGAGGAGCAGAGCCACCCCAGCTGCAGCAAGACCTCAGCTGATCTGCAGGTCCATGGAAACACTTCCTTCTCTCTGTACGCCTCTGCAATTGGGTGGTTATTTTTCATGTAGCAAACACTAACCAAATCAACTTATTTTGCTCATGCCTATTCTGCAAACTGATTCCTTGCTGCAAGTCTCAATTTCCTTCATCCCTTTCCTTCTCTTTCAAGCCTGCCTCTGCTTAGGTTACAGCAGCACCTCGGAGGTGCAATGGCCTCCGGCCTTCACTTTCCACCAGCTTTTCTGACTAGCCAAGACTTGGATCTGAACACGGTTTAACGTCTATCTGTTAGTCTCCATAAGAATCAGTTGCAGAGCAAGGAATTGAGCTAATTATCCACTTAATATGGCGCTAAAGAATAATTTCCTTGCCCCCGAGCAGGGACTGGGAAATAGTTAACATTTAATGAGAACCTGCTTTGTATATGTGTAAGATGCTTCATTGTGGGTTCTAATGCCCAGCATCTCTTTTAATCCTTTTCGTAAATGTTTACATGGGTTTTATCACCCCCAGAGAAGACTAAAAACTCTAAAAGGTTATGTTTCTGCTGAAATGTCCCATGTGGGAATTGGTGGACTGAGCTGCAGACCCAAGACACTCTGGCACCACAGCCCACTGGTTCCCCACCATCCCAGTACATCACTCCATGATGATACTGTAATGATTCCAATGTACTGAAATCTTTATTTGTACGTGGGCTTGCAAAAACCTCATAACATAGGAGACAGGGCAGGAAATAGTGATCCTTATCTTGTTCTCTAAAATATTCTCCAAAAAAATGATATGTCAATCATTGATTCTAATGCCCGGTTCCTAACTGCTAGCCACTGCTAAGGTTCACCCTTTTTACTACTGTCACAAAGACATGCCAAATAATAGACACTGACATTTATTTCGGCCAGTACAGTGGAGGACGTGGACCATTAACAAAGTGATAAATACTTTTAATGAGCTAGATTTGGGGGGTGGGGGGGCGGAGTGAGAAACTGTTTGTTTCTACAATCTTTAACATGCCCTCTTGAACACAAGAAGAGAACCTAGGAGAGAAAATGTCAACAGAACTCTAAGTGTGAAAGGGGAAGGTCTGTGTTACTCCGCATGAGGACCTGACTTGAACTGGTAACTGACAGTGGCCGGCAATGACCACATGCCAGGAAATGAACCATGAACCATGACCTTTGTGTATTAACCTGCTGAATCCACAAACACCCCGTGCATCAGGTGCATCTTTGCTAACCCAGTTTTCCAAATTGGAAAACCACAGAGAGGTTAAATAACCTTCCCCAAAGTACAAAGTTAGTAGTTGCAAGATTAGAACTGAGAACCAGGTACCTCCCGCTTCAGAGACTATTATCTTAATAATTTAGTCTTTAATTTTTCTCCTCTCGAGTGGGACTTTTGCAAGGAAAAAAAAGGAGGAGGAAGAGGAGAAGAAAAGGTTGGAGTAGGGATGGAAATGGAATCTCTACAGGAAAAATCATTAAAGAGCTGAGTCAGAGGAAAAGTCACTAAGAAATACCTAATAGAAAAAAAAATACCTAATAAGTGAAGGGATTAATGTATTGAAAGTAAAAGAGAAATCAATTGCTAATATAAAACCGGGTATTTTTTTTTCTCTTTGGTATATGATGTAAAAACCAAAACTCTGGTAAATTCTACAACATGCCTACTTCTTTTGAAGAATGTTAGGTTTATTAAAAAAAAAAAAAAGTAAATGAGGAGATGCTGAATTTCCTCTTAGTTTATATAACATGTAAATAACAATTTCTTTCCATATAAAATAGTATGAAACAAATAAAATGTGGCATTATTTAAAAAAATAATAAAGTAGGGCATTTTGAATGAACAGAAATGTGAAACAAATAAAAACATTTTTTAGTATGTCTTTCGTCTGACTGGTAATAGATCATTAGTTTGAAATAATTTCCTCGTTGAAACACGAGCATGTTTTAGGAAATGGTTATAATCTATTCTGGCTGAGATAGAAGAGGATACTACTTAAAAGGAATAGGAAGAATCTGGAGGAGAGAGGGGGACGGAAGATACAGTAACATGAAACTCCTTAGAGACCACATATAAAAATCATCGGCAGCCGGACGAAACACGGCATGATAGAAGCTCAGTCCTCAAGCATCTGTTTGGTATTCTACACCATACGTCTGCTTCTCAAAGAAGAATTTCTGTTAACAAGGAATTTCAAAATACTTCCTGCTTACACCAAGATCTGCAGTGGCAAAGGCCATCAATTATTCTTTCCCAGAAAGGTAGAAAGGGCAAAAGTAATTCTACCTGGTGGGTGAAACAGGGTTATCCCCGGGGCTCCTCTGTGACCAGAGGGAGGAGAAAGGAGATCTTTCCTGCCATGGCATGGCTGACCGTGCTTTAAAACAGAGGGCCTTCGCTTCGATAAACAGTCATGGGTGAACACGACCAGATACACTCAGCTTATTCCATCCTAAGTACAAGATCACCAAAGCAGGAGCAATCTGCCTGAAGCTTCATTTTCATTCCTTATGCTAAGGATGATAGGGGAAAATGATGCCCAGACTGAAATTTCTCATTTCTGGATTCTTAAGGCTTAAGTTTCCCAAATTCTGCCTGTAACGACAACGATTAAAGACAAATTTTATTCTGATGGGATGCAGCAAATTAAAATCGGCACGAACAACCCATAGGGTGACTTTTCCTATCTGACCTTTTGTATTTTGATAAAATGATAATCTATAATCTACTACCAGATATCATGCAGCCAATGTACAGACCTTTTATATAACTGTGGATACAGAACCGCTTTCAAACTCATTATCCCATTTATTCCATCCAGACTCAAATGCCTTATGATTGAATTCAAATTTTCTTTTTTTTCTTTCAGCTAATTCTAAAAATCTATTTTAAAAAATTGACAATGCCAAGTATTGAAAAGATAAGGGGCAACTGAAATGTTTGTGTGTTGTTGGTTGGTACAATGTAAAATGCTAAGGCCACCTTAGGAAAGAGTTTGGCATACATGAAATGCCACGCCTGGGTATTCACCCAAGGGGGGAAAAAGACATACCTCCACCTAAAAACCTTATAGGAATGTTTGTTGCGGCTTTATTCACAAATTCCGAAAAGCTGGTAATAACTCAGAAGTCACACAATGGGTGAGTGGGACAAGGTCTGGTACGTATACACACTCAAAAACTACTCGGCAATATGTAGGAATAAAATACAGGTACACAAAACTATCTTGGATAAATCTCAAAGGTGAAATGGTGAAATCAAGCCAGATTGGGGAGCATATTATTTGCTTTCATCTCCAAACATACTGGGAATAGGACTAAGATCACATTGACATCAATCAGACAGGAGTGAGAAGCTTTACGGATGATGTCAAATGTTACATTTGTTGATAGTGGTGATGTGACATGACTATCCATGATTGCAATAATTCATATAGCTGTATATATAAAATGTGCATTTTATATATAAAATGTGCATTGCAATAATTCATATGGCTGTATATATAAAATGTGCATTATTATAAAATGTGTATATGGTAAATTATACCATATACCACAATAAATAATGAGCATGGACTATTTTTTTCACATGGAGAAAAATAAACATTTTATGCTTTAGTGTCTTCTCCTGAAGATTAGCCAGTAGTACCCTCACTGGGTTGCCATGAGGACCCAGCAATATAATGCAAAAAATGCTTCCTAAACCATAAATGACAGCAGGGACTGGTACCTGGGGGGACCTTAGGGTGTCCCTTTCCCAGGTGAAGTTCATTACCTGCGCATTAGAACTTACTGGTAAGGTTGGCATGGTAGCTCATGCCCAAAATTATAGCACTCTGGGAGGCCAAGGCAGGTGGATTGCCTGAGCTCACGAGTTCAAGACCAGCAAGAGCAAGAGCAAGGCCCCATCTCTAAAAATAGCCAAGCATTGTGGTGGGCGCCTGTAGTCCCAGTTATTTGGGAGGCTAAGGCAAGACAATCACTTTAGCCCAAGAGTTTGAGGTCGCTGTTTGCTGAGATGCCACAGCACTCTACCAAGGGCAACAGAGTGGGACTCAAAAAAAAAAAAAAAAAAAAGGTATTTACTAGTGAAGTTCCTGGTTTGAACTGGACTCCAGATTCCCTTTCTGTGAATCAAAGGAGACTTTTCCTATATCTTTGGTTTGTCAGGGGAAAAAAAAAAAAACAGGAATTTTAAAATCTCAGTTTCTTTGGGGGGAAAAAAAGATGCCTCCATAAAATTAAACATATACACACAAAATTATAAAATTATATTCAACACAAGAATGCTGTGAGGCCCATCTGCATGGATACATATTGTGCCACATACAGACCACCCCACCAGCCGTTTCTCTATTTTCAGTCAGTGATCATCTACCACGCCCCCCAAATAAGTGAAAACCTCCAGAAATAAATGATTCATCAGCTTCAAATTGCATGATGCTGAGTAGTGTGATAGAATCTTGCACCGTCTGGCTCCGTCCCTTCTTCACAAGAAGGGGGGCCGCATAGCAAGATAGTCATGGGGAAAGGGGCGACCAGGGAGAGAGACGCCCATTCATGTAACTTCCATTGTTGTATATTGTCATATTCTCTGTAAGTTATTGTTAAGCTCTCACTGTACATAATTTATAGATTAGACTTCTTCATCGGTATGGATATGTGGGAGAAACCATAGCATGTTTTGGTGCTAATCATGGTTTCAGGCATTCATGGGGAGGGTCTTAAAACACCCCCTGGGAATTAAAGGGGGGTGTCTACTGAAACTTCCCCTCTGGCAAGAACATTTAATATGAGAAATATCCCCTAATATATTTGCAAGGTGACAATCACTATTGCTAACCACAGGTACAGTGCATATTTAGAACTTACTCATCCTGCATAACTGGAACTTTGTAACTCTAATTTCCCCTCATCTCAACACCTCACCTTCACCATTTTACCCCGTTTCTATGAGTTGGACTATTTAGATAACTTAGATGAGGAGAATCATGTGGTATTTGTCCCTTTGTGACTGGCTTATTTAGTGTAATGCCCTCAACGTTATACCATATGACAAAATTTCCTTTTTTACGGCTGAAAAAAACATTCCATTGTATGTATATACACTTTTTTTTGGTTAGTTCATCTAATGATGGACATTAGGTTGTTTTTCTATCTTGACTGTTGTGAATAATGTAGCAATGGATATGGGAGTTCAGCTACAAGATCTTGATTTCCATACTACTGGATATGCACCCAGAGCGGAATTGCTGGAACACAGATAAAATCATGGCAATGATTTGTCAAAATTAAGGATTCTGCAAAGGGGGCAAATCAGCAGAGTGAAAAGCCAACCTAGAATGTGGAATATTTGCAAACCATAATCTAATAATGGCTTAATATCAAAGACATATAAGAAACTCAATAGTGATACAATAGCGAAATAGTAATAATAATAAAGTGGCTAAAAATGGACTGAGGACTTTCAATAGACATTTGTCTAAAGATGACACACTGATGGCAAACAGGTGCACGAAAAGATACTCAACATCATTAACCGTTAGGAAAATGCAAATAAAAACTGCAGTGAGATATAACCGCATGCCCATCAAGATAACCAATACCAAAAAGTCTAAGAGACAAGTGTTGACAAGGCTGTGGAGAACCTGGAACTCCCCACCAACCTTTAATGATGTGGTCATCTAGGGCAGTGATTCTTAACCTTCCTAATGCCGCAACCCTTTAATACAGTTCCTCATATTGTGGCGACTCCCAACCATAAAATTATTTTTGTTGCTACTTCATAACTGTAGTTTTGCTACTGTTACGAATCATAATGAAAATATCTGATATACAGGATGTATTTTCACTGGTCACGACCCACAGGTTGAGAACTACTGGTCTAGGGGTTGGCCAGAAGAGGGATCAAGTGATACAGCCCCAGGTTATCCGAACTAGAAATGAGGAAAACAGTATCCTCTAACTCCAAAGCCTGAGGGATGCATTCTGGAAGCTGCCCAAACAGAGCCCCTCATGTCAGAAAAATCCAGAGAGAGAAGGTGGGTGCCTTACAGAGAATAGAGACGGGCACCCCTGGGTCCTGAGAACGTGACTTCTGCCCTTTCCTCCGGCACACGACACAGACGATGCAGTCACTGAACTCAGTTCTGGGTCCCCTCTGTATCACAGTCTGCATTTTATAGTGAGTTTATTTTGAAATTAATTTTTTGTTCTTCTTTTGAGTAACCAAATGAGCCTTGACTAATAGCCCAGTGATTTGTGTTAATAAACGCTGATCGAAGCCAAAGAGTCATGAACTCTTACACTGAAAGTTAAGCTGCATCATGCAACCCACCATCATTAACGTTAACAGAAACTTGGAGGCCAATGGAGTTGCGTCCTGTCTCATCACGACATGATGTAAGTAGCATAACCAGGATTTAATCTGACAGCATTTTTTATTTTCTTCTGCTTTCTCCAATGCACGTAAGCACCTCTGAGGGCTCAGCACTCATCAGGTGACGATTCCAGCCTGCACATAATCACTTGTCCCTTACTGCCAATAAAGTTGGGGTGATTTTTCACTAATTAAGAGAATGAGAAACAGTGTTTCTGCATAACCTGGCTCCCTGTTACATCTGTGATCTCCGCTGTCACTTGCTCACATGACTCCAGCCACTGTTTCATCTTGCTGTCACACACACCTGCTGGGCACGCAGCCCTGGAAATCCTGCTCACTCCTGTTCCTTCTTGTGCCACTTCTGTCCCAAGCTGTCATCTTGATTCACTCACAATGTCCTCAGTGCCGTTCTGTAAGCTGAAGGCTCCTCTGGACACTACCCAGTATTGCAAACCTGCCCCCAGTTTTTCCTGTCCTCTCCCTAATATTCATTTTTTCTCTCAAAGATATTATCATTAACATCCCTCACTTGTTTACTCTTCTCATTTATTAACTGGCTTCCCCATTGGAGTAAAAGCTTCATAAAGACAAAGACATTTGTCGACTTTATTGTTCTAACCGCAGACCCTCTGAGAATGGCTAGAACATAGGAGGTCCTCGAGGCATGTTGAAAAAATGGATTAATCTATAATTTTACAATTGAATTTTGCTCACTGAATACAATGCTCACCAGTGAAATATTTTTAGAGGGTTTTGGTTTAGTTCTGAAAGGCGACTGCAGTGAAGAAAAACTTATGGGAAGAGTCATCTGTGACAGAATACAAAGGATTTCCTGACCTTGAGCCGTCTGGTCCTGCAGACAGTGCAGCTCTGCCTCCCTGCCTAGTCCAGCCAGAGCCCTGAGGTCCCTTCCTTGCACTTCTGTGTATCTGTTCCACTCTGCTTCTCTGTGGGTGAATTTGTTATGATTCCTGCCCAGCAGGTTCATAGAACAACAAAACAAAACAAAATGAACCATGGCAGAAAGCTGGCTACCATCAATCAAGGGGCCACCTCTATATGATCATCTGTGACCAGGATTGGAGAGAAGACAGAAGCCCAGAGAAAATAGGAATGCCCCCTCTTAACAAGGTAATGAGTAGAGGCAGACATCTCAAATACACAGGTAAAGACTTAAGAAAAATGAAGAAACTACTACTTAATTTTCTGTACAAAGGACTACGGGTAGGTCTGATGATGAAAATATCCTAAAGCATATTTTCATTGAGAAAGTCATCAATGAGATATTAAAATATAAGTCTATGGTTCTCAGCTGTTTGATGGAGGCAGAAAAGACCACAAAAGATGACCGGCCATTTTCCCTGTTCCATTTTAGAGAATAGGAAATTCAAACCCAGAGAAGGTTTGGATGTCATCACTGTTCCCACACTACTGATTTGGGGCATCTTGTGAAACTGAACTAAAGATTTTGAGGTCTCATTTTCCTTATTAGTGAAATAATATGCAATACGCCTTCTTTTAAAAGAAAACATGTTAGTTTGATAAAATTTTGCCCGTAACCTATCCTACCATTCCCTCACCACTATTTCCGTCTTTGAAAGATAGCATTTCCTGTTTGCCCACGTCTCCCCACACACACCACCATTTAAATCAAAGAGTCTTAATTTTTTAATTGGTAACAAAGCTCAAGAAACAAAATAACACCCCCAAGTTAGTTTTTGATTGAGAAAAGGCAAGTGTAGCAGTTTTATACAAATGAAACAAGAGTTTGTGAAAACAATAACACAGAAGTACAAATATATCCACCTCCCATTCTCTTACAAAGACAACAAATCAATCTCAGCATCTACAAAACTTTATTTTGATTTGCACAACACAGGAGCAGGAAATAGTTTGTGTCTTTCCTTGAGAAGTATCTGTTTACTTTCCATTTGTATTTGTGGACCTTGTTATGCATATTTTTGTATATATGTGTGTACGTGTGCGCGCGTGTGTGTGTGTGTGTGTGTGTGTGTGTGTGGTCGGGGAGGAATGGTAGGACAGGTTATGGGTGACTTAAAAAAAAAGGCTTAAAATTTAATAACAATGTTTAAGATAAGGACTAGAAACAAAAACCTCGTAATGAACGAACGAAGATAAATACATTCGGAAAAGAAATCAGACTATTGCTGCAACGAAATATTGAACGATAATAATGCAAAAAAGGTAACGTTCACATTGTCAGTCTCTTTTTAGTCTCTTCTAAAATGGGCGACATTTTATCAAACTGATCTGTTTTTTTTAAACTTTGGATTAAATGTTTCACTAATAAGGAAAATGAGACCTTAAAATCTTTAGTTGGATGCACACACATGTACATACACATATACACACATGTGCACACATCGACACAAACTCTGCAACATCAGCACGGACACTGTAAGAAAATGAAAGGAAAGCTGCTAGAATCATGTGTGCTGCATAGTCCTTAACACGAATCAACCTTAAAGCGTCATAGAATGAAAAA
Organism: Otolemur garnettii; assembly: GCF_000181295.1. Taxonomy (NCBI): domain Eukaryota; kingdom Metazoa; phylum Chordata; class Mammalia; order Primates; family Galagidae; genus Otolemur; species Otolemur garnettii. The sequence continues at coordinate 7,289,154 of NW_003852442.1, forward strand.
AAAAAAGAAAGACAAATCCTTGAAGTGAATGCCGAAAAACCATAGAAGGTAAAAATGAGCCGTATAGCTCACGTTACAATGTAATAGCTCTTTATACAAATACCAGCATATTCCTTCCCTAACAGAAGTGATACTTTTTACCACTGTCCCATGTTACTGAACTCAGAAGTTGAAAATAAACTTTTATTTCCCAGACTGCATGCAACTCAATGAGTAGCTGTTGACAGATGCACAGGTAACGATCTTTAAGAAAAGTGAAGAAACAAGGGATTAGTGACCTTGGAGGTTACACTTACACAAACTTAGTTTTCCTGAGTGACCTTGGGTTTGTGATCTAATTTTCTCGATCCTCAATTTACTCACTTGCAAAATAAATCCCAATTCAAAAAACAGTTGGGAGAAATGTACAAATTTCTGTGTTTAGAAAATTTAGCGCACACAGCTTTGTACATGGAAAAATGGTTAATAACATTTGCTGTTACTATAATTGCTGTATCAGCATATTACCATGGGATCAAAGCGGATCAAATCGCATCAAATGATCAGCATTTTGAAAGAATAGTGTTATTGTTTCAATATATTATACTTGGAAAACTAACAAAACTAATTTGCTTTTTTTTCTTTCATTTGGCAATGAGCAGTTTTAAATGCCAAATTAATATACGTCCTGAGATTAGACAGAGGATGTCACCTTCAGTGGCTAATGAACACGTACCCCACGATCAGAACTTCATTTACACACAGCGGAATATTTAGCTGGGTTTCTACAGAGTGACTAATGTGGCCACGGCAAATGATCTGTCCGCTTTTTGAGGCATCACTGTAATGAACTCGTCTTGATGAAATGGTAGTTTCACATCACTTAAGAAATTTAACCATGCCAGGTAATCATTCTACATTTTATTTCCTTCCTATTATCGACAAAGCGCTCTAATTGCACACCTCTAAAATATGACCTTTTCCTCTCCTTCGTATTGTTCTGTATTCTGGAAGGAACTTAATACAGGCGAGTAGCTTGAAAAGAGAAGTATTATCCAAACAAGTCACTATCTCATCTTGTTCTATCCTTCTTGTTTTCTCGTCGCCCTCTTTGACTTGGATAACAATTCACTTCCAGCACTCATCAACACAGTGGCCAATCAGGGGCTGGTGGGGAGTCTGTGTTCGTAACAGAAGCCATCAGCATCTCCCTGGGCCTCTCTAAACAGGACTCGGTTCATTTCTTGCTCTATCTTTCAGCTTGCTCCCAGGCTGAATCACTATTTTTAGCCTGCATGCATACAATGGGTCTTTGATGAAGTTTCAACACTAAATAAGGATGACCTTTATGTAGCCAATTTCTGGACTACTAAACAATCATCTCTGGGAAAAAAATATAATCCCAAAACAAAATGAAACAAAAATAGCAAAAAGTAAAAATAAAAATCATCTTATAAGGGTACATGTGAATCTTTCTAAATGTAGAATATAAATGTCTTAACACAGTAACTAAGAAAATGACATGAAGGTTATGTTAACCAGTTTGATGAAAATATTTCAAATTGTATATAAAAACTGTACCCCATGACTGTATTAATGTGCATAGCTATGATTTAATACAAAAAAAAAATAAAATAAATAAAAATCAATCTGGGCTGTGCCTGTGGCTCAAAAGAGTAGGGCGCCAGCCCCATATGCCGGAGGTGGTGGGTTCAATCACAGCCCCAGCCAAAACTGCAAAAAAAAATTTTTTTTAAATAATAAAATTAAAATTAAAATCCCAGAAAATAAAAAAATCTACCCTGCTGATTTCAGAGTATGTTTTCATCTCCCTTCACTGATAAAACCAAACAGAATCCAGTCTGGATATGTTTATTAGAAATTATATATTTATTATATTTATAGATTAGGTTACTTTGGGGCAAGACATGACTTTCTTGATCTGTGAGAAATATTTTCCATAAGCAAAATTGAAGATATAGCACATCATTCAATAAGTTGAGATTCGATGCCCATGTCTCCAGATACAGTGTCCAGACTTTATAGACAACTACATTCATGCAAAAATATACGACATGTAAGCTATTAATATTAGTTATAGCTTATCTAATTTAGTTAACACAATCAAAAGATTTTCATAAAGCCAGAAAAATTCTGCAAGGCATTATATATAAGCCAAACACTAAAAAATATTTAAAATGTTAAATATATTTAAGAAGCATATATTTATGTTTGCATATGTACATTTCAAATATAAGAGTCAAAATCAGAAAAATAGACATGTTGGTTCATTGGCTGAGAAAAGCAAGTTGTCATCTCTACTTACGGGTGTTTCAACCCAAAGAAAAATTACGACTGCAGAAAAACACTATTTTCGAACTATTGTGGAAAAAATTGATGCAGAAAATAATTATCAATGGACTTTGTTACAAAATAATTAGGTGAAAGTTCATTTTAGAACAGAGTATTTATGTAGTGTCAAAACGTCTCATCCCAGAGCAAGTACTAATAACAAAGTAACAAGTCATGTTAGTGATAAAGAAAGTTAGTGGACACATCTTAACCAATTGCTCAAAGACAGTGGTACCATTAATGGGATAATGTAACAATAGGTGTCTCTGGGTGTGATCTGTGCTCAGGTAACACCTACTGTCAGAAAACAAACTGAAACCTAAGGGAATATTCAGCTAATCTCTGACAGACTGATCACAACACCATCAGACTGTGCTCTTCAAACCTTCAATGTCATGAAATACAAAAAAAGTCTCTTCTAAATTAAAGCACCTGACAACTATATGGCAATTAAATGTAATGTGTAACGTGATATGAGCTTGAGTTGGGGGGGGGATTATCATATAGCTAGTATTGGGGTAACTGGCAGAGTTTGAATATGGAAATAGATTAATAACATTATTGACTATGACCTGTTCTATATTTGATAATATCTCTGTGGTTATGCAAGACATGTAATTCATTTTTACATCAATTTAGTTGCCTCTAAAATCTAGATGTTGTATCTGGGGACACAGGCAATCTACCCTTGCTCTTTGGCAAAACATGGTGAATTATTTAGTGGTGAAGGATCATTATCTCTGCCACTTAGTCTCAACGTTCAGCAAAAACACAAGAATAATATTGAATCAAGAAAGCAAGCCTGGTGGGGGGGACCAAAGAAGTGTCCATGAGATTTTCTGCAGGTCTAATTTCATCCACTGTCAAAGCATTAATTAAATCAAAACAAATAATAAAAAGCAATGAGCAAGAAAGGAGATGAAGTCAGGCAGCCATTCAAATAAGTTAATGTCCCATTCTATAGCCTACCAGGGTGGAAGCTCCCTACATTTTTCCCATCCTAACTTTTCCCAGTTAATTAAAAAGAAATCCCCCAACCTCTATCATACGTAGCCTTCTTCTACCTGATCCTGATAAAGATAAAAGCACAAAACATTTCTCAGGGTTCCTTGTAGACTTCCAGAAGGGAGAGGTGACTATCAGCTGGCAGTCAGGGAAACAGGGGTTTGCACTGCTCACCAGACAGTTCCCTGGAGCTTGAGAGGCCACTGCAGCCACACAGCCTTCCTTATCTGCTTTCTCTAGATTGTAATCTCCTAGGTCAGTTCTCTACTTGCCCATGTGTGAGAGATAATTGCAGTTGCAGCTTTTTCTTTTTTTATACTGTGAAGGATTCACTGAGGGTACAGAGAACCAGTTTACACTGATTGCATTTGTTAGGTAAAGTCCCTCTTGTAATTGTGTCCAGCCTCCAAGCACTGTGCCACACAATGTGAACCCCCACCTCCCTCCCTCCTTTGCTCTCTGTGCTCGCTCCCCTTTTCCCCACCCTCCACCACGTACTGGCATCAATTGTCCTCATAACAAAATCGAGCACGTTGGATTCTTGCTTCTCCATTCTCGTGGTACTTTACTGAGAAGAGTATGTTTCAAATCCATCCAGGTTATTATGAAAGATGTAAAGTCTCCATCTTTTTCAGGGCTGAATAGTATTCCATGGGGTACATATGCCATAGTTTGTTAATCCATTCCTGGGCTGGTGGGTGTTTAGGTAGTTTTCACAGTTTGGTGACTGTAAATCAAGCTGCATCTTCTTGCTTCCAGTTTAGGTCTTGTGGTTCAAGAACAGACACCTGAAAACATGCTCCCTACAACCAGCAGCATCAGCTTCACTCAGGAGCTTGCTAGGAAAGCTCATTCCTGATCTCACCCCAGACCTACTGAACTGGAAACTGTTGCTTGACCCACCAATCTGTGTTTTTAAAAGCCTGCCAGGTGATCCACATGGAAATGTAAGTACTGCCTTTACTCATATGTTTATTATGTGATCATCTTTAGTATGCAAGGACTGGAGGGTGGTTTCTGCAACCAACCCACTCCCCAGCCCACAGATACCAAAGTCTGAGGATGCTCAAATCTCTTAGATAAAATGGTGCAGCTAAGCACAGTGGCTCACGCCTGTAGTCCTAGAACTCTGAGAGACCGAGGCAGGGGTTCAAGATCAGCCTGAGCAAGAGCAAGACCCCATTTCTAAAAATAGCCAAGCATTGTGGCGGGTGCCTATAGTTCCACCTACTTGAGAGGCTGAGGCAAGAGGATCACTTGAGTCCAAGAGTATGAGGTTGCTGTGAGCTATGACATTATAGCACTCTACCGAGGGCAACAAAATGAGACTTTGTCGCAAAAAAAAAAAAAAATGTGTATTTGCAAATAACCTATGCATTCACATATACATCATCTCTAAATTACTTATAATACCCAATGCAATTAAATGCTTTGTAAATATTTGCTATACTGTATTGTTAAGGGAACAGTGATAAGAAAAACATCTGTACCTGTTCATTCAAATGTAACCATCCATTTTGTTTTCTCCAATATTTTTGATCCATGACTAATTGAATCCAAAGTGAGACCCATGGTTATTGGTTATGGATGGTTGACTATATATTGTTCTAGGACTCGTTAAGGAGACCAAAACTAGAACCAGTACCTTCAGCTCCTTGGCTGACTTTGAAAATTCTGATAACAATGCTATTCTGTTTAAAAATCAATCAAATATATTACCACTATTCTTAGAGCAGTTGTGTAAAATAGGCACGACTATCCTATTTTCATAGTTAAAAAAACACAATCAGAATTTGTTAGTATTCAATTGGTATATATCTATGTAAGCCTGGGCTTGATATATATGCTCATATCCTACTATTTGACATAAAGATGATCAATAAATTATTGAGCCCATTATGCTTGGATACAAGTTCATCTTAGAATAGTGGGGTAAGAATAGACCAAGTGTGTTACACATAAAATATCAGCACTGGATTCCTGCAGCCCAGCTTTGGGGTAATTACACTCTCTGTCAGGAAAACTAGGACAAGAAAATTGAAAAATAATCAACTACTTGGATATCACTAAATAATTGGATACCTTTTGCCATGACTACCTATTCACAGCTGGAATCTACAGTTCATAAGTAAATTCATTACAGATATTCTTTGAGTTTCTAATTAAGTGTTTCCATTTTTTATTAAATCATAACTGTGTACATTGATGCATTTATGGGGTTCAGTGTACTGATTTGACATACAACGTGAAATGCTTACACTGAACTAAGTAACACATCCATCACAATTATACTCTTTTCTTAATAGTTACAGATAGTCTATAAAGGATTTGACTATTTTCCCATTTATAGCTCAAACATGTTTTTTTTTTCATTTCATAAAACAAAAATCTTTTTAAGCAAAAAAGTCATATGATCCAGAGTGGGACTGTTTGCTATTCTTAAAGATTCATTTTAATTGCTTTCAAGAAATCCTTTTTCAATAACCTTTAAAATTTGTTGTCAAACAGAGAAAACTGAATCTTCATATGTGTAAAAAAAAAATGAAAATATTTTAAGACCCTCTGAAAGGGCTTCATTGAAACTAAACCCCATTGAAATGATACCCAGGAAAAGAGACAAATTCAACTAAACGCAACATTCATGTTATACCAGAGACTGTATTCTCTGGAGACAGAATTGTTTACATTTGTAAGTCTTTATACAAGTATCCTCAGCCCTCCTAACTGTTCAGAAACACTTAACTCCCATTTCAGACAGAGCTTCCATTAGGTTGCACACAGTGGGAATGAGGGTCCATTAAATACTCAGGAGTTAACACAGTAAAGGAGCTGAAGTGAGATTGTCTGGATGATACCAGGGCGATACCTCCACAGTGTTTTCTGGTCTTCGATGTGTGCTGTGTGAGTGATGTTAACACGCATCATGGCCTGTGACTGTGTTTCATCTGGATGCAAAGGCGCCTCTGCCCACATTCATGCAAGGTTTCCCAGCTTCGCCCATGATCGGGGAAAATGGTGGGGAAGAGTAATAAATCTGAGCTCAGGTATTCTGACCTTGAATTCAACTGGCAGGCTAAAAACTTAGTTCCCGATATGGGCATCTGTACTCCCCATGCTAGTCTGTTTTTAATTCTTGCGCTGATGAGGTATGATCACACCGCGATTCCCCTCCTGCAGACGGCTCATTTGTATTGCAAATTGTTAATAACATCCTAAAGTCCAACAATATTATCATCACTGGGGCCCCCACAGCCTTCATATCCATTTCCGCCTTATTGAACTAACAAGCAGGGACGCCGGGACAGCTGCAGCTCCCGGGGAAGCTTACACAATCAGTGCTGACTTTCCCAGTGGGGACCCTCAGAATTATTAAAAAATTCTCACAAATTAGGTGGATCCGATGAGTAGAGGTGAAAGCATTTACTTCATTCGTCCTTTTTGTTGGGACATGCAGTAACAGGAATGTTAGCATTTTTTGAGAAGACGGTTTCATAGGAACATTCTGATTACCTGCACACTTGATGTTTTCTCTCTGGATCTTACCCAGGCTGAATTTATTGATTAGTATATGTAATAGATTGGGCTTTGGACTCAAATTTGGAGTTGAAATTCTGGCTTCTCCAGCGACTACGCTGTGCCTTTAAATAAGTTTCTCTTTCTTCCTTTGTTTGTTTCCTAATCTTGAAAATATAAATAGCAGTAATCCTTTTGTGTAGCTCACGAGTTGTATTTAATGAGAATGCGGATTAAAGGGCTTGTGTACAACAAACAGCCAATGCTGGAGCTAATCATCAAAGCGCTTTCTGCGGCAAGAACATGCTATTTCTTAGATTTTAAGTGAAATAAATATATTATACATTCTGGCTCGGTGCCTGTAGCTCAAGTTCACACACACTGGAGCTGGTGGGGTCGGATCCAGCCCGGGCTCACACAACAATGACAATTACAACCAAAAAATAACCAGGCACTGTGGCTGACGCCTATAATCCCAGCTACTTGGGAGGATGAGGTAAGAGAATCGCTGAGGCCCAAGAGTTTGAGGCTTCAGTGAGCAATGAGTACTGTGAGCAATAATGCCACCGCACTCTACCGAGGGCTATAGGTTGAAACTCTGTCTCAAAAAATATATGTATGTATAGGTTCTGTTGCATTATATATATTCTAGTACTTTCCAAATTACATCTTACAGGTTAGAATCTTGAAGGGTCAAACAAATGTAACCCCAAGAGTTATCTGGATAATCAAATTGGCCAACAATCTCATCTGAAACATGGTCACGCATTTACTTAAATATTTTCCGTTGATGAGAATTTTTTCCTATCGATCATTTTCCTTCATTTTTAGGGCTTTATTTTGGAGCTCGAGAGTGTGGCAACAGAAGCTTTCTGCTACTGGGGATGATGGATTAGTTTACAGTTGGCCAAATGGATCCCAAGAAATGCTAGAAAAGGTAAATACAATAAAACACACATCTGTGAAGGTACCAGAGAGCTCTCAAGGCAGTTAGAACTTCTGGAGACAAGAACCTGGAGAGGAGGAGACCGCGTTGGAGGTGAGCCCAGCTTTTGATATTTTTAGTCAAGGCATTTGCAGAGTGTTAAATAGCATCGGGCAGGATGTAGAAAGAAAGCAGCAGCTAAGGGGTGCTTTCAACAGTCTTTCGGGCTTAAGAGTCAGAGATTGGTGATCAGATCTTTTAAAGCAGCCAGGACTTGATGGGCCAAGTCCTGCAGGGAAGGGAAGAGGTGAGAAGTGAACCTGACCGCTCCAATTTCCATCTCAAAGTTGTTTGTCAGTGGAAAAGGATCGCAGGGTGAGAGGGCAAGCTACAAGTGGTCGAAATGTCTAAGAAAATAATTAGAGAGCTTTATACTTTCATCGCAGGGTAAAAGCTAGAATCTAGTTCACCTAAGAAGAAAGGCATCATGACGGATGACCTCAAAGCACAGTAAGCAGAAAATAGATCAGGTTTTACCAAAAAATTCTAAACCCACTCTTAAATCTGAGCAATTCTGTTTACATAACATGATGCTCTAAATTAACCACATGCAACAATTTCAAACTAATTTCCCCAGAGGAATATAGGATCATCTAGAACCCACAATTTTTTTTATTAAAAAAAATGGAAAGCATTAATAAAAATCATAAGAGATCAGGCTTGGCACCCATAGTGCGGTGAGTAGGGCACCAGCTACACACACAGAGGCTGATGGGTTCGAGCCCGGCCCGGGCCTGCCAAACAATGACAACTGCAACAAAAAATAGCCAGGTGTTGTGGCAGGTGCCTGTAGTCCCAGCTACTTGGGAGGCTGAGGCAAGAGAATCACTTAAACCCAAGAGTTTGAGGTTGCTATGAGCTGTGACACCATAGCACTCTACCCAGGGTGACACAGTGAGACTGTCTCAAAAAAATAAATAAAAAATCCTAAGAGATCAAGAAAACAGCAGCAGTAACAACAGGAAAAACAGACCCAAGGATCATCCGTGTTTTAGAATGAACAGAAAAGAAGTGATGATTTCTATGAAGAGCTGACTAATAACAGAGAGGAACTCTACAGAGATCTGGAATCCACGGAACATTTTTCACCATCTCAGAGTAGGCAAAATTTTCTCAAACTAGATGCAAAAGGCAGTCATTGTATAGGAAGAGTCTGACAGAATTTTGTGAACATCAAAAAACATTTGTTCATTAAAGGACACTAGAGTGGAACAAGTTATTTGCAATAGACATGTAATATTGGATTCATATCCAGAATAGATCAACTTTAAAAAGAAAAATTACACTTCACAAATGAGAACGTCTAATAAGCCAATTAGTAAATAAGAAGATGCTCTTTGTCCTAAATCCTACAAAAGTGCAAATTACATGACAACCTGGGTGGGTAAAATTGAAAGGGTGGCCACCGTGGAAGAGGATATGAGAGAATGAATGTAACTGGTAATCAGCTGGTAAGGAAAATGGTTGTTAGCACTTTGGACAGTTCTTCAGCCCTGTGTCCTTAATGTGAATCTATGTTTATTTCATGACCTAATCCAAATATCAGGTATATAATCAACAGTAATGCGTAGAAGAATATGTAGATTAAAAGATATTTAACTATATTCATGGCACTGTTATTTGTAACAAGCCAAACCCCAAATACTCACCAACTTTAGGATGGATAAATTATGGTATATTCATACAGTATAATATTATAGAAAATAGAAATAACTTATGCTTCAAGGAAAAACAATCATCTCACACATTTAATCCTGAGAAATTAGACACACGTTTGAGTATGCTGTGTTGGTACATTTAGAGAAACGTCAAAAACACTCAGAATTAAACAGTGAGATTAGAAGTCTGAGTAATGGCTAATTTTACCTGGAAATTTTGAACAGGAGGAGCTAAGCAGGGGTTCCATGGCCCTGGTGACATTTAACAAAGATAATGGTTACGGGGGTAGCACCTGTGGCTCAAAAGGGTAGGGTGCCGGTCCCATATGCTGGAGGTGGTGGGTTCAAACCCAGCCTCAGCCAAAAAAAAAAAAAAGATAATGGTTGCATGGATATGTTTATCCTGAATGCAGAAACTCACACATTTGTGATACGTGTATCTTCTGGATATGTAACAGAGTCCTCAGTCCCCAAGTCTCTGCAATTTGCCTTTTGTGGGTATTATTTACAAATCAATCAAACTGAACCATCAGTTTTTTTCATAGCTTGTCTTCTTTGCCTATAAAGAGCATTTGCTTTCTTTCTCAACAGGTGCTATCTTTCTCAGCTTCCAGGACGCGAAGACTGCTTTATCATCTTAACTTTCTGAACAGAGCACACTGGAAGTTGCCATTTCACCATTTCTTATATTGGAATAAGCTTTTTCATTGTTGTATGAAAGAATTGCTAGAGGACTTGGGCTTCTTCTGAATGGAACATGGGAGGGGTGGTGATGCTGGTTCTTCCCATTGCTGCATTAAGCTGTCCTACCCGGAAGCATTTCCCCTGCCTTTCCTTTTTCATTTGCCAATTTCGTTTTTTTTTTGGCAGTTTTTGGCCAGGGCCAGGTTTTAACCTGCCACCTCTGGTATATGGGGCTGGTGCCCTACTCCTTTGAGCCAGAGGTACCACCCACCAATTCCTTTTTTTATTTTTCGCCAATTTCTTTATTTGCTTGCAAAAATCTTGAAGAAATGTGCCATGGTGGAGGAGTACAGGCATGCAGAGAGATCATATTCTCCCCATAACCACAATTTTAACAAGGGCAATGATTTCCTCAAATCCAAACTGTGTCCCTTTTTTATTTTTTTGGAGACTAGGCCTCCTTGTCATGCAGGCTGGAATGCAATGTGTTGTTTATTTCGTTAAAGATTTGGGATTTGCCATCATTTACCAGCAAAGTCAACCTAAGCTCAAACAATATTCAGGGCAAAAGAAATTGGCAAATGAAAAGTGAAGGTGGGGAAAATACTGCACCAGAGGGGACTGGCGTTGGGTTGGCTTCATTTTAAATTTGTTGTGTTTTTATTACGGATAGCATTCTCTTGGTTCTACATGATAACGCTATTTTTCAGCAAAGGGAAGTTAATCTACTCTATTATGTCTTCTCATTTTTTAGATACTCCAACAATCTCACAATGCTTTATCTATTCCCTTGTTTGGCAATGTTAGTGATTCTTCTAATTTTTTACTATCTTCACCATCTACATTTCCTCTAGCATTTAGAAGAAAAATGTCTTCTCTAAACAAATAAGGCTTTAATTATTAGCCAACAGTACAGTAAAGTGGAAACTATTATCACCTTGTCGATCCAGGGGTCAATATCCAACAGGAGATCAGATGAACTCGGCAGGTTGATTTGTCTGGGGAAGAGTGAGATTCAGGGAAGCTGGTGAGACCTGCTAGTGAGTTCTTCCCTTTGTAAAGCAGTGTGTGTCTAAAAATCCCTCATCACCTCATCAGATCTCCTTTAGCCTTTGAAATCAGGAGGGGAGCTCCGGTTAGGATGATAACAAACTATTTCATGGCAGACCAATGTGCGCCCCAAGAGCCACTGAAGGAAAGTGAGGGAAAATCTATAATCAAAAAAGCAAACTGTCTGAAGACATTAGAGAGCTCCCTTTAAGGCACTGGGTTTTTGTGGGGCTATGATCTGGGGAAAGAGAAAATCAAGATATGTGATTGCTGCATTTGGTCCTGTTCAGCATTCAAGGCAATGCTAATTCTGAGAGCAGTTGCTAAGAGACCAAAGACCAGAGGAACAGAAATGTCCAGGGCCTGGGGGAAAGAAACAACAATGGACTTCACCCAGAAGGAAGGACCAGCTAAGCCAATCACGATCTTTACTGGGTCCCTAAAACCTCTACGAAAGGTTATAGGTGAGCCAGCAACCAGCTCCCACCAATTCTGAGACACCCAATTTTAAGTTGAGTCAATGCCCAATTAGATTCAGGTGATCTGCTCCTAGCCAGTGTTTGCCTAAAGCATAAATATTTATGTCTTATAGTTAATGAAAAATATGCAACATTCAATAAAGTAAAATGTGATATAAAAGAAGAAAAAAATGTGACTAAGAACCCAAGAAAAACCAGTGAACAAAAAACATATGCAGGAGAAAAACAATGAAAATAGCAGATGTGTACTTTAAGATAATGATAAACAAAATGTACGAAGTATAAAAAGATAATCTGGCAGAGAACTAGAAACTTTTAAAAAGAATAAAATGAAAGTTCTAGAAATAAGACCCTACAAAATTAAATCAATTGCTGAGTGGCTGAACATGATGGCCATTTAGACACAATTTATAAGAGAGTTTAGGTCGATAGGTAAAAATAAAATAACAGGAATACAGCAGAGAGCTAAAAAAAAAAAAAAAGTATATCAAATGCTAAAAATAATTTGAGAGACATCAGAGGTGGATAAAATTCTCATATTTGTATAACTAGAGTCCCAGGCAAGAGGAGACAGATAACGGGACAGAAATAATAATTAAAAATATAAGGGCAGGTAATTTTCCAAAATAAAATATATTAAATTATAATCATAAGAAGTACTACAAACCCCAAGCAGGATAATTACTAGAAAACTACACTGAACAATGCTAAAACCCAAAAGAAATAATCTTAAAAATCAAGCAGAAAAAAAAATAAGATATTACTATTACCTTCATAGCAGAAACCCCAAGAATGATGGCTAGCTTCTCAAAGTGAAGAGATGAAACTAAAACAACTATTTCTCAGTATTTCTCTAAACCACTAAGAGAAAATAGTCCACATAGAATTCTGCACCCTGCACAATACTCCTCCCAAAAGAGAGGCAACACATTAAAGGAACAAAAAAAAATTTGAGTGTCTGTCATTGCCAAGTCTTTGTTAAAAAGGAATTGTGGAAGGTATAACCCAACTACAGCCCAAGATGAAAGGGAAATAGGAGGGAGAGGGGTGGGAGCAGGATGGATAGAAGGAGCGTAGGTCAGACCACACTTATGATGCATTTTACAAGGCTACATGTCAAATCTACTAAGTGCAGAGTATAAATGTCTTAACACAATAATTAAGAAAGTGCAGTGAAAGCTATGTTAACCAGTTTGATGTATTTCAAATTGTATATAAAACCAGCACATTGTACCCCATAATTGCATTAAGGTACACAGCTATGATTTAATAAAAAAAAAAAATAAAGAATACTAAAAAGTGTTCTCAGAAGGAAAATAAAAGCCAAGACACAAGAGCAGTCAGTACAACCGAATGGGTAAATGCTGGAGTGAAACGAAGTGACCATTTATGGTCCAGAACACATCACGGTGTTTTGTGGAATGTTTAAGTAACATAACATGTTCAAGGCCAACTGACCATGGGCAAGAGAGAAAAGTTCTCTAACACCCTTGCATTCCCTGGGATATGGCCAAAGTGTTAGTCTACATTAGACTTTAATTAGAGGAAAACACAAGCTGTAATCTCTAGAGTAACTTCTAATTAAATTATGGAAGAATGCACTACCTTATAGGCTAATAGAGCAGATAAATGAAATAATAAGTAACAGGGAAGCTATAGAGTCTTACTGTCAGCTTTCAGAAAAGACTTGTCACTGGTAGACTTGGGGGTGATGTTACCACAGGGAGCTGGGAGACATGGCCGAGATTAAAACGAGGAAGGAGAGAAATATAGAAATGTATTATGGACTTACCCACCATGATGGACTCTAAGGATGTATTCTACCAGGACTGTCTGAGGATTATGAACAAAACAAATGTCACAGCTGTGTACCTGGGGGATGAGAGGGAGGAATCCAGAACTATCTTTTGCCTTTTGTTCAAGGCATTAGCTACCCCGCACCCTTAGGTTCTTGAAGGTATCTCAACCCGTGGCTTCAGGGAAGCTTCTTCCTAGGCATTAAGGAGCAAACAGCCCCAAGGAAAGGCATCCTCTGAGAGCATCTGCGGAAATCTGGTCCAAGACTTCATAGAACTGACATCTGAAGTTGAAGCATCAATAGTTAGAGAAAGAAGTAGGGCCAGTCAGATTCTGAACAGGTATGCAGAGGCTCTCTTATAAGATTTGGCATCTTTTTCCTGGAGACATCCTGAGCCACATTCTTCAGACCTCAGATCCTGGGAGCTACCTGATTTTCTTTCGGCAGATCCTTATTTAAGTGATCCAGTGTGTATCTTTTGGGTGCAACTAAGAATTGGACTGATGGGAAAAAGAATGCTTGGATATCCAGGCCTAGACTTCAAAGCATCAGATATTTGAAGGCCCACTGCCAAGAAATAATTAAGATTCCTTAGCAGACACACAACAACAGAATGTAGCTTTATAAGTGATCCCTGGATCTTATAGTAACATGCAAGCAGAATTGTAAGGACTCTGGGAACCATGGGAGAGAGTCATCCAGTGAAACCACTGCTCCTGATCAGAGTTATCTGAACTTGATAACTGATAAAAAGGAGCATCATTTAGATAAGGAAGGGAGACAGAGTCAGATGTTGATAAAAGGGAGGAATTTCAAACCCTGGCAATATAATAGTATCTCTGAAACTCCCAGCAGAATGTATCCAGGCTTCCTCAGTGTATCTCAAGACAAGAACAAAAGATATTTTAAACATTGTTTCATACAAGAAAAATCAACATGATTAATAAAGACTGGACTCAGGATGGAGGTGGCCTTTTCAAAAAGGAAAAGGCACTAAAGTATACATCCTTAATTTGCTATATTCCCTTTGTGTGGATTTTCGCTCACCTTTGAAATGGAAAGATAAACATAATTAAGTGAAAGTGGGAGCAAAGGGGATGGAAAAAGAGCCCCTTGTTATCTAAATTTCCAAATTCATGGAGCAGTAATTGGAGGGGCTCTCCTAAAAGAATTAGGAAGAAAAAGATTGGGTAGAATCTCCAAAGGAGAGCTCACCCAGAACACCACAGATCAGATGGGAAGCTAAGGGATTTAAGGGGCAGCGGAAAGAGCTGGTAACAGCAGAGAAGACTAAAGTTTTGGAACACAGATGCTAGCAGTCTTCAAATACTTCCAAGATGACCAACTGCAGGTGTAAATGCCCATCTTTTAACTGTAACAGAAATCCTCTCTTCACCAGATTTTAAGGAGTCCTTACAATAATTTACTGCATCAGAAATTAGACCGAGGAGTGGAGAGGCACCTTTTGGGTATACTTTCATCCTCTCCTGTCTCCTTTACCTAAAGACTAGCTCATCACGACAACGGGCCCATGCTCTACTGATCTGCCCATGTTCTCACAGCAGAGCAAGGAGCAGCCTGGGCGTGGGTGCTCTGAGACGCTGCCTGAAGAAGGGGAATGCTTTGTGGCCTTCCCGTAATCATCACAAACCTCACCAGACTCTGATTACAACTCCAGGAGACAAATGTGCACCTTTAAAATATATTTAAAGGGCAGTGCCTGTGGCTCAAAGGAGTAGGGTGCTGGCCCCATATATTGGAGGTGGTGGGTTCAAACCCAGCTCCAGCCAAAAACTGAAAAAAAAAAAAAAAAATATATATATATATATATATATATGTGTGTATATATATATTTATTTATTTATATATATATTTACTTATATATTTATATATTATATATTTATATATTAATTATGTTTACATATTTATTTTTTGATTTAAACTATCTGGAATGGGCCATGGTCCTAAGTGCAGTAATGCAGAAATGTTGCATTGCTCATTTATTAGTGGGAGCTATGCTACAGGTGTGAGGCAGGGACATACAGGGTGGGACAAGGGATGTTGGGGACTTAGAAGGGGGAGGGCAGGTGGGGAGTGAGGGACGAAAAAGTACTTCTCAGGTACAGCGTACGCTATTCGGGGGACAGGTACCCTAAAAACCTAGGCATCACCATTATATAATTCATCCTGTAACCAAAAACAAATTATACCCCTAAATCCACCAAAAGTTTAAAAAAATGAAAAAAAATCCGTAATTGATAACCCTCACCTCTACGGACTATCTAATGTGCTATTTCCATTATCCCTCCACTTTGAAGGGCGCTGTCATAGACACTAAGCTCCCAGAGTCTTAGACATGGGAGGCAGCAGTTTGCAATAGAGAAAGGTGAATTCCAGAAATAGAATCTAGTCTCTTAAGCTGGGCCTGCTGGCGTTTTCCCAGCCACCTTGTCTGGGATCCTGCGTCATGTACACTGCCCTGGATACCTCCCACAGCATTCCAATCACGGCTTCTGCTGCACGCAGCGTGACAATGTCACTTAATTACACATAGACCCCACTGTGGGAATCTCTCAATGGACAGTTTGGCTTAATTATCTAGAGAAATGAATATATGACCAAGGGTCCATTCAAAGGATAATGCCATTCCATTACTGCACTGTCATTTCTATTGTGCAGCATTGAACTCTGTAGGCAATTGGAAATAGGTTTGACCCTTCAATGGCACATTTTAAAAATAGTTCAGCCTATTTTGTTCCAAAAATGATTAAAAGGAAAAGTGCATAAATCAAAACTAGATAGACTTTTTTGCTTGGTTTTTTAAACTAAATTCTC
This sequence comes from Otolemur garnettii, assembly GCF_000181295.1. Taxonomy (NCBI): domain Eukaryota; kingdom Metazoa; phylum Chordata; class Mammalia; order Primates; family Galagidae; genus Otolemur; species Otolemur garnettii. The sequence continues at coordinate 7,305,492 of NW_003852442.1, forward strand.
ACATACATATGATTGATTACTCTCATGCTAGCCATTATTATTAGAAGGTAATTACTTCTACTCTTAGTGTAGAAAATTAATATCTGCATCAATAATCAGAGTTATCTATGAAAAATAAATTGTGCTTCGGTGGCGCCTGTGGTTCAGTGAGTAGGGCTTTGGCCCCATATGTAGAGGGTGGTGGGTTCAAGCCCAGCCCCAGCCGAACTGCAACAAAAAAAAAATACCCAGGGGTTGTGCTTATAGCAGCATTATTCATAATAGCCGTTATTCATAATAGCCAAAAGGCAGAAACGACCCAATGTCCATTGATGACAAATAAAATGTGATGTGTACCTAGAATGGAATATTATTCTGCCTGAAAGAGGAAAGAAATTCTGATTCATGCTGCAAAATGAATAATCTTTGAGAAGGCTTTATGGTAAGTGAAATAAGCCAACCACAAAAGAACGTATTACTGTATGACGGGAATTTGACATACAGACAATAGTTCAATTCACAGAAACAGAAAGTAGAATGGTGGTTTCCAGGGGGCAGAGGGATAAAGAATGGAGAATTACTGGTAAGTGAGAATTGAGTCTGTTTGGATGATGGCAAATTCTGGAGATGGCTAGTGATGATGGTTGCACAACCATGTACACATTACCAATATCTCTTGAAAATGATTAAAATAATAAATGTTATTATATTTTGCCACAATAAAAGATGCTTAGAGTAATGCTGGAAACAGTGGTTCCCAAATCTGGTGCCCAGACCAGCAGCACCACCTGGGTCTGTCAGGAAAGCCAATTCTTGGGTCCCCCTCATCCCATCCCATCCCACCCCACACCTAGTGACCCACAGGCTGTGAGGGTGCTGGCTCAGCCATCTGGTTTAACAACCCTGCCACATGATTCTGAGACAAATGCAAGCTAACGGTAAGAAAATATCAAATGGTGGGGAGGGGGTGGGTAAGGTCCCACCCAAGAGGAACACTGCATAGGTGTGTAACATATTTCCTGGGTAAAGGACAACAACAAAGCCGATTTGAACCTTACAAAAGCAATGTATGTGTCCTAATCATGTGTGCCCTCATAGTAACCGGAAATTAAAAAGGAAAAAAAAAACATCATGAACAGAGACAACTGTAAGTATCTGACTAAGGTTAGCAAACACATCACTCACCTTCCTTCTATACAGTCTTTAAAGCTCTTGATTCATTTCTCAGAAAACATTTGTGTTTTTACTGAATGCCTCATTTGCTTTCTTTTCAATATCTACTTAAAATTTCTTATAGCCAGAAAGTAGAAGATATTTGAGGATAAACAGGACTGCAAGTCATTTGCTGATAGAGGGATGTCCCCAAAGCTTGTATTTTTTTAAATTAAATTTTGTGTGTATCTGAGGTTATAACACCCTGTTATAGAATATATACAGGTATATGTAGCTAGCACAATAGTTACTGTAGTGGAGCAGACTAACAGATCTGCCATCTCAGATGGTTATTTTATTGTGTATGATAAGAACAGCAAAAATCTCTAATATAATACAAATTAGGAATTTGAATCCCAAAAACTACAAATCGTTTAAAAAATAAATTAAATGAGAATGGATTAACAAGCTGGGCTCTATGTATACCATGGAATACTATTCGGCCATTAAAAAAGATGGAGACTTTACATCTTTTGTCTTAACCTGGATGGAGGTGGAACACCTTCTTAGTAAAGAATCACAAGAATGGAGAAGAATCCAATGTGCTCAATTCTAATATGAAGACAGTTGATGAGCTAATATAAGAAGGGGTTTAGGGAAATGAAGGAGGGGGGGAGGCAGGAGGGGGATGGAGGGTCGCAGTGCATGGCACACCTCTTGGGAGTGCGACACAATTATAAGAGGGACTTTATCTAGCAAATACAATCACTGCAACCTAATGCTTTGTACCTTCAATGAATGCCAAGCAATAAAAAATAAATTAAATAAGACATAATGGAAAGATATCCCACGTTCACAGATAGGAAGAATTAATAGTGTTAAAATGTCCATATTACTGAAAGCAATATATAGATTTAACACAATTTCTACAGAATTCCAATGGTATTCTTTACAGAAAAATAAATACTAAAATCTGTATGAAAGTCCAAAAAACTTTGAATAACCAAAGCGATATTGATGCAACTAATATTTGACGAAGCCGTAAGAGATGTGGTGGAGAAAGATCATCTCTTCAATAAATGGTGCTGGGAAAACTGGATCTCCACACATTAAAGAATGAAAATGGATCATAATTTTGTACCATACGGAAAAATTGATTCAAAATGGATAAAAGACTTAAATGTAAGTTCTAAAACCACAAATCTCCCAGAAGAGAACATAGGAGGAAATGTCCTTGGCAAAGGTGTTTTAGACATCACACCAAAAGCTCAGGCTAGAAAAACAAAAATATTCATAAATAGCATCAAACTAGAGAGCTTCTGCATGGGAAGCAGTCAACAAAACGAAAAGGCAACTTATGAACAGAGAAGTCACAATCACAAACCACATCTCTGCTAGTGGGTTAATACCCAAAATGTATAAAAAAAACTCTTTCAACTCAATAACAGAAAAACAAATAACTCCATTTAAAAAGGGGCAGCGGTGCCTGTGGCTCAGTGAGTAGGGTGCCGGCCCCACATACGGAGGGTGGCGGGTTCGAACCCGGCCCCAGCCAAACTACAACAAAAAAATAGTTGAGTGTTGTGACAGGCACCTATAGTCCCAGCTACTTGGGAGGCTGAGGCAAGAGAATTGCCTAAGCCCAATAGTTGGAGGTTGCTGTGAGCTGTGACGCCACAGCATTCTACTGAGGGTGACAAAGTGAGACTCTGACTCTAAAAATAATAATAATGATAATAACAACAATAAAATAAAAAAGGGGCAAACGACATGAACAGACATTTCTCCAGAGACAATATAAAAATTGCCAATGGGTGTATGTAAAGGTTCTCAAGATTATGAGTCCGACAGTTCAGGCAAATTAAAATTGGTATGAAATATCACCTCACAAGCCACACTTAAGGATGGCTAATACCAAAAAGAGAAGAGATAAATGTTGGCAAAACTGAGGAGAAAAAGGGAATCCAAATACACTATTGGTAGTAATGTGGGTTTCTACGGTCATGACAGAAAACAGTATTGAGGTTTCTAAAGAAATTAAAAAGTAGAACTGTCTTTACATGACCCAGCCGTCTTTCTTCTGGGTATACCCAAAGGAGATGAAATTGTAGCCTAATGAAAACCCCTGCACTCCATGTACAGGACAGCACCTTTCATAATAGCCAAGATAAGGAAACAACCTAAATGCCAACAGTAGGTGAAGGGCTAAGGAAATGTTGTATACATTATATATATATATATATACTTTATAACATATATACACGATGGAGTATTTTTCTCCCCTTAAAAAGAGAAATCTTGCCATTTGTCATAAAATGAATAGACATGGAGAACGTTATGCTAAGTGAAATAAACCAGAGAAAGAAAAATATTCCATGATCTTACTTGTAGTTGGAACATATATGTGTGTGTGTTCATATGTCTATAAATAAGAGGGCCCAAGGCTTATCTTTCATGTGTTTGGATAACAACGTGAGCCTGTTCCTTCTCAATGCATACTCCGCCATTTATAAATTGCAGAAGATAAAAGAAAATGATCGAATAAGCCTGTGGAAACTGTAAAGTTTTTCAGAAGAATGTTTGTAAAACCTAAAATTGGCACGGTCCCTCTCATGATAAACATAGAAGTTGTGGGTTATTTAAATGGCTGTTGTAAGCATCTGGGGGGCCGTTGTAAACCTCATTAAAGTCTCACTAACCGTAAAGACCTCTTTACTCTTAAAATGAGCATGCTGTGAAGAAAGTCATTCCGAAATACCCAGACTGTGACAGACATTAACCTCTTCCATCAACGGCATCTACTTTCACCCAACTCCAATAAAACCAGCCAGTCTCAACTGGAAGTCCTTTCCCTTCTGCAATGAGGTTTGCTTGCGGTGAACCTATGAATCAAATCACTTTCCCTCTTCAGAACAAAACCTAAACCAGATTCCTCGCCTTTTTATCAGGGCTCCAAATTGGGTAAACTCTTCACACAAGGACAGATAACTAGTGGTTGTTTTCTCCAGAAAGTAAGCACTCAGAAAACGTGCCGTGTTCTGGTCACAAACCATAGCACCTGACAGGTAATCCCTCCATAATCCAAGTCTATAAATGAAATGTTGGACCCAATCAGGGCAGCTGAAACGTGTGCTGAAATATGTTTCAAGCCTCCCTCAAGGCTGCACCACCAAATGTGTGTCCCAGAGCTCTGGGCTGGGTCAATGACACACTCCGAGGCTGACCTGCCTCACATGCCTTAGTGCTCCTGCTAAGGGTTTTTGTTTTTTTTAAAAGAATCCTCAAGGTTCAGTAACACTCACCCTAACCCCCAAGGGGAAATGACTCAAGGGAAGCTGGATGCTCAGAATAAATGACTAATGATTCAGAGCAAAAGGAAAAGTACGAAATGGCTCTGGACCCATTGTCACCTTTCATGAAATAGTGGTCGCCCTACAGGGAGCAAAAACGAGACAAAACTAGAGGTCCCATCAGAGCTGTTCTTTTTCCTCCTTTTTAAAACAGTACAAGTTTTCCTTGACGCTGCAGATGCCTTTGGTCACATAAGATATGACACCTGTTGAGGGCTGACTGTGTGCTAGGCTGTGTTCTAAACATTTAATATATTGACTTGGTTCATTTTCTCAAGCATCCTGGGAGACAGGAGCCATTATAACCCCCATTTTGTAGGTGTGGCAGAGGCTTCAGTGGGTCAGAAAACTTGGCTAAGTGAACACATCTAGCAAGTGGCCAGCCTGGTGTTTTGGGGGGAAAGGGGCAATAGCAGCAGCTACCCCAAGACCGAAATGACTCCATTTTTTTTTCCTATTACATGTGTGTGTTTGCATGCAAACACACACGCATAATTTACTATGCACTAAAGGATAAGGCAATTGACTAAGCATTCCATCCCTTGGTTTTCATACTTTGCAAGCAGAAATACCACCCTCATTAATAAATTGGATAAGCCAAAGCTGGGCTGCTCTGGCTGGAGGGGGAAAGGATAGGAGGGCATGTCTGGAGATGCCTGTGGGGAGGGGAATAAAGGCTGGTCCACGTTTTGTCCTCCCAAGCAACTCTGTGAGCCTCAATTTTTACCAGGATTCTGTGGGTGGCCTCTTTATTACTGCAATATCTCCTACAGCAAGTGTCAGGATTAGGTTGTCAGGAATGTCCAGTTTAGTTTTTGACTTAATGGGAGACTAATGATTAGCACTAAAAAAGCAAGCTGTAATTTTTCCAGTCGACTTTCCACATCCCTCCACTTTCAGAGTCCTCCAAGGAGTTTTGTTTTTGAGACAGAGTCTCACTCCGTCACCCAGGCTCGATGCCACAGTGTCAAACTCCTGGGCTCAAGCGATCCTCTTGCTTCAGCCTCCCTAGTAGCTGGGACTACAGGCTCCTGCTACTATGCCTGGCTAATTTTTCTGTTTTTGGTAGAGACAGGGTCTTGCTCTTAGGCAGGCTGGTCTGGAACTCTTGAACTAAAGGCATCTACCCACCCTGGCCTCCCAGACTGCTGGGATGGCAAGCTGAGCCACAGGCGGCACCTGACCCCAGGGATCGTTAGAAGCGGAAGGTGGCTGAGTCCAACCATTGCTCACACTTCCCTTTGTTCCGAGGGCATATTGTTTGGCTGATGTGTTGTCTTCGCTCATCATGGTGTAACACTGTGCTCCACAGACTAAATCCCTTTCTTTTCAGCCCTGTCAGCCTTTCTGTGTCTACCCCTGACCCATACTCGCTGCTTGATAAACCTGAGATCAGAATCAGGGGCGTCAGCTCCTACACACTGGCAGACCACATTCTCTGTAAGGCAACGACTGTGTCTTCTTTGCCAACCTTTGCCAATGTGTCCTCAGCACTGGGTACACGTGTGTCAGACACCGTAAGTACTCAGTGAATTTTCTTACATTTTTCACTCATGTCACCAGCTTATACTTTTATGAATCGAAATAAATGTCAGCATATTAATTATCCTGAACAAGTAGACGTGGTCTTATATGCTTCATACCTAAGAAGGAAACCTTTTGATTATCACAGATTTTTATTTTCAAAGCTTCCAAAAAATAAAAATAAAAAAATAGTAAGGGAATTCAGGGATTTCGTGAACCATGGAATTAATTGCTTGCTCTGGCCGATTTCAATTATTCACTTCCTTGTCCGGTCTGTTCCAGATGCTTTTGGCCATGTTGACATTTTGTTCTACATTTTAAACAGCAAGCCAACTCGTCTCCCATTGTAAATAAGGAACCGTAATTATTCAATTTATTAAGGAGAATTTTGCAACCTTCGACAATATATCCCAAGTATATAAACATGCTGAAGGCCAATTTATAACCTAGAAAATATTCAAGTCTTTCCTATTTGCCGATAAAGTTCCCTGCAAACAAGTCATCATCTGCCATTGTTTTTCCTCTCATTAAAATTGCAAGTGACATTATGACAAGCTGCTATTTTTAGGCCTCTGGGAAATGTGGTGATATTCATTAAACTCATTTCACTAAGTACAGCTCTCTTAAAATTAAAAATGCAAATATTTTGTGGTTACCATGTCTAGTTATCATTAATGATAGGAGTTAAATGCCATGTTTAAAACAGAAGCAATGCTCCCGTCCACACCGATGTTATTTTAAATACTATGTATGTCACCCGGCGTCCAAATGGCTTCACATCGTTAAAATGCTAAAGGCAAAAAACAATTTATCAGTTTGAAGGCATGTCCGATTTTTCTACATCCTAATATATAAGCCTGCCTTTTCACTTGCACTAGATTTGAATGAATATTATCAAGGAAAATAGAAGGTATTAAAATACATGAGATGTCTGGACCTCACCATTATGTTGTTATCAAGAGTTACCCCAAATAAGACTATCACTCCAGAAGAGAGCAATGTCTCCCTTATGAGGCTATCTATTTGACACAATTGTCATACGGTGTCTTGCTTTTTACTTTTTAGACATCATTTCTCCAACCATATGCAGTTTTCAAATAGCAACCAGGTAGACGCGATAGCAATTAAATCTAACTTCCACACGAACCGGCTTGGGCAAAGGGCAAAGGGGAGGCCGAGCCGATTCGGAATTAGGTTGTTTAGATTTCAGGAGCTTGTTTCTCGGCCATTTTGCTCTTACATGCAAATTGTTAATTCACTATTTAGTTTAATCATGTCACAGGTAAATTGTGCGTTAAATATTTTAAATACTACATAGATTCACCGTTTTACCACATAGTGGCTGTATTCAGCCTCACAAGTGCAAGTTGGAGAGAAACAGCTACATTCTTTGTATACCGCTAATTCCCTATCATCTTAATTTTTTCCAGTCGTTTAATTACTACCCCTGGGAAAGACATGATTTTTCATAGAAATACCATGAAATCCAGGAATGCCACTGTTCTCCAAAACAAATTTTCATTAAGGAGAAAATGTAAGATTGACCCTCCCCCCCACCCCCGCCCCCACAAATTTCATTTCTTGCTTTTGCTTGGTGTAATCTTTTTCTTTAGAAAAGCTGCAAAGCTTCATTTGCAATTTAAAATGTCTTCCGGAAAAGGCCACAATTCATCGAAATGCCACATTCAGAGTCCCTTTATTTCTTTCATTCTGATGACTTTTAATAAGTAAATTCATAGCCACTGCAACAGTTTCTCTAAAAATGTACTGAGATTTAAATAAGTAATATACTTGGGTGTGCACCTGCACGTGTGTATGGGGGAGGGGTGAGTATAGTAGGAAAGCAGTGTCTGTGCCAGGAAAATCTTAATGATCACTAAGTAAATTATTTTCAGAAGAAGTTCAAGGCACTTTTTTAACTTTTCTTTTTGATCAACATAATTTAAGCATACCATGTTTAAATTATTAATTTGGCATGCTTAAATTATGTTGAGTTTTACTATAGGTTCAAGCGTGCTGAGAGATAGAAAAACAGTGACCTAAGTAGATAAATTAATCCACAACTCCAGTGATACCCCTGTTGCCTTCAGAAAGCATGGCCGCATTTAGTTCTTCTCTTTTTCATTTTAATTTTTACATCATTAGTAATTTCCACCATGATCATTACATATTGTTCTACTGTGTATCAGCACTTGCAAAGGGCTCATCTTCTTGGCTGGATTAAAGACAGCGATTGGTGTGAAATCCTGGAATGACCCCGGCTCATACAGACCTCATCTTTCCTTCCGTAAAGTTTTCTATAATCTGGTTACAATTATTTCCTGCCCTCCCGATTCTGACTCTATTTTTGCACACGGTGCTGTGTCAGACTAAAGGACTCTTTGTTCTTGTCTTAAAAATTCTACCTTAGATGCTGCTTCTTCAATAAGCTGGAAAGTTACCCTCAGCTCCATTACTTGCTCTTACAGCCCCATCTATGTGGTCGGCCAAACCTTTCATTACACATCACTCAACTGGGAAACTTTAATGTCTCCCTCCACCCACAACACATAATGGGGCTGAGCGTAATCACCACTCAGGTCCTCCCACAACTGTAGGGGTTTCCACCCAAATCCTCTTCACAGTCTACTGAATTCGCTCGGGGCCCATCAATATGTTGGGCCATGCTGCGAGCCAGGTGAGGACATGTCTTCATTCTTTTGTCCACAGTCTTAGATGTAAGAGATCCACAAGGAATATTTAATGACTGATCAAAACCTGGGCTCAGACTCAAGGCAGCCACCCTCGTTCAGATCTTAATGATATTTTATGGTACCACTCAAGAATTCTCAACCTCATCACCCTTGAGATTTGGGCCACATATTTCAGGGGGGTGGAAGGTGGAACCCCGTCCCATTCATTGTAGGATTTTTAACTGTATCCTTGACTTGACCTCTATCTGCTAGGTGACAATAGTACTTCTCCCCATGTCTGACAATCAAAAATATCCCCAGATGTTGCCAGATGTGGTCTAGGGCATCAGAACAGCTTGAGAACCGGTACACTAATGTTACCATCTGACATGTGTCTTCCTCTTCCTAGTAGCTGTCACATTGCCAGTGATGAAGTCTTTCTAAAATAAAAATTCCAGGAGTGTCTGAATCGTGCCTAAATACCTTTTACTGAGTTATCACATCTACAGAATTTATAATTTGCACTTTAAATAATGGTATTGTCAAGAGCAGGTCCTGAGTTATTAGGTCTGTGCTATCTCTGCCATGAATTGCTACTATGACCTTCACCAAGTGTGTTGACCTCCCTGGATTCCTAGTTCCTCACTTCCAAAGTTAGACTAAATGATTTATATTATGCTCTTCAATCTAAAATTCTCAGATTCCTTATTATAGCTCAGTTACTCACACAAACTGGCAAACTCTCTTTACAAGTTTAGCACTATGTTCAGGCAAAATATTCTTTTTAGGTATTTTTTTAAAAATCATATCCATCTGCTCCAGGATGCTTTCTAAGAATTCAGAATTTGATCTAAGTGTATTTTTTTTAACTTTTTTTTTTTTTTTGAGGTACCATGAAACCCTATGCAGAACTCTACACATTATTTTGGAAATCAAGTTTGTTATTTCTCTAACAGACTTTAGGAAGTAGAGTGCTGTGTTGTTAAAAGACAACACACTCACAGCCAGGTACGGTGGCTCACGTCTGTACTCCCAGCACACTGGGAGGCCGAGGCGGGTGGATTGCCCTGAGCTCACAGGTTCGAGACCAGCCAGAGCCAGAGCAAGACCCCACCTCTAAAAATAGGCAGGTGTTTTGGCGGACAACCGTAGTCCTGACTATGTGGGAGGCTGAGGCAAGAGAATCACTGAAGCCCAAGAGTTTGAGGTTGCTGTGAGCTATAATGCCACTGCACTCTACCAAGGGCAGCAAAGTGAGACTCTCTCAAAAAAAAAAAAAAAAAAAAAGAGAGAGAGACAAAAAAACAAACAACTCACTTTATGGGAACTTGAGGAAGGAATTTTCCTTCTCTAAACCTAATTTCCCCCTCTGTAGATTAGAAATTGTAATATGTGTGATATTGGTTTTTTTTTTCCCATTCACATTTCCTTTATTATTTCTTATAGCATAACTGTGTACATTAATGCAATCAATATGTGTGATATTGTGAAGTTTAGGATTCGATACAGTATCTGTTCATAGTAAATGTTTGACATCCTTTACTGCTTTCCCTACTTCTAAGCTCTTTGTAATCAAAAGCCACCTGAACTTTAATCAGCGGCTTTTTTCTGTCTCAGAATTGTATACCTTACAATCAACAATGCTGAAGAACTGTAAGTAGTATTTTGAGCTTTCCAAGGGACAGACCACTAGCGCTCACAGCAACCAACAATATCAGAGCTCAACATGAACTGTGAATTAACAATCACGGGTGAGCGTGGATGTTTCAGTCATGTGTGGACACATCTTGTTCTATTTGATGGAAAATGCAGCTTCCCTGAACTATATAGAAACCAAAACATGATACTTTTTATTATCTAGATGGTAGGTTAAAAAAAAAAAATCACATCCTAATTAGCATAAAATGTCCTTTAGCCGTAACATTTAATTAATATTGTAACTCATCAAAGGTGTTGAATAATATATGTCACTATCTGATTCGGCCACTCCCAAAGGGTCACAGATTTATTCAGATTTCCCAAACCAGAGAAATTAAGGCCTGCAGATGCTACAATAGAATCTAGAGCTATCTTTGTTTATCATTTCCCCAGGCTACTAATTACACTCTTAAAATATGATTAGTTGAAGCAATTTGTAGGCAAAGCAAATCCTATCATCTGAGGTAAGTCTTTGGCTGTTCAGCTCATAGAACCTGACTTAATAACCTATTATCCTTAAAGAGGATCTGTACACACACGAGAACAATGAAATGTTGATTCACGATATGTCAGTACCTTCACAAACAAAATTAGTATTATTTAAAAACTAAATGCAATTTAATAAAAGTACTTATTGGACAGCTGATAGTAGTTCTCCAACTGGTCTGAGTAACAGACCCAGGGATCGTTTTAAAGCACAGCAACAGCCTCACCTTACACCAATTAGATCAGAATGGATGAACGAAAATCTCTGAGTGCAAGCTTTTAAAATCTGCCCAGTGACTCTAATAGTAGCCCAGGTGGAGACCTAGATAGGTTAAGCTAATGAGTATAAGAGTTTTAGGAATCCAGCAAAAATAAAATGTACCAAAACATATAATAAAGCCAAGATTATGTAGCAAAAAAAAAAAAAAAAAAAAAAAAAAACCCTTATACCTCTGGGGTTAGGTGTGAAGGAAAAAAAACTAAATTCATGTTTGCTGGTGTGATTGTTTACCTGGTGTGTCCAGGTAGGAGTCCAATTTAGTTTTAAGACTTATCAACTTTTGACAGAGATGAACTTTTAAAGTTTCCTAAGAAACTGGCATAAACAGAGTATTCTTCTAACAATCCTTATGTCTCCACATTCCCAGTAGTTTTTAACTCAAAGACAAATATCACACATTTGTAGACATTTAAAACTAAGAAGCCTCTAGCTTATTTTATGATTTTTCATGGAAAAGTTTTTAAAATTGTACTAGATCAGTGGTTCTCAACCTTCCTAATGCCGCAGTCATTTAATACAGTTCGGTTGAGAACTGCTGTACTTGATAAAAAGTGATATTCCTTTATTATTGGTATTAGCTCAGACAGCAGAGGGTGAGAGTTTAACAAAGGGACTTGAAGTCAAAATGAGAGAAGGATGAAATAACAACCGCAGATTTATTAAAGGTAGCCAAGGGGACCCGTGGGGGTGAAGAAACCTAGGTGTTGGTTTGCTTATTAAAAACATCCGAAAGTTTGCCGGGTTTTGTTATTCATTTCATTATAATAAACTTAAAGATATGAAGATTGCCATGGGAAACCAATTTAATTTTATGATTTAGGGTTATTTAGAAGAATTTAAATAAGAGGCATACTTAGAATATTTTATGGAAATGCTGAAGACCTAAATAAGAACACAAGTTGAACACCTCCCTGGATGGCATGAAAATTACACTCACGGTATTTTTTCACTCACGTTACTTGGTGGAAGGTACGAAAAGGAATCGTATCTATTCTGCAGCCACACCACCAGAGCAAAGTAGATATATTCTGTATAATTCACCCTCAGCAACTGCATAATAACAAACGCTTACAAACAGTACATTTGCTCATTTGGGAGGAATCCTTTACAACATAGAGTCAATATGGGCCCTCTGTGACATATTTGACCCTATACTTAATTAACTCAGAGCACTGCAAAGCCAGAGAAAAATGTTGACTTGACCTTACCTCTTCTCTTCCAGTTGTTATTTAAGATGGTCTGGCCTCCTGGCCTTCCTGCAGTACTGGAGCCAGCTTTGCCCTGTGTGCAGAAGGGCTTGTGAACCTGTTAGTGCCCCCTCGGGCTACTACTTCCTTCTTATTTGGGTTCTCAGCTCAGAGGCAAGCCCTATAGGGCAGCCTTTTAGCAAATCATCCTGTTCTAATTTTCTTTGCCCCACTCACTAATTGTTCTTTAATCATTTACTGATGGGTTTCCTCATTTGAACTCTAGCGCCCCCTAACGTGGCCTCCAAGGAAGCAGGGGATTTTGTCTGCCAGGCTGGCATTTAAATTCCTAACAGAATACAACTTGCTGTCAATGTGGTTCACATGCGTATAACATGTCTACATCTATATGTAATTTGATGTATAAACAAATGAAAGAAAACACTCCTACTGTGGTAGATTGAAAATGTGGCAAAAAATAAAAGAAGGTGCTTACTCCTGGTCAGACTCCACTCTGTTCTAATAAAGCCTTTCTTTATCCCTAGGGGGAGGGGGAGTGGCTGAAAAATCCACCCCCCTTCTTTTATCCACATTCCTTATTTTATTTTTTTAAGTCAAAGGAGATATAAAGGTCATGCCTCAAACCAAAACTAGTATTATCATAATATTAAACTATATCTCCTATTTATTAACAAATTTCTCTTCCCTTTCTTTAAATCACAACTTGAAAAACTTCATATCAGTATTGAACAAAATTGTCATTCTGTATCATCACAAATAGAGGCCACCAGATTTCTTAAAACATTTGAAGTTGCTTTGTTGTTTTTGGGTAAACATAAGCATATAACTATAGCCACATCCCTTTTCAGTGTTAATTTTGCCACTATTTCCCCTTGGGAGGTAGAGTTATTTCCTCATTGCTTGAACCTGGGCTGGTCTCCTGACTTGTGTTGCCCAACAGACGTCAGAGGAAGGGACAAGGTGTCAGTTGCCTCCTTGAAGGCTCACTTAGACCCTCCTGCCCCCTTAATAAAGAGTCTGAGCTAGCTTGTGCACGATGAGAGGGTATGTGCAGGAGGATTGCAGTGTACAGCCCAAAAGGAGAGCTGCCTGCCTGGCCTGGGTGAGAGCATTCAGCTGAGATGAGAGGAGAGAGGAGAGCATTCAGCTGAGAGCAGTGATGTACCCAGTGGGCCCATAAACTGAGTATAAGCAAATCACTGCTGTTTTAAATTAAGTTTTGAGGTGGTTTGCTATGCAGGAACCTGGTATAGAAAGTAATACCTAATTGCTGCCATAGCAAAAATCTAAAATCTGTGCCACTGGGGGGTAATGGTGAGGACAATATTAGCCAGAGCTGGAAGAAAAAAAAAAAAACAGGTGAGATAATAGTTAAGAAAAACTGAGAAAATGGGTAGCACAACTGTATTGGAAATGGGAGAAAATGATGACTTGTGGCAAAGCAATAGCCAAACTTGTCACATGTGATGAGAAGAAATTAGAAATGGTGTCCCTAGAATGAATTTCAGGCCTGGGCGAGGGATTTTCCAGCAGGAAAATGACAATGTCATTGAGTGTTCTGTTGAATCTGATAAAGTTTGGCAAGGATAAGAGAAGCTAGAGGTACATTCTGCACATCGGAGTGAAAATCAAATCACAGGTAGAGACCAAAATATTGGGCCCCTGCACCTGACGTGCTTTGGGAGGGAGCGCCAGTGATCAAACTGACTGCACGTGGTTTAATTTCTGCTTCTCATCAATCACTAGCTATCTGAGAGATTTTAAAAAATCATTTCATTGGGTACTTGCTTTTCCATTCTTGTGATACTTTACTAAAACAATGGTCTCCAACTCTACCCAGGTTAACACAAAAGATGTAAAGTCAGTATCTTTTTTATGGCTGAACAGTACCCCACGGTATTCATATACCACAGCTTATTAATCCATTCCTAGGTTGATGGGCACTTAGGTTAGGGGATATGACACACCTCCTGGGTCCCACTACCACAGGGACCTTACCTAACAAAGGCAAACACTGTAACCTAATCATCACCTCATGTTCATCTGAAGTTGTTTTAAAAAGAAAGGCTACTCCTGTGGCTCAAAGGAGTAGGGCACCGGCCCCATATGCCAGAGGGTTCAAACCCAGCCCCGGCCAAAAACTGTAAAAAAAAAAAAAAAGGAAGGAAAGAAAAAGAAAATCTAAGTAATGAATAAATTAAACAAACAAATAAAAATTTGAAAAAAATTTTTAAAATTAGAAAAATTATCTCAAATTTGAATCTCCTCATAATTATCCATAAACACAGCCAATTTATTGGACATCCTTTCCTCACACACACACACTTTAGCCTTGAATTCTATGCACGTTTACCTGTTTGTTTAATTGTTTTACAAAGGTTTCATAATGGTTTTTTTGTTACTTGTGCATTCATATTCTGTCTATTTACTAAGTGACTTCAATTGTTTGGGCATCTAAATGCATTTTCCCAAGCGGTCCTTCATTTTGGGATCATTTTAAAATTGCAATCATTTAAATTTGCAATCATTTTAAAATTATTGCAAATAGTCTTAAAACAACCCATAACATTTGCTCTAGTGCTAGAAGAATTAAAAAAAAAAAATATGCCATGTTTATTTCCTGTAGTCAGTGCCATTACACAAATATTACAGAAGTCAAGTTGACATCTCCCAAAGACGGCAAAAATGTCAATTTAGTCCAGGGATGGGGACAAAAATAAACACTGCATGTAAAGCTTTGAAACCATCCTTTTTAGTATTTTCACTTTTTACTTATCTCTGTCCCCTATAGGTGTTCTTTACACAGCAGCATACCAACAATTAATTTCCTTGGAGCATCAGATCAGTAATGAATGACCATCAACCTTAACCTAAATGTAAACTGTAACACCATAGTTCATATTTAAATAGACGAGCTGAGTGTATTTGAAACTCTCACAAAAAAGTATGAATGTTTCTTGTTTCATTTGGATGTCCTTCTGTGTATGCTCAATACACAAAGTTACGATCAGTAACCTTCCCCAGTATTTTTTCAAAACATAAAACATTTGCCTTGCTGATTATTTCTGTTTTAAATGTGCACCTATTTGGAAGGAGATGTTTAAGTCACATAAATATTAGCACTGTCCGCATTTAGATACTAGCAGATCATGTAAGCTGTTTTATTCATACTACGAAAGTGCTAGAGAAATCTAGAATTTTATCTACAGTTATGATATTTTTGTATTATGTTTATTTTGGGTGCTTTCAATGGCAAAAATAAAAATGATCTCATCATCTAGATGATATTTTTGTATTATGTTTATTTTGGGTGCTTTCAATGGCAAAAATAAAAATGATCTCATCATCTAGAAATGCCTTGCCTGGAGTAGTACCTGGTATACGCTCCATAAATATTTTCTGAATATATGATTAGCGAGAGACATCAAATCGCTCAGAAGAGATGGGGAAAAAAAGCAAAAACGTATAATGACATTAGAAGTGTGACGACAGTGAAACACGGTGGCTGGGAGGCCCGGCGCCTGATGCCGGGGAGCATCTTCCCTGGGCGTGGTCAGTCCTGGTTTCAGCCTTGCAGTCTTTACACGTGTACTTGCTGGTCTTGAACTAGACACTGCACTCACCTGAGCCTCACATTCCTCACTTCTAGCATAAAAATCAACTTTAATGTGCAAACATTCCTTTTGTTATTATGCTTCTTATAACCATGATTACTTTTAGGATTTTCATGTTTATATGTAGCGACCTTCTTAGTGTTTTATTTCCTTTTTTCTATTTACTTCCTTTACTAATGTAGAGTCAGATTTTCATCTGGAGATTCTGACCGGACAGTACTGTTCCTGCTGACATAGATACCAGTTCTTTGTGTCTGGAAGGAACCCGGCAGGTGATCCTTTCCCTCTACTCATTCTAAAAATCCAGATACAGAACATGAATTGTTGAAATCCCCACATTGTCTGAAAAGGCCAAGATTCTTGGCTTTCTGATTTGCCACAAAGAGTGGGCTCTTCCTGCTTCTCTCTAATCAATAGAACAAAATCCGTTTTTTAGGATTCCATTTGTATCTTACCTTCTTTCTATCATTTGCTTGTGTTTTAAACTCCAAGGTCAGATCTAATGCCCTGCAATCGACAATCGCTAACCTAGCAAAAGAGTACAAATTGTATGTGAGGACTGTAATATGTAATTAGTGGAAGTTTATTTTTATTTCTCCTTCCTTTTCCTTCCTTCTTTCCTTCCTTTTTTCCTTCCTTCCCTCCCTCCCTTCCTTCCTTTTCTCTCTCTTCTTCTTTCTCTTTCTTTCTTCTTTTTTGATAGAATCTTGCTTTGTTGCCCAAGATAGAATGCACTGGTGTGATCATAGCTTCACAGCTCACCACAACCTCACACTCCTACACTCAAGGGATCCTCCCGCCTCAGCCTCCTCAGTTCCTGGGGACTACAGTTGCAGAAAACCCATCCTTGGCCATTTGTTGTTGTTGTTGTAGTAATTTTCTTTTTTTTTTTTTCTACTTTTTAAAAAAATTGTTGGGGATTCATTGAGGGTACAAAGAACCAGATTGCATTTGTTAGGTAAAGTCCCTCTTATAATTGTGTCCTGCCCCCTGCAAAGGTGTGTTATACATCGTTCCTCCCTCAGCCCCCTTCCCTCCCTCTTTCTGCTCTCCCCTGCCTCCACCCCCCACCGTGTACTGGTCATTAATTGTCCTCATATCAGAATTGAGTACATAGGATTCTTGTTTCTCCATTCTTATGATACTTTACTAAGAATAATGTGTTCCACTTCCATCCAACACCTGGCTATTTTTTAATTTTTTTTTGTAGAGATGGAGTCTCACTAGGTTTCTCAGGCTGGGCTCAAACTTTTGGCCTCAAATAATCCTCTTGCCTTGGCCTCCCAAAGTGCTTAGATAATTAATAGGCAGGAGCCACCGCACTCAGCTGAAAATTTATTTTGAAAAATAATGCAACAACCACCCAGAGAAGATTCTTCTTAATAAAACAAAAAGGTTTTAGAGTCTGATTTTCAACGACAACCCAAATGATGTTGAAATGGGCTCAGCACAGCCAACACACGTCTAATTTATTAATTTGGGAAATTTTACTTGTAGAAAAGAGGCAAAAATAAACTCTTCAACCACCTGAATCCCTCTGTTCTCTAGAAATATGTGATCTAAGTCCATGAAATACCCCTGTTTCTTTTATTAATATCATTACCTGTGGTGCATTTCCCCCATGACTGGAAGTAGATGGTTATACACGATGGGGAATGTTACTTTAGTCTCTGATCATGAGATGAATCTGTCAACTAAAATGAGGAGCAGCAGTTGGAAGCAAACATTATTTGCCACGCTTGATGGGTCCTTCTACCCACTGCTACCAGACGGCAGGTGGAGATTACACACCTGTTGGGGCCAGCAGCAGGAACTCAAGTAAGATGCTTAACCAGAACTCCTCACATCTGGGAATCATTCAAAAACGCACCATATTTTCCAGCTAGCAGTGATATCTATTGGTGTTAGAAATAGTTCATTCATACTCTTACTAAATGACAACTAAAATATTAGAAATTTTACTCTTGAAAATAATTGTGGCCTAAAATAGCTTCTGTGTTTTATTTTTAAATGAGACCCATGTCCTACATTTCCATTATGCCTGAGCCCGGTAATAACCAATAAGCCATTTAATGAAACCACTAATCAATTTGATTGAAGGAGGCTCAGATTAGCATCCATGTTGTCACATAGAATAAAAGAAAAAGATGATCACCAGTTAAAAGGGGCTTACCGGATTAAAGTTTGGCTTTTGTTATAAATCCAATCACCTAATATTTTTCCGCCACCTGAAATCCTTGGTCACACACCTTCCATCATTTCCTCCCTCGTGGTTTCAACTAACATCACTCTTTCTATTCACTGAGCTCCCTGCTTACGTTCAAGTTTAGGACTTATAACTTTTAATTATTTGCTACATTGCTGTTGCAGAACACACTGTCAGCACGTGAAGGAGTGTTGATCATCTAAACTCCTTACCAGAAATGGTAGGTGATTAATTACAATATGATATAAATAATGTGGAGAAGAATTGAAGCTACACTTCAAGTTGATCAACGTCTAACCCACAATCCTGCCTTGCCTTTCACAAGGGTGGGACTCTCGTCTCCCCAGTGAGAAAGTAAGGTCCCTCCCCTGTGTACCTGGGGGAAAAATGCAAACACAGCAAGGGCTTTGTTCTGATCCCCCTTTGTCTTAAAGTGCGTGAAAGCTAAAAGCAACAGCTAGGAATGAAAAAAAAAAGGCTGGAAAGAATCATTTTAGTAAATTTTGTCCTTGTCATACATCATCCAGTTGCGACAGTTTTTTTATATTTAAAACATCCAGAAAGTATAATACATTTTGTCAAATTTGACATAGGTCATCACACAGGTTTTAAAATTTATATTCAGGCACCCATATTCAGTGGGTAGGGTGCTGGCCACATACACTGAGGCAGACGGGTTTGAACCTGGTCCAGGGCCTGCTAAACAACAATGATGAAAACTGCAACAAAAATAGCCGAGTGTTGTGACAGATGCCTGTAGTCCCAACTACTTGGGAGGCTGAGGCAAGAGAATCACTTAAGCCCGGGAGTTGGAGGTTGCTGTGAGCTGAGACGCCACAGCACTCTACTGAGGGGGACAAAGTGAGACTCTGTCTCAAAATAAATAAATAAAATTTATATTCAAATATAAAGCAGTGATGTGATAAATACAGAGTATAAGGATTATCCCGCTTTATGAAATTATTATGAAAAACCTTTCCTCTGTTCACTTCAATCTAACGAGAAAAACCATTTCTCTCAGGATTCAGAGTTTTTAGAGCTTCCCTTTTAATGAAAGTATCCTGGAAATCCTCTTACAATACATTTAATAGCTCCCTTTTTTTAAGTTGTTAAATACAAATTCCAGACTTGAGCCCGTCTGAACAAGAGGAAAAATAGGTGTTAGAATTCAGTCTTTACTTACTGGTTAACTATTTGCTCAGATACCAACTAAGAATGTGGGGGTTCCTTTACCAGAGTGACAGAGGCACAGGACTTTACATATTTTTTTAATCCAACACATAAAAGGTTTTTATTCCCCCTGTCAGTTAACTTTAATAATCACTGCTTCTGAAACTAACTGGCCTCTTCACAAGAAAGGCTAAAATATTTCCAGCTGAACTCTGAGATTAACAAGGCCCACTTTCACTTCTGTCTCTGACAGGGAAGCCTCTATCAGACTAAACTTCCTTCTGAACATGACTCTCAAGGCTGGAAGGAAGAAGTAAAGTAACTGCTTCAGACCTTGGAGAACACGGAAGACAGTGGGAATCCGAGTGGCCTCCAGCTGCTGAGGCAGGAAGCCCTTGCGGTGGATACTGCCTTTACCTCAGGGGTCTCCCCTCATGGTATTTTCTAACTTGCAAGCTGGGAATGAGACTCCACAGAAACTGGGGGCCTGGGACTTGCTGCACCATCACTCAATGCAGAGAAATAGTGGAAATTCTGAACCGCTCTGTGACCAGAACTTACAGGAATGTGTCTAGGGGTGATTAGCGCAAGAGTATCTGCTCTGGATACAGCTTCCTCTCAAAGATGCCTGCTGACACCAGGCTGTGTATGGGTCACATGAGATACCAAGAACTAAAATGCTACAACCAATAGTTGAAACCAGAGCTAAGCAGAAACCAGGTGATATTGGGGAGGCAAAGTATAAACTTTTGGGCACTGCAGAAAGGGAAATACCTTTGTAATTAGTGCAGATTTTTTTCTAAGATTCCAAAAGATTTTTGGACTAGGATTAAGGGAAAAATCAGACAAATAAGTTCCTAATAAAGCTTAGATCAAAGGGATGTGCTTGTACTGTATCTGCCTCCCAGGAAACAAAAAGAGAGAGAGAGAGAGAGAGAGAGAGAGAAAAGAAAGAAAGAAAGAGAAAAGAAGGAAAGAGAGAAAAGAAAGAAAAGAAGGAAGGAAGAAAGGAATCGTGTCACTCTGGAAGAAATAAAATACTCTACTCTAAAACTATATGCACTTTTTATAAATAATGCATCATAGTCAATAAAATTTGAAAAGGTTTGTCAAGAAGGACAACACAAACATAAGTAAAACAAAAAAATACAAGAGAAAAAAATTCCTCGGAAGTAATAAATATTGGAGTTATAAAAGAAGGAAATAAAAATCAACTATAGAAATATATTTTAAAAACCAGAGGAAAAGAGAAAATACCATGATAGAACTATAAAAAAAAATAAGAATTATGGAACTGAACAATAAAATAACATGTGATTAGACTGTAAATTCAATATGTTTACTTAATAACATGATGGATGGCAAAAAAAGGAGAGGTTATAACACAAAGTATAGATCAGAAAAAGACAGATTGAATCATGGAAAGGAAAGTGATGCTATGAGAGAGATGATGTATTAAATAGGATACCACAAAATGGTCTAACATACATGTAATTGGAGTCCCAGAAAACTAAGGGCAAAAGAAACTATACGTAAGCACTGTACTCTGGTTGATAAAATCGTTTCCCCAGGGAGACTGGGTTATCAGTTCTGCAGCTGCTATACATGTAGACTGGAATAGAACAATTAAGTAAATGGATAGCAGAAGGTAGGAGCTAGATTTCTCACTGATTGAATGAGATGTTTCCGAAATCAAGAGGAAGAGGCTAGAATGATCTGTACGACAATGAATTGGAGTTGGAGACCTCAGTATGAATTCCTGTTTAGCGCACAGAGATATACGTATAGAGAGATGATACACAAACACACATACACAGTTTAATATACACACACATTTTCATGCTCTATCAGCTTGGTGAATCCTAACCCAGGGACACTGTGATACCAACAGTTATGCCCAAACCTTGGTTTCTAATACCGTTCTCCAGTCAAAGTATCCAAGGATGTTTGGGGAAATACTAATTACAGGACCAGGCAGAAATTGTGTCAGGTAGGCCTGGTGTATCTTATAATGCCAGAGGTAAAGAGTGCTAAGGGATGAGGGGGTGGGGGCTATGTTGGGAACATATGTCAAAGGGACACGGGAGTCAACTCAAAGAGTTCTCAGTGGCCAAGGATGGGATGATATGAACAACAAATTAAAGTGGTATTGGGTTACAACACAACCTATCAAATAAATATTCTTGCATTCCTACTGATCTTAATAAATGGTTGAATAAATGAGTGGTAGAGGAAGGGGTGGCCTCCCCTGTAGAAGAATTCCAAATATTTTATGTAAATATTCTGCCTCCAACAAAGTAAAAGACAATCCCTTCTCCTTAAGTGTGGGCCACACATAGGGACTTCCTTTCAAAGGAAAGGGGATGGAGGAATTTCATAGTAGAGAAACCTAACTACTTCAGCCAAGCGATCAACAGTGAGGCACATTGATTTGCATATTCTTGATATGATGTAATAAAAATGAGTCTGCCCTGGTCAGCTCCTGTGGCTCAAAGGAGTAAGGCATTGGCCCCATATGCCTGCCGGAGGTGGTGGGTTCAAACCCAGCCCCAGCCAAAACTGCAAAAAAAAAAAAAAAAAAAAGAGTCTGTCCCAATGTTCCTCCTCTCTAAAAACTATCACCTCAAGCTAATTTTAAGAAACACATTAGATAAATCCCAGTAGTGTCACATTCTAAACAGTCGCTGACCACCACTACTCAAAAGTGCCAGGTCATAAAAAACAAGAAAATTCTGAGAAATTGTCACAGCCGAGAGTAGCCTACAGAGACCTTACTACTAAATAGAATGTACATATTATATTAATAAAGTGTCACCTGTATTGATCCTGAGGTAGAAAAAGTACATAAGGCAAAAGAGTAAGAAAATGAAGTATGGACTTTAGTTAATAGTAACCTATCTACCAATCTTGGTCCAATCAACAGAGGCATGACACTAACATAGAATGTTCTTGATGGAAGAAACTGGATGGGGTGTTTATGAGAACACGGTGGACTGTGTTCATGACTTTGTGTAAATCTAATACTGCAAAACTGAAAGTTTACTTAAAGACATTGGCAAAACGTTTCAACACACCGTTGACAAAATAAAATACACAAATTGTAATGAAGCACAGGAAAAGATCCTCAACCTCGTTAGTTATCAGGGATATGCAAATTAATACTATTAATACTGCGGAAGGAAAAATAAATCTTAGACTTCCTGGTGCTAAGAGTGCAAAATCAGCCTCCAAAGATAACAAGAACTTTAAGAGATACACTAGACAGAAATAACCTTGAAAGAGATGATGTAACAAATAATTATCACTCTGGTTTCTTGAGAAATACAATCATGAGCTTTTTATGATTTTTTTCTGCTTAGTAGCTGAAAGTTCTCCCATGACCTAACATGTGTAACTGTAACTCTGTGTATGTCTTGCCAGAATAGTATAAAAGAGTTTTGTGGGAATGGCTCAGGGGGCCCAAGGCTTTAAGGCTGATGGCCTACTGAGGTCTTGCTGGCTAATAAAATTCCTTCCCCTATCATCTTTGGTGACAGTCTGTTGGTTTAGATTTGCTGGTCCTAAAACAATACAATGAAACTCCACGCACGTGACAATATCAAAGGATGGTGAGCACACAAGGTTGACAAGTCAGTGAACTTGACACCAGGCACTTATTTGGTAGCACTGTACAAACAACTCTGCCAGGTTTCAGAACCTTATATGGTGACCTTTATCAGTGGGTCACAGTTGTGTTCACGTCAACATGTAATGGCGTCTCACTGAGTGACATTCATCACGGTTACGTGGTTTTTGTGTGCCATCATGAGAATGTCAGAGCT
The DNA here is from genome assembly GCF_000181295.1 of Otolemur garnettii. Lineage (NCBI taxonomy): Eukaryota > Metazoa > Chordata > Mammalia > Primates > Galagidae > Otolemur > Otolemur garnettii. Next base: position 7,328,652 of record NW_003852442.1, read on the forward strand.
TGAATTAGAGCAATGAACAAACTTTCATAAATTTCTTGTTAAACTTGGCAAGAGTGGAAGTAAAATCAGGGACATGTTAGTCCAGATTTATGGGGATAATGCTATGAAGAAAACAGCAGTGTGCAAATGCATTAAATAGTTTTACGGGGAGAGAAAAAGTGTCACAACTGGTGAAAACACTGCAAAAATTCTTCAAATTGTGTGTCTAACTCAACAACTGACTGTGAGAAGCACAGAAGGGCAGAAGGCTGATAAACATTGTTAGGAACATTTTAACTGAAAATCTTGGCCCCAAACTCATGGCTCTTGCTTCACAACAGTGCACAGCTCACACGACACTATCTGTGAGGAAACAGAGCACCCTCCATGCTCACCGGATCTGTCCCCCAAAGACATTTTTCTTTACTTAAAGATAAATGAAATATTGAAAGGAAGATATTTTGATAACATTCAAGACATGGAGGGAAACAGCTTTAATGGCCATTCCAAAAAAAAGAGTTCCAAAATTGTTTTAAAGAGTATACTAAGGGGTGGCGCCTGTGGCTCAAAGGAGTAGGGCGCCAGCCCATATGCCAGAGGCGGCAGTTTCAAACCCAGCCCCAGGCAAAAACTGCAAAAAATTTAAAAAAAAAATTAAAAAAAAAAAAAGAATACACTAGGCACTGGCATCAGTGCATAGCTTCCTAAGGGGAGTACTTCAAAGGTGACCATAGTGATATTCCGCAATGAGGTATGTAGCACTTTTACTAAGATGAGATAGTGAACTTGTTTGTCAGAGCTCCTATGTTGCAAATGGAACTCCCCTATATTGCTGGACAGGGTGTAAAATTAAAAAGCTATTTAGGAAAACAGTGTGAGAGTGACTAAAAAAATTAAACCCATACCTTCCATATGATCCAGCAATTCAACTCCAGATGTTTACTCAAAAGGTACGGAAACATACGGTCAAAGACATACCCACCATGTTCAAAGAACCTTTATTCTTAAGAGCTCAACCCTGAAAATTGGTAAGCAGTTTCTTATACACAAGTTGTGTTCAGTGATGAAATGATTATTCCATATTTTTCTAGTAATTTTGCTATGTCTATTGTCTTCAGAATACCAAGAAAAATGTCACATAGACACAAAGATGATAAGCCCATCCATGCTTTATTTGGGCATATTATTTATTTATACCTGTTCACAAATAACCGATCTATTTTAAAATAATTCCTCCCTATAGATTTCCATTCCAATTCTAATGATTCAATCATGGCCTAAATAACAGCGAGATGACTTTCTTCACATCACAGAAAGCAAGATTCTTTTCCAATGTACTTTTTCAGCTCTGTGTAGTTCAAGTCAGATATACTTCAAAGGGAGCTACTTGTGATTTTTCTTTCATGTGAGAATTTGTGTGACTTTCCAAGTCAGAAAATTCTTTGCACTATTGAAAAATGGCTCGACGCATGGTTCTGTATTATGTGTATTTATCTCCTTTTGAATTCGATCAAATTTCGGTCTTATTTCTTTCAATGTTACCATCTGAGCTCCAACGCAAAACTAATATCTTGTATCAGTTTCTAATAATCATGTATTTACAATTGTGTTTGTTTTTATAGAGCGGCAGCCATTTACATGAAAGTGAAAATACACAGTTACTCAAGCATTTTGATTTTTGTTAAAGCATCAAAGTAATGATGTAATGTTTTACATTTCAAACTGAAATCACTGCCTTATAGACATGTATTTTCATGGTTGAGTAAAACAGAATTTTATTAGTCAAACACGCTTACCACCGATTTTTAATTCAATAAGATGTGCAGTTTTCTCCTCATCCGTTTAAAAACACTGAGGTAGCTTCTACAGACATTAAAAGATGAACCATCTCTCATTTTTTTTTCTGACTGACATTAATATTTCAATGTCTAATATTTTGCCTCTGATTTAAGATTCTGGTGGTTGGTAATGAAGATAATCCATGAAGCTTGCTTCTTACAGAGAACTGTTCCTAAAACATGTATTACTTTATTAGGTATGTATTATTTATTGCATATTTCAAACTTTAAATTGTTGGGAGACAAGAATTACTTTTGAACATATTCTTTAGGTTCAAATTCCTCCACCTTGCCCGGCAAACAAGCATCAGTAAATCTCTCCTGAGCAGCAGAACAAAGAGAAAAGAAAGGTCAGAGAGACAGAAAGTTATTTGTGAGGATAGTTCTGGACTACGGCGCAGTGACGGAGCCTTCACACACTCGAGAATAGTCTTAGAATGAGCTGCTTTCTCACCAATGTAATTTTCATAATTTGAAACCCAGGCTTTCCTCAGAAACATAACGCAGAGCAAGGCTTTAAATACAGTGGCAAAGCCAGATTAAGAAAAGAGAATCCTAACTCCTGTCTTCTCACCTGCCTTTTCTTCCCAAATCAGGGAGAGACATCACTTTGCTTACATTTGAGCAAGCCGAATACATGTCTGATATCTCTCCATTTTCCCCCAGTCTCACCAGTCACCAACCCACATCAGATTTAACCTCCAAACATGGCTAGGAAACTGTCCCAGCTCTATACTGTAATTCATGTCCTAGTACAGAACTGCTGCAAAAGATTCTGAATGTCCGGCATGAGAAGCATAATTATCTTCTTATGGTACAAACCTTATCCCCTAACTTAAAACTGCACGAGCTGCTCAAATGTCCAGAGAATAAAGAATGCTTTTTATTAGGTTTGGACAGTCGTCCATGTTTTATCCATAATTTCAGGCGTACTCTCCCAGTCTGCCCCCTCTCTGTGTTTCTCTAGTTACATGACGGAGCCTTGCCCTTCCCTGCCACTGGGCCTTTGCACAAGCTGATCCTGTCTGAAATGTCTTTCACACACCCACATCTACAGAAAGGTCAAGTCTTCAGAGAAATGACTTACAGTTCCCTAGGAACAGATCAGAGCCCGGTTTATACAAAACATTTTGTGATATCAGCACATATTTTTATTATTATATGCCAATACATTGAACACAGGTAAATTTGGAATGACATTTTATCCCAAGGCCTAAACACTGTGAAAGTAAATACTTTCAACAAATGAACAGATAGTGATAAAGCATCTATTTGTTCCTGGGAGTGATCTGGCTGCTTTAGAAATAACGGCAAGCTCCTTGGAGACAGACTGTTAATAAATAAACTAACAAGTGTTAAGAGGTTGTAGAAATACAATTGTGATGAGTCCTTGGGTCACCACAAAAGTTTTGAGACAGACTGTGTTATGGGCCATTATTTTCATTTCCAAGAAACACAGCCAACAGCGTCCTTTGTGATCACCTGTGCAAGTTTCAACTGGCTCAGCTTATCACTGTTGCTGGGGGGGCCTTCTCTGTTTCCATCCATGCAGATTTTATGGTTTTTTATTTTTGTGTATCTCAGAACTTTCATAATGATCCGTATACTATGCTGAAAAAGAAAGTACATTAACATAAAGAATCGGGAAGAGAGTGACAGGTGGGCGTGATACAGTTTTAGATTCCCTGGTCTGAGAGAGTCACTCCGAGGAAATGACATTGGAAAAGAGACTTATGTGACCTGAAAGAGGAAGACACTGGGCTTTTTGGCCACATCGCGAAAGGTCTTGCGAGCCTGTTGCTTTGGAACTTTGAATTTTATTCTGAGTGAGATGAGAAATCATCAGAGAGTTATGAGCAGGGTGTGATGTGGTCTGACTCAGTAAATAAAATGATGTGTTCTGAATAAATAATACAGGCTCACCCGGGTTGCTCCATGGAGGACAGACTTTATTACAGGAAAGGCAGAGTGTGCACATTAGTTAGCAGGGTGTCACAGGCAGGAGAGAGATCCTTGCGTTCTGCATATGTTTTGAAGATGGAGCTTACAGGATTTGTGAAAAAGCAGTCAGTGACCAGATGGGCTCAAGGACTGCAGTGTAGTGTAAAAAGAGAACAAAGGAGGGGTGCGGCCTTGCGGTGGGTGGGTTTGGAGAGGGAATCAAGAGTTAGCAATTATTATTAATTGGTTGGTACTTTTTTAATTTATTGTTGGGGATTCGTTGAGGGTACAAGAAACCAGGTTACACTGATTGCATTTGTTAGCAATTATTTTTTAAAAACCCCATCTCCTTCATTGCTTGAAGTATTTCAACACAGCAAATAAATAAAGGATTAGAAAATTTGATCAGTCAGAAACCACGTTCAAAGAATTCTACTTTGGAATCCTGGCATTGTGCTGTGATGAAATTTAAAAGCATACACTTATGTAATTAATTTTTAAGTCTCTTTTCTGGAGACTTATGAGATCGACACAGGATCCAGTAAGAATTCCTCTAGGCGGTTTGCAACCTGTGGTTTTAAATGACGGTAGCAAGCATAATGTCTGAGTCACTAAATCTTAACTATGTTCATGTATTGTAACTACATGTTGTTTGCAGAGGGTCCCACCAAATAATATCTTACTAAATTATAACACTAAGTCCACACTGGCCTCTCTTCAATATTCTAGTTAAGTTGCCCTTTCTAATCAAATTTAATGAAATAATCCGTATTTCCTTAAACTCGGCTTTGTGTAGGTTATTCTGTTAGTAGATTTACCTGTAATGTAACCCCGTAGTTGCAAGTCATTTATGATTCCCACACAGTTAGCTTCCATCTGTTTTTTGTAAAACATAACTTCAACTATTCCTTGTTACTATTCTTTTTTTGATTTGCACTTCCATGGTTTCAACACGCCATGTATGATCCTACCTCGAGTTTCACCAGTGCCATTCCCCAGCCCATTTTCCCCATTTGGATTCCTAGAACTACATCCTTACCTTCAAACTTTAGTCCCAATAATAATATCCAATACCCAACCTCAATAATATCTTCCCCAAATACGTCATCATCCTCCTCTGAAATATCATAACACTGAGAATCTATAACATATGAAATGCCATAGTACAAGCTGGCTTAAGGAACAAGACAAGGGGTTTAAGTTTAGATATGCTGAATTTGAAATGCTTGGGGACATTCCGGAAGACATTAAATAATTACCCCTTTAATACAGAAGCAACCAGGTGACTTTGCTGTTTCAATTTGAACTACAGACAGAAAAAAAAAAAATTCTCCTAAATACGTATAAGGGCAAGTACACTTTCGTTCATTTTAGGGGTGTGAATATTGGGGGAAACTCAGAGAAATAAATTTAAAATATTGTTATAATTGGGAAAGACTGAGAGGTAAATTTAAAATGTTTCAGTTGATACTGTACCTACTATCTTGAAGGAGGCAATAACATATTTACCAAAGAAAGATACCTCACCAATCCAAGAGGTTGATTTTCTCAGATAGGTTGGGAAATTTCCCACCAAAGATGTTCTCATAATTCAGAATTATAAGACAGATGAGAAGAAAAAAAGTCACATTAGCATGAGTTTCCAGAAAAAAAAAAATAACAGAATCAGAAACCCCCCAAATTAAAGATTATGGAACTATTGGAAACAAAGTATTTATAAATGTTAAATTTGTATACATGGTGAGTTAAAACCCAAGAAAGGGACAAAATATTATCAAAAAGATAAAGTGGAATAGATTTGGTTTATAATTATAGATCTAACAAATAAAAATCTTAGAAGTTGTCACTTTTGTCTCTAAAATAAGAGAAGCAACGAACAACGTGAGTTGGACACATGAAGGGTTGATGTGGCAGGGTAAATAGTCAGCTCAGAATCGCGAGACAAAGCCATCACGGGGAGTCAAGATGAGATGGGGGTACCTGGAACAGAAGCCTCGGGACCCATAGTCTTGACTCTGATGGAAAAAGACACAGCACATAGGAACAGATGGTGGGTAATGAGAACAGAGAGGTGGCCACTCAGAATCAAAGTGAAATGCTAGAAGATGAAAGTACTATAAGAAAAATGAAAACAACCTTTGACAGGCTCATCCACTGACTAGACGTAGCAAAGGAAAGAATCACTCACATAAAGAGGTGTCAGCCTCAACTCACTAAACCGAGAAGCAGTGGGAAGGACAAAATCCCCACAACAGGACACCCGAGAACCGTGGGACAATTTCAAAAGGGATTGTGATTAGAGATGTGTAATTAGAATCCCAGACAGAGGAGAAAGGATAGAATAGATGATGTACTTGATGTCATCACAGCCAAGGCATTTTTTTTTTTTTTGAGACAGAGCCTCAAGCTGTCCTCCTGGGTAGAGTGCTGTGGCATCACAGCTCACAGCAACCTCCAACTCCTGGGCTCTAGCGAATCTCCTGCCTCCACCTCCCAAGTAGCTGGGACCACAGGCACCTGCCACAACGCCCAGCTATTTTTTTTGGTTGTAGCCATCATTGTTGTTTGGCTGGCCCAGGCTGGATTCGAACCTGCCACCTTAGGTATATGTGGCTGGCACCTTAGCTACTTGAGCCACAGGCACCGAGCCCAGCCAAGGCATTTTCAAAATGAATTAGACACCAAACCAAAATCCAGGAACTCTAAGAACACCGAGCAGGATAGACACCAGAAATCTAAACCTGCACAGATCATCATCAATCTGAAACAAAACTCAAAGATAAAATGAAAACCTTAAAAGAAGCTGAGGGCAGGAAGAAATGACCTTCCTTCTAGAGGATCAAGGACAGGCTGTACAGTGGCTTTTTTTTAGAAACTAAAGAAGTAAGAAGAGCGTTTAATATGTTTAACTTTGAAAGAAAAACTACAACAAAACCTGCCAATCAAGAATATTACATCCAGTGAGATTATCCTTAAAGAGTAAAAGAGAAATAAAGACTTCCTCAGACAAATTGAAACTGAGGCTCTATATTGCTGGTAGACCTACCATGTGAACAATGTTAATTTTTTTTTTTCAGCAAGAAGAAACTCAAACTTATACCAAGAAAGTACTAGAGCATTGGAGAAATAATAAATGAAGATAAAATAAAATCTTTATTCTCAATTGATGTATGAGATCAATAAAGACAAGGAAAATGAATTACAACAATGTTTTAGGAAACAGATGGGGGGAGAAATTGAAAATACTCTTTTAGAAGTATTTGTATTAGCCACGAAGCAGTATAGTGTTCTTTGAGAGTGTACTTAGGTTACTTGTAATTGTATGTTGCACATGTTAGTACACCCACTAAAATTTCTTACATAAATTTGCAAAAGAATGAACATCCTAGAAGTGAAAAAAATACATCGAGAGAACCATATAACTGAATTAAAAACAAAATGGATGAGGTGACAAAATAAAAATTATTCTTGTGATACTTTATTAAGAAGAATGTGTTTCAGCTCCATCCAGGGAAATGGAAAAGATATAAAGTGAAAAATAAATATCCAGTGTACTCACTACTAATATGAAACCAATCTATGAACAATTACATGCTCATATGAACAATAAAACTGAAGTATAGTCTAGTATGGGTGGGAGGGCTGGGGGAGGGGAGGGGGCGGGAAAGGGAGAGAATGATTGGCAGAAGGAGGGAGGACATGAGGTGGGGCCTCACCTGTTGTGCCCATTGTGAGGGTGTCTAACACCCCCTCCCCTGTGAAGGGCTCTTTTACAGCTGGAACTTTACCCTGGAAGTGAGAACAATGTAATCTACACTCTTCATACCCTCCGAATAATTTGAAATAAATAAAATAAGAAAAAACAAAAATTAGACATAGGTAAAAAAAAAAAAAAAAGCTCTGATCGGAACAATAAATTCAAAGAAATGATGCAGGAGACATTAGTGGGAAAGCATGTCAATAAGTATTTCCTTGGCATTTGTTCAAGGATTCTCATACACACATATCTAATTTCTACTGGCATCATTTACAGATTTATAATAGAGGATGGCACTAGTATATGGCTGGGTCACATACATCAAGTAACACTCGTGTTATCTCTTGAATGCATAACCTGTGGGAAAAAACTCTCTAAAACCTGACTCTGAAGCTGGAAGAAGTATGGTTGCACCATGGTGGATCATTTTATTGGGGGGAGATACATTTTGACGAAATGTATTTTTCTGAGATTGCTTTTCATATTAAAATACAAAAATATACCACTAATTATTGCTGGCGAAAAGTTTAAATTTGAGCCGAGGACTCAGACATTTCTTTTTCCAATGTATTTAAATTTGTCTAGACTTAGGAAATGAATTCCATCATTAAAATTGAATCTAAAGTTTAAAAATAACTCAGGCTTATGACTGATTGTAAAGTAGGTGGGCATGGGTTTAAAAAAAAAAAATCTAGAATTTACCACACCATAATAATTTCTTTTCGACTGGGTTGGGGAACACCAGCATAAGAGATGATTCATTAGATAAAAATAAGTATTGTTAACAAATCTAGTTAATTTTTTCAGAGAAACTAATTGAGATGATATTTGGGATCAAATTCTGTACCTTCTCTATGAATATAGATAATCATTACTGACCATAAATTCAAGTTAAATAGATAAGAATCATACTGAAACCTACAACGGTTGTGTGTACAACCAAATTAGACAAGCCAGCTAACAGAAGGCCCTGAAAATTAGGCCTGAACCAAAGAAATTATGTTTTATGAGAGTTAGAATATTTTAAAAAGAAAAGGAGACTGAGTTTATTTTATTTTTATTATTATTATCATCATCATTATTATTACTACTTTGAGACAGAGTTGCACTCTGTCACCAGGGCATCATAGCTCACAACAATCTCAAACTCTTGGGCTCAAGAGATCCTCAGCCTTCCAGTAGCTAGGACTATAGGCTTCTACTACAATGCCTGGCTAGTTTTCCTATTTTTAGTAAAAACAGGTCTTGCTTTTGCTCAGGGTGGTCTGGAACTCCTGAGCTCAAGCAATCCACCTGTCTTGGCCTCCTAGAGTGCTGGGATTACAGATATGAACCACCGAGCCCAGCTAGGGACAGTTGGCTTAGACTGTGTGTTTCAAATTTTACTAAATCTTCTCTCTTTCTCCCTTCAGTTGTATATTGAATGAGTTGGTGATAATTATAAGAAGGAGTAGCCAAAAGGCAGCAGTTTGCAAAACACTTGAGTGGGTCACTAACTTTGTTGGGTGTTTAACCTGTTTCCTAAGCTTCTGAACCCTGAAGAACAACTTGCAGAACTTCCAATGACACTGCAAAACAACACTAACCGCCCTGTGATGAATTAGGAATCAATAAAGCATTAAAAATGCAAATACATTCTTGTTAATATGACATAATTGTGAAGAACTTCTAGGCAGTCAATTACCATTTAACACAAAAGCCTGTAACGATTTAATTAGGAATCCTTCACCTAATTGAGGTCAAGATTGTTAGCAGAGGATGTCTAATTAGCTTGCTTAGAGCAGCTATCTTCTTTGAATACTCCCTCTGTAAGATCCTTTCTTAAGTGTTATTCCTACTACCCACATACATGAACACACACTCACGCACAAAAGAAGTGTATATAAAAGTTGGTAAAATCAAAATAAAGATTTTTTTGTTTTTTTTTTGAGACAGAGTCTCAAGCTGTCGCCCTGGGTAACATCATAGCTCACAGCAACCTCCAACTCTTGGGCTCAAGCGATCCTCTTGCCTTAGTTTTTCTATTTTTAGTAGAGATGGGGGTCTCAGTTTTGCTCAGGCTGGTCTTAAACTCATGAGCTTAAGGTACCTACCCACCTCAACCTCCCAGAGTGCTAGGATGACTGCCATGAGCCACCTCGCCAGCTCCAAATGAAGTCTTTATCTGAATAAATAGTATTGTAGCACCATCAGATTCCTGGTTTCGATAATATATGATGGTTATACACATATTGTCACTGGGGGGAACTGAGTCAGGGACAGGTAGAAATTTGGATGCTTTTGCAACTTCTTGTATTACACAATTCCAAAATAAAAAGTTAATTAAAATGCACTCCTCTATTTCAGAATTGCAAGACAGGATTTGAATTACCTACATTTTCTTTTGTGATCCTGATGATTATTTTACACCATAATTGTTTCCATGAAATAAGGCCAAGTGAATTTGATACAGTTCATGTAAATTACTAGGTTAGTCAATGCAAAATTAATTAAGATAACCTCCAATCATAGCAGCATTTCTGAAAGTTGTGGGAGAAGATTTTTCTTTTTTTTTTTTGGACTGTTTACTTTCCTAATCTGCTTTGGGCTGAATTAGGTCTTTCAACATCCAGGTATAAAAAGCTCAGCTACAAATAAAATCCCAAACAAAGTTATCTAGTTAGTCTTCTTTGCCGAAGGGAATAAATTTTCCATTTAATATTCTTTAAGGCTTTTGTAATTAGTTCGATGGAAAATGCATAAAAGAAAGAATATTTCATAATAGACTAACAAGAATCAGGAGAGATTTATTGTCATAGAATCTCCTATAGCAGCAATTACCAAATTTTGTTTCCTGAGGTTCTAATGTTCCATGGTAGTTCAGAAAAGGAAAAAAAAAAAAACTCACTTAACATATAAATAGCTTAATTGCTCAGGTACAATACATATTTCCGTGTTTAAAAACCTAGGAATATTCAGCATATACAGAGTAAACTTCGCCTTGGAATTATTTCCAAAATCTCCAGTAAACAACATTTAAACTCAGCATTCTACAGAACACATATTGGGAATAACTAATGTAGAGAAAAAACATGTTTCCTAATTCAGTCTAGCAATAACAGCTCAACTTAGCAGTGTAGATCACCCAAACGTCGGGGGCAAAGGGGGAGTGTTTAAAAAGTAGGACTTAGTCACTCACTTTAATGATCCTCAGGTCTTAACCATTTTGTAAGAATGACCTCCCTCACTTTGTTTTGTTCTTAATTTTGCATTTTTAAAATTTTGCCTTAAAATAGCACAGGTGAAACTTTTTTTTTTTTTAAATCTTGGTTATAAATCATGAAATTCACGGTCTCCATGACTAGAAGCATCCTTACACAACCAACAGGAGACGTCACGCTTCCCCTGGAGCCAGCACTGTCTGTCCCTATGGCCTAGCTTCAGTTCTTTGAACACACCAACTTTCTGCCTTTGGGCTTCATCACAGGCTGTTTCCTCAATCCATACTGCATTCCTCTCTCTCCTATGCAGTATTACATTCTGATCATCCATTCAGTCATCATTTAGATACCACTTCAAATGGTATTTGAAGACCTAAGGCCTTACATAGTGTTAACTTTATTTTTTTTATTATTTTTTATTAAATCATAGCTGTTTACTGTCATGGGGTACAATGTGCTGGTTTTATATACAATTTGAAATATTTTCATCAAACTGGTTAACATAGCCTTCATGTCATTTTCTTAGTTATTGTGTTAAGACATTTATATTCTACATTTAGAAAGATTCACATGTACCCTTATAAGATGAACCATAGGCGTGATCCCACCAATCATCCTCCCTCCCCCCACCCTCCCCTCCCTCTCCCCTTTCTCTATCTTCTTGGGCTATAATTGGGTTATAGCTTTCCTATGAAAGCTATAAATTAGTTTCATAGTAGGGCTGAGTACATTGGATACTTTTTCTTCCATTCTCAAGATACTTTGCTAAGAAGTATATTTTCCAGCTCCATCCATGTAAACATGAAGGAAGTAAAGTCTCCATCGTTCTTTAGGGCTGCATAGTATTCCATGGTGTACATATACCACAATTAGTCCTCCAACAGTCAGTGGGGATTTTCAAGCTGAAGAGAAAAATCTGTCCCAGATCTTCCAAGCCTGGGAAGACAACTTGTGCCCGATGCCTGCACTGTGCATGCCCTCTGCTAAGACAGAGAAGTTTCTTGGCGCCATCTCAAAGAAATGGATCATTGTGAACGTGAATTTTATAATCTCCAAAGTGTCACAGGACACAAAACCTCTAGTTAGCAAAATGCCAAGTCTGTAGGATAAACGGCAGGAAGATTGCACCAGTCTGGGTGAACATGCAGAGAACTGGCAGAGGAGTGTTCAAGGATAAGAATGTAGAGGCTTTCGGGACAAATAATCCAAACACTATTTTCAGGGAAATGGTCTCCAAGGAGTATCAGTCACCACCCCCTGGAAAGATGGGCTGCAGAAGGTACCAGCCTGCATACAAAATAATGTTCCTATTTATACTTCATATGTTACTGGAATGGTTTAGCATATTTGGACTAAAGTTCTTTAGCTGCCTCAACATCATTCTGGATTCTTGGATTTCCAAGTTGAATTTTGCAGCAGGAGTTTTCCTTCAACGTTTCTATGCATATTTGTAAGATAAGATTCTTACACCTGAATGCATTATTATTCACTACTTCGAAGTTTTCATTATGAACTTGCAGATACATTGTCATTTTTGTTTGTATAAAGACGTGTGTGTATCTTCCTGCGTGTTTTTCCCTCTCTCTTGCATACAGTTGATGATACAAGCACGTAATTACTTGAGAAATAATTAAAAGTCTTTAGAAGAAAAAAAAATTTATCGAGGGATTCAAATGTGTTCACCTTGGGTCCTATGGCCCTTGATGTAAAGCTTGGATTGAAAAAATGACCAGCAGAATAGTGCTAAAAGCTGTGATATTGGGGTATTCACAGCTAAATCATTATTTGTGCAATCTATGCCATGTCAAAACTGTATGTCCTTCAATTCTGCTTTCACACTTTGCCCATTTCACACTCTGACAAGCAGCCCCTGCTTAAATTTACTGTAAGCTCTATAACTATTTTACCCAGGCTCGCCTCTGACTATAACCACCCCCTCTTCTTCTATTTTCCTTTTCTTACTGAGATTCAAGTTCATTCCACGGCTTTCATTTTTATATAAAGAAGCAAAGCTGAAAAGGACGGCATAAGACAAGGAAAAAAGTCAAAATTTTATACGAGAAATAAAAAGAAAATACTCTTGTTATTGAATTATTATATTTATTCACCACATAGAACTAGCTATCTCTGTTGAACGCAGATATGCTAGGATGTGCATTAGGAAGTTCAAAACGTGAATATTTATCTTTGCTGCCCTTTAGTAGAGAACTGTAGTCCCGTGATAAATCAAGTGATTTATCAATCAGTCCTACCTCTTGGCCCCTCCACCTGTTTTTCAAGGTTCTCAATCACTAGGTACTACATAGATCAGATATTTTTAGATATAGATAAAAGCATTTACCCACTGACCTTGACATTTTAATGAATATATTTAAAATGGGATCCTCCTCCTCCTCTTCAACTTAACTTTAAGTTCGATTCTAAATAGGTACTAACAGAAAAACGAAGGTGTGGGTATAAATGCAGAAAAGAGACATTAAAATACAGAAGAGTAGAAATATGCTTATTAAAATGAAAAAGAAATGTAGACATTAGCTTGAAGATCTATACAAGACAGCCCTTAAAATTGCCCGAATCAGTTACTTAAAAGCTTATTCACAGTAATAAAAAATGGCATTTTTATACAATGTATAAAAGTTATAGTTATAAAAGAGGCAAGCACTTCTCAACCTATTAGAAATTGTCCCTTTCAAGTCAGCTGTCTGTGCACAACAATTATGTGGTGATCATTTCCATTAGAGATTTTTCTGACTGTGTCCCTTCCAATAAAGTTGGTAGATCTATTGTGGAGAATGTTAACGGTGAACTAGAATCAGAAAAAAAGTAAACAAGCTCTTTGTGCCCTTAAAAAAAGAAAAACTTACTTTGAAATCAGAGTCATTGAAATTTGGCCTAAAACAGTCAACATAATTGATGTTACAACTCTAGGGCCTTGTGATAGCAAGTAAAAAAAAAAAAAAAATCGTCAACCAATTCTTTGGTTATCTCAAAATGCAACATGTGTTCTAAAACCCTTTCCACTGAATGCCAATAGTAGGTAAAATAAATCTTATGTCTAAAGATAAATTGACTTGTATTTTAGTGACATTTTGTTTCTTGGTGTTAGAAACATCTGAATACATTTTTTAAAGTGAAGAATTGGCTTAAATATCTTATGGTTGAATTTTTTTTTTTCCATGCCTCTTCTCTTTGGTTTTCTTTAGTCGTGATTAATCTTCTTCATCTGACACATATATCTGAAGTAAAAAGATCCAGTTGGGACAGGAAGAAACATGAGTGACTTGTGAATTACGATAGGGACATTGTTTCAGGAAGGTGGAGTTAGAACGTGGTAGCAAGATTTTCTCAGCTGGAAAATGGGGACGGTACTGGGATAATATAGGGAATAAATATTGTACGACATACTGTGTGTGTGTGTGCCAGAAAAATTCCACTTGCCACATATTAAATTCCCCCCCACACACAGAATTTCCTCACTCCACACAATTTTTATTCTCAACTGCCTGAGCAAAAGATCCTGAATAAGTATATATTTCTAAAATTTGAAAAGGAGTTAGACATAAAAGAAATTTAAAGACTCTACAAAGGCTTATAAAGACTTTAATAGCCTTGTAGTGACAATAGAAGGATTCAACTTCCATCGGAGGAGTTGCGCATTAGAGAATTTTAAAGAGTCTTCAATGACATAAAGACTTGAATATCCTTGTGATGACAAAAAAAAAGGTGGCACCTTCAACAGATCTCCTGCCATCCCGTCCTGCAATGGTATCTCTTCCCTCTCAACTTTTCAAATGCTTCTTCTAGACTGAGGAAGGCAGGAAGGGTGTGTAAGGACAGGAAAGTGCCTCTTTACAGTGACCATTCTTTTTAAGGGCAGAGGGCTCTGTTTTTTTTCACGGAGTGATCGTGAAGGTTCTGTATTCCCACACCAGTGTGTGACAGAGTTGGGCTGCAGTGTTTGGGGACCACAAACTGGTACCCCTTAAGCCACCACAAATAATTTGAAATTCCAGGGGGTAATTAGAAGGTGAGGGGAAGTAAAGGATGATGAAAGTAACCCCCCCCCCCGACGACTACAGTTCCTGCAAGCTGAGGAATTTAATGGGGAGAACAGAAAATCCTGGTGATAGTTCATAGCAGAATATTTTAAGAAAGCAGGTGCCTGGTCAATCTGAACGCCAGATTGTTTCTCTGTGCCCTTTACTGCCTGTCTCTGTCCCATCCTGAATCTTCAGTTATGACTAATACAATATTGTTAGAAGCGAGGTTTTGTGGTTGCTTTGGTGATTGTGAGGAAGTTGAGGAACTTTTCTGAGTGGATGCCACGTGGACCAGCAACCAGTACAGCCAGGCCCCTAAAGATGATCTGACCCCTTTCAAGGATGACTCGAGAACCTGAGGTACCCAAGACTTGCTACTCAGGAAGCAGCACACATTTGGGGATACATTTAGAACATCCCAAAAGATGGAGTTTTCTGGGGTTTGCATGTTTTTTCTGGCAGGGATGCACCAGCTGGCATTCAGGTGACAGAGGAAGTGGTGGAAAGACTGGTAGTTTACAGGATAAAACGGGGCCATCAAAATTCAAAGGAGAAACTGTGTGCAGTTACTGGCAGCCCAGATTATAGAACAGAAGGGAGGTGAGCAGAAGCCAGTGACAGGGGATCACCAGCCAAACAGTGAGGAGTCACCACCAGCGTCCACCACCTGGTGGAGAAGACACCAGAAAGTTGGGCTGTGTCTGTGGTGGGAGGGAGGCAGGAGAGGACTGGGGGCTCAGAGAGTTAGGGAGTTGTTAGGAGAGACGGGGCTCCGTGCGTGAGTGGTGTGGGCGTCCACTCCCTTCCTGTCTCTGGTCATTTGTCCTGCTTTGCGAGGCACCCCCTGCCATACCTGCCAAACCCCTGCCCACACCTGCCAACTTCTTAATTCCCCTGCAACACCTGTGGAGCCCCGTCTCTACCATCCTGGAAGGACCACAGATGATGTAGTTGACAACGGAACTAAATTCATGGCACAAGGTCAAAGTCAGCAGGGGCCCTTGACAAAAATTCTCTCCTTGACCGAACCTTAGCTGGATACTTGTGAGCACGATTCTCAACTAGGCCCTTGAAGGGGTTTTGGCGCAAGGAATAAAGTGGCTGAACACAGAGTCTGAGCCCGGCGACTGTGGCACTCAGGGAAGAGTCCTCTCCAGCAATCCCGGGGCACATTTGTTATCATAAAACAGGCAGAAGTAGATAAAAGCTGCTTATCAGACACCAGCACTGATAGGGACGATGGGGGGGAAGATCAGATAGGTCTCCACCTTGTTTTTGCACAGGTGCAGACCTTGAGCATTGCCTCCAGCATCAGGAGACCTTGGGAATTCAGAGAATCTCTGTGGCCACACTTGACACATCTATTCTCTCTTGCAGGCCAGTTTTCTCAGCACAGACACAACTCACATGCCATTCTCATGCTCTTTAGGTCTCAAGGTCAGGGAACAATCTTCCCTACAGGCTTTGACCTTGCACTTCAGTGTCTGTGCCATCCTTGCTGGGCCTGCAGGATCCACTCTCAGAAAGAATCCCACCGAGTCTGTTTGGCAAGGACATCGGTCACCTTTGATCAATGTTGATACCTGCTCAAGTTCTTCACCCCCCCAGGTTTGATGTGCACAACCAAGGTCTGTTTTTAGCAAGAATCCTCTTAGATTAGCTGGGCAAAATTCCCTCTACTCTCGTAGTAATTTTCACCCACTAACCCCCTCTCTCTGTTGTCTATAAATTCCCACTTGTTCCTCTTGTATTCAGTGGAACACAATCTCTCTTCTCTACTGTAATAGTTTTAAGGAAAGTCTTCCTTGCCATTTTAACAAGTATAAGGACTATTTCTGTTAACACTGTACATAAGAGAGGCCCTTCCTTGCACCATGCTGTCAATCAGGGGAAAGGGCTGCTCTCTGCTTCCCTTTGATAAGAGGGACAAGTAAGCAGAAGTGGGTCCTGGCCCTGTGGGGTGAGGATGGCTGTGGTTCCATCTCCTCCTCCCAGGATCATGCTCTGATGGCTGAACCTACTCAGGCTAAGACGTGCCAATTCTAGGATTTTTTCCCTCTGCCCTGGGCACTGAAATGCCAGTCCATTCCATCTTCTGGCCCAAGAATTTGGAGTCACCCTTTAATCCTAGCACTCTGGGAGGCCAAGACAGGTGAATTGCCTAAGTTCACAGGTTCGAGACCAGCCTGAGTAAGAGTGAGACCCCATCTCTAAAAATAGCCGGGCACTGTGGCAGATGCCTATAGTCCCAGCTATGTGGGAGGCTAAGGAAAGAAAATAGCTTGAGCCCAAGAGTTTGAGGTTGCTGTGAGCTATGATGCTACAACACTCTACTGAGGGTGACAAAGTGAAACTCTGTCTCACAAAAAAAGAATCTGGAGTCATCAATGGTTTGGAACATGCCCCAGCCCCAAAGATCAGTCCCAAGGTCCTTTGAGACTGAGGCAGCATCAGTGACGGGTGCAGAGGGAGACAGACAGTAAAAGTGGGTCTTCCTATTTCCAGCCCCTTCTCAAACTGTGCCTCCCTCCTGGGCTGTAGGCATAGTGTCTCTGCTCCAGCCACCCTGCGAGTTCACAAAATTCAAAGATCTTTTATCAGATGTGCTCCTCTCTATTACCAGCAGGAAAGACAGGGGGAGGAAGCCTGAGTCTGGGGCAAATGGGCCCCTAAAGAAACATATTTTGACTATCTCTAGTGGAAGGCAGGAGAAGGAGAAGATAAAGGGTTAAAAGCGTAGACTCAGTGATGTGTGATAATCAGTGGGGTCCAGTGAGGAAGCTTCACGGCTTAAACCAGACGGGGCACATGGGTAGCTGATGCTACTTGGTTGCAGAGAACATCTCCTGGCGAGGAATTAAGGAATAAAAAGAAACTCTCAGGCACAGCCTCTCCAACTACCACAACCTTCCAGAGTTATCCTTGGAACCAGAGATCCAGCCCCCACCTAGCCGACTCAAACTAGGCTGCATCCCCTTCTCAGATTCTGGTCTCTGGGACTTGGCCCATGTCACTCTGAAGATCAGGGAAAGTGCTCTGGGCAGCCAGGTGGGGCCCCCAGAGAGAGTGAGGGTCTTCTGATGAGAGAACAGTAAAGGCCTAGGGAGGCACGGGTGTCAGGGCGAGAGTGACATCAAGGCAGGCTCTGGACATGCACATCCTCCCTCCTGGCGTGGCAAACAAGCAGTGAGCCCGAGTGTGTGCACAGTTAAAATGCAGGACACTTTGAAAGACATCATGTTCCTTAACAGTTTTCAGAGTAAATATATTGATACAAATGAAATACTGCCTCTTCATAATGGATACGCTTTAATCAACCTGGCTTCACGGAAACAGCTGTCCTGTTCCCATTTAATATCTAGCATAAAGTCTTCCAGCCACAGTCGGTTAAAATATCTAATAAGAATAGAGTTACTGTAACTATTCCTGCTGTGAGCTGTGGTTTCCATGTAGAAATACAGTTTCACTTTGCAGCATTTTCTTAGTTGCCATATCTCAGTCTGCTCCCAGGCACACACACCTGAGCCATGCATGGGACGGGGTACATGGTGGGGGCTGACCTGACTCCTGAGAACTTTTGTCCACCCCCCCTTGTTTTGCTCTACTCACTGAGCCACAGGCGCCACCCTGATAACACTCTTAATAAGAGAACTGCAAATGTCGTCTTGATAAACATGTAAATTCTAACTCAGAGCGACACTTTTAATGGTGTATTCGTGTGTAAGTGATCCTGGGGCGGGTCTATTCACCTGCTGATGTATATGCAAAGCAGATCAATTTAAAGGACAAAAGTTGCTGCTCTCCAACTATACTCATTACAAGTTTTTAACAATCTTTATTTTCAGAGAAATCTCAGAAAAGTGTACAGAAAAACTGCGAAGATGGTCTGTATTTAGCCCACCCTCAAGTTTCTCTGATTAACGTATTTTATTAGTCTGGTGCATTTTTGATAATTAATGAAGCAACATTGATATATTCTGATTCACTAAAATCCATCCTTCCTTCGGTTTCCACTGGTTATTCTCTAATGTCCTTTTTTTGTTCCAAATCCCCACCCAGGATCCGTCTTCCATCTCATGGTCACGTCTCTTTAGGCAACTACCTTGCTTCTGATGGCTTCCCACATTTGGTTCTTGACAACATTAAGTTTTTAGGGGCACAAGTATTTTGTAGATGTCCCTTCAATGGGGTTGAGCTGATGTTTTTTTATGATTAGACAGGTGTTATATGTTTTGGAGAGGAAGGCCCCAGAGGAAAGATGCCATTGGCACCACAACAGAGCAAGAGTTCATGCTACTGATGTGACTCATCTCTTGGTGTTGATCTGGCTAAGAAAATCATTGACAAACGTCCTCACTTAAAGTCACTCTCCCCCACTCCCTCCCATCCTGTCCTCACTCTCCCCCACTCCCTCCTATCCTGTCCTCATGAGTTCTGTTTATCCCTTCTCCTCTATATATCCATTTATCCAAAGTCACTCTCCCCCACTCCCTCCCATCCTGTCCTCACTCTCCCCCACTCCCTCCCATCCTGTCCTCATGAGAAGTCTCTGTGTGCAGACCACTCTTGGGAAGAGTTCTGCTTATCCCTTCTCCTCTATTTATCCATTTGTTCAAATGTGTATTTATGTCAGTAGGGTCTCTTGGATATTTATTTTGTACCTTGGGTGATTATTCTATATTACTTCATTTATTGCATTGCTGAAATTGTTCCAGCTTTGGCCATTAAGAACTCTTTGTGGGTGGCTGGTTCCTAAGTCCACTGTGACAAGCACTGGGCATGACTCTGTGTGTGTGTGTGTGTGTGTGTGAACACTTCATTACCTTCTGGTACTACAAAAGTTACAAGCCTATCTCAAACATTGTTGTTTTTTCTCCGTACTGGAGTTAGCCATTCTTCCAAGAAGCCCCGATGGACAGTAATATCAGAAATCAAGATCTGTGTGCTTCTTGCTACTGAGTGTTTCTCCTGGATACTCTGAGCTGACAATAGCAATATATAAGCACACACCAAATTGTAGAGGAAACTGAGCCCTGATCCTTAGCGTAAGACTCGCATCCTGCTTGAGAGACCTGGAGAATCACAAGAACAGCATGTGAGTTGTGTACGTATGTGCTAGAGGTCAGAGAACTGGCCTCTGAGAGAGTGTAGACGTGAGGGGCGGCAGTACCAGGCCTCAGGGTTATGGTAAAGATTCTCCAGATTCCCAAGGTCTCTTGATGCTGGAGGCAGAGGCTGTGCTCAAGGTCTCTGCTAAGCAAGATGGGGACATTCTGTCTGACCTTC
This sequence comes from Otolemur garnettii, assembly GCF_000181295.1. Taxonomy (NCBI): domain Eukaryota; kingdom Metazoa; phylum Chordata; class Mammalia; order Primates; family Galagidae; genus Otolemur; species Otolemur garnettii. Next base: position 7,348,693 of record NW_003852442.1, read on the forward strand.
TCCATGTCCTCCCTAACCTGTGATAATGTCAGGCAAGCAGCTTTTGTCTCCTTCTTCCCAGTTTATGATAATAAACAGGGACCGAGGTTTACTCAGGAGGGCTCCTCGGTCCCCTGGCACAGACTGCGTGTCAAGCCTCTCTGTTCCTTGCACCAAGACCCCTCATCTGGTGACCCCACACCCCTTTGCTAAGTCCTATATGTACAATATCTGTATTTCTAACATGGCCATTCATGTCTGTGTTGAGCGAAGCTTGAGTTCCCTCTGATGTCTCCAATGCTAAGCCGTCACCACGTGGATTACTCTAGCTTCTTCCCTGTCACGCTCCCACCCCAACAGTGAAGAACCTGCATTTTACCATTTGCCATCCACTCAACTGTCCACGTTCAGTGTACACATACGACAGGATCAGAAGCCTGAACCCGTGTCCTCATGGTAAACTGCTTTATTAATAGAGCACAACACTTACAGAGTTTCTTTTGCATGTAATTTATATTCTTATATTCCAGGTCCCTTACGCCAGCAGGATTCCCCCTTTCCCTTAGTGAAGTTGTCCCACTGTATATTTGTAATACAGTTGAATTGCTCTGACGTGTTTGTAATCGATCTTGGGATTCCCCGGCTTTCCTGAATGATTTTATTTCATTTGCATGTGTTAAAGCTTTTACTCTGTGGTGTAAAGTTCAATAGATTTTGACAAATGCATACCGGTGTTAGTTAAAAATCACAGTACCGTACAGAAAAGTTTCACTACCTTCAAATCCCTCCTGCGCTTACCAATTAGACCTAGAATCACAGAATTCACCCTTTCCAGACTGGCTTAGCCTTCCACAGTTCACATCTTTTTTTTGTATCTTGATCAAGCTCTATTTTTGCTGACTAATTTTCTATTGTATGGATATACCATGGTTTATCTAGTCACTCAACGAAGGACTCCTTGTTGCTTTCAATTTGGGGAGATTGGGAATGAAGCTGCTATCAACATTTTTGTGCAGCTTTGGGGGTGGACAGCCTTGTAAATACCTAGGAGGGTGACTGCTGGGTCCTAGGGTAAGGCTACACTCAGCTTTGTAAGAAACTGTCCAGCTGCTCCCAAGTGAGACTGCAGTCCCACTAGCAATGAATGACAGTTTCTGTTCTCATCCTTCCTAGAAGCTGGTATTGTCAAGGATTTTTAATTTGGTTTGGTTTTTTAATTATTAGTATTTTATTTATTTATTTATTTATTGGAATTTAGCCATTCTAATATGTGTGTGGCGTTAGAACATTTTGTTTCAATTTGCAATCCCCTGAGGGCGAATGATGTTGGGAATATTTTTCTACGGTTATGTGCCATCTGTACATCTTTTTTTGGTGAGGTGTCTGTTTGGATTCTTCCTCCACTTATTTACTGGGCTGCAGTTTGCTTATTTGGGGGTTTTATTTTTGAGTTGCTTTGCGCGTTTTAGAGACAAATCTTTATTCCACATGTGCTCTCAAAACCTGTTCTGTCAGCATGGGGCTCCTTGTTGAATTCTTTGAACGTTGCCTTTGCAAAGCAGAAGTTTTCAATTTGAATAATATCCTATTTATCAGCGTTTTCCCTTCATGGAGTGTGTTTTTGACACTGTATATAAAAACTCCTTCCCAAACACAAGGTCACCTAGACTTTCCATGTTTCCTTTCTTTTTTTAAATTTTTATTGGCTCGGCACCTGTGGCTCAAGCGGCTAAGGCGCCAGCCACATACACCTAAGGTGGCGGGTTCGAATCCCCAGCCCAGGCCCGCCAAACAACAATGATGGCTGCAACCAAAAAATGGCCAGGCGTTGTGGCGGGCGCCTGTGGTCCCAGCTACTTGGGAGGCTGAGGCAGGAGACTCGCTTGAGCCCAGGAGTTGGAGGTTGCTATGAGCTGTGATGCCATGGCACTCTACCCAGGGGGATAGCTTGAGGCTCTGTCTCAAAAAAAAAAAAAAAAATTTTTTTTATTTATTATCAAATCATAACTGTGTACATTAATATTGCAAGGGCACATGTCAATCTATTAAGAGTGTAAATGTCTTTTTTGGGGGGACAGAGCCTCAAGCTGTCACCCTGGGTAGAGTGCTGTGGCATCACAGTTCACAGCAACCTCCAACTCCTGGGCTCAAGCGATTCTCCTGCCTCTGCCTCCCAAGTAGCTGGAACTACAGGCGCCCGCCACAATACCCAGCTATTTTTTGGTTGCAGCCGTCATTGTTGTTTGGCGGGCTGGGATGGATTTGAACCTGCCAGCTCAGGTGTATATGGTGGTGCCATAGCTGCTTGAGCCACAGGCGCCGAGCCAAGAGTGTAAATGTCTTAACACAATAATTAATTAAGTAAATGAGGCTCTGTTTCCTTTTAGAAGTTTTCTAGGGCCACTTTTCCATTTAGGCCCATAATCCCTTTTGAGTTAGCCTTTTTGTGAGAATGATAAAGCCTAAATTCAATTTATTTAAAATACAGAAATTCAATTGTTCCAGTAGTATCTGCTGAAATACTATTCTTTCTCCAGGAAATTCCCTTTGGTGTTTTGTGAGAGATTGTGTATGCACGTGGGTCTATTTCTGGATTCTCTTCTCTCCTACTAACGTGTGTGTCTATTCACTGTCAGGAAGACATTATCTGGATTATCGTGGCTTTATAGCATCTTAAAATCAAGTAATGCGAGTACTCCCAGATTGTTTAGTGTCGATATTTTGTTGGCTTTTCATGGTCTTCTGCTTTTGCATATAACTTCTAGAATGAGTTTGTCTATTTGCTCGGATTGGCATCACGTTACCTCTATAAATCAAGGTGAGAAGTGGTTTCTTAACAATACTGAGCCCTCTAATCCATGAACAAAGACTATTTATTTTGATCGCCTAGGATTCATTTCACAGGAGCTTTGTGATCTGTACATAAATACTGTACACGTTTTACTTCCTGGGGCTATTGTAAATTGTATACTTTTTTCCAAATTCAAATGCCAGTTGCTTACTTCCGGTTTATGGGACAATAGCTGATTTTTTGTATATTCATTTTGTGTCCTGCAACCTTGCTATGACTGCTTATTAGTTTTAGGAGTTTCCTAAGATGATTTCAACAAGCAAGTCATTTGAAAGAAAATGATATTTCGTCCTTCCCAATCCATATATATTTTATCTCTTTTTCTTATGTTACTGAGCTAACTGGGATATTTTAGTACAACGTCAAATAAGAGTGGAGAGAGAGGGCATCTTTGCCCTGTTCTCATTCTCGGGAGAAAGCACCGATTTTCTCACCACTAAGGGTGATGTTAGCTGCAGGTGTGGTCCAGTTTTATTTTGTATAGAGATACTTTGTATTGAAGGTAGTTTGCGCCTTTATTTCTATTTTTCTGGAAGTTTTTACCGTGTTAGATTTTGTCAAACGATGTTTTCTGCATCAACTGATAATCATATGATTTTTATTCTTTAGCTTCTTGATGTTGCCAATTACAATGATTTTTGAGTACTGGGGAAACTTTACAAACCTAGAATGAATTCCACTTAGTTGTGGTGTGCAATTATTATTTTTTTATATATTCTTAGATTAGACTAGGTAATACATTTTTGAGGATTGCTGCATCTATACTCATGAAGACTACTGACCTGTCATTTTCCTCTCTTGCACTATTTTTATCTGGTTTGATTATTAGGATAATGCTCGCCTTAGAGAATCAATTATAAAGTGATGTGGCTGCTCTCAATTCCTTAACGAGATCATGAAGAATTAGCTTCATTTCTTCCTTAAATGTTTGGAAGAATTCACAGTGAAACCCTCTAGGCCTGGTGCTTTATTTTTTAAAGTATGATACACTACTGATTCAATTTCTTTAATAAATAGTGACCTATTCGGATGTTCTATTTCTCATTTGGTAAATTTTAATAGTTTGTTGTTTTCAACAGATTGGCCCATTTTTATCTAGGCTATAGAATTTGTGGCCCAGAATTACTCGTGGTATTTTTTTAAACTTTTAACATCCATGAGATCAGTAGTAATGATCTTTCTTTAATTGTGATGTATCTTCTTTTTTTTTTTTTGCAGTTTTTGGCCGAGGCTGGGTTTGAACCCACCACCTCCAGCATATGGGGCCAGCACCCTACTTCTTTGAGCCACAGGCACCGCCCTGTGAGGTGATGTATCTTTTTTCTCTTTCCCTCCCTCCCTCTCTTCTTCCCTCCCTTTCTCTCTCTCTCCTTTCTTTTTGAGTAGCCTACCTAGAGGTTTATATGGTAATTTCATTGATAATTTTAAGGGACCAGCTCTTGGTTTTGTTGACTGTCTCTGTTGTTTTTCTGTTTTCAATATCATTGATCTCTGCCCTGATTGTTATATATTATCTTCTGCTTTTAGTCTTGCATTGATCTTTTTCCTTTGGTGTACTAAGGAGGAAACTTAGATTATCGATTTCAGTTAGATCTTTCTTCTTTTCTGATATATTTATTTAATGCTGTATATTAATAAATTTACCTTTAAGCTCTGCCTTTGCTACATCCTACAGATAGTCATAAGTTATATTTTCACTCTCACTAAAAGTTCAGAATAATTTTAACATCGCTTGAGACTATGATTCATGATTTATGAAGAAACACGTTGTTTCCTGTCCACGTACTTAGAGATTTTCCAGTTAGATTTCTGTGATTTTTTTCTAGTTTCATCAGTTATGTTCTAGAATGTACTTTGTAAGACTTCTAAATTTTTTAATGGTTGCGGTGTGCTTTACGATTTATAACATAGTCAATCTTGGTGAATATCGCATGTGACTGTCATAAAAATGTGTATTCTGCATATTTTAATGATGCATTTTATAAATGCCAAAATCATATCAAAGTGATCGATAGTGCTATCAGTTCAACTCTATCCTTACTGATTTTTTTGGCCTGGTTGATTTATTAATAGCTGAAAGAGAGGCATTATTAATACCCTCCAAGTATAATAGTGGATTTGTCTATGTTTTCTTATAGTTCTATCAGTTTTTGCTTCACATATTTTGATGCCTTTTTTTTTGAGAGAGAGTCTCATTCTATCACCCTGGGTAGAGTGCTGTGGCATCATCATAGCTCAGGGCAACTTCAAACTCTTGGGCTCAACCAATCCTCCTGCTGCAGCCTTCCAAGTAGCTAGGACTGCAGGCGTCTGTCACAATGGCTTCCTATTTCTTTTAGAAATGGGGTCTCACTCTTGCTCAGGCTGATCTTGAACTTCTGAGTGCAAGCCATCTACCATCTTAGCCTCCCAGAGTGCTAAGATCACAGGTGTGAGCCACTGGGCTCAGCCTGTATTTTTATGCTTTTTCACATGTAAAGTATTATTACATCTTCCTGACAAATTAAGCCATTTATCTTTGTGCAAGGTCTCTCTTTGTTCCTGATACTTATCCTCACTCTAAAGTCTGGTTTGTCTGAACATAGCTATTCCACTATTACTTTTAACATCAGAAAAAGTAATCAATATGAAAACTCTTTGAAATTAAAATATTTCCTTCCTAGAATTGTAGGACTATACAGATTTTATTTTCTTTCGAGGTAATAAACACACTAGTGGAAAAATTAAGTCTGTCTCTGGAATAACTGAAGCAATTCTTAAAAAAAAAAAACAATACTCACATTTCCTGCTTTCAAGACCTATTTTAAAGTCAAAATTAGGAAACAGTGTGATACTGATGAAAAGACAGATGCATAGATGTTCAGAACAGAGAGCTCAGAAACAGAACATGTAACTACTTTTTGACAAAGAGGCAAAAATAACTAAATGGAGAAAGATTGTTTTTCCAGCAAATTGTACCGGAACGAGTAGGCAGCCATTGGGCGCTGCGTTTTAGAGACTGTACCGAAATCACAACCCATAAAAGAGTCTTCGTAAGTTGGACTTGACCAAAATTTTTTTAAAAATCTGTAAAAGACACTCTTCAAGAAAATAAAACTACAAGCCTCAAACTGTAGGCAAAAATAACTTTTCATATCTGATAAAAGCCTGGTATCCAATATATAAAAAATTCTTAACATTAACCATTAAAAAGCCAACCACCTACTTATGAAATGGGAAATACATCTGATGAGACTCTTACCAAAGATGATATGTGGGTGGCAGGGAAATGCAGCTGAAAATCGTCAACATCATATATTCCTAGGGAATTGTGAATTAAAAGCTCAATGTGATACCACCTCTGAACTGTAATAATAATGAACTGACATGTGCTGGCATGGACACAGACACACAGCTCCCTCGTTTATTTCTGGTAGAAACGCCAAATGTTATAGCATCTTTGCCATTTGGCAGTTTCTTAAAAAGTTAAAAATAGACTTACCATCTGAGACAGCAGTCAGTTTCCTAGATGTCTAACATACACACACACATAAAAAACACTCCATGTGATTTTATGTATGAAGTTGTCCATAACTGTTCACAAAACTGAAAGTGAGATGTCTTTCTATAGGTAAACAGTAAAAAATTGTAGTATATCCATATAACAAAATATTATTCAGCAATGAAAATACATTTTGATTATGCAAAAATACAAATGAATCTCAAATGCATTTTGCCAAGGGAGATAAGCCAGACTTAAAAGACTATATATAGTATGATTATATCTTTGTGACATTCTGGAAATTGATAGGACAGAAAACCCATTAAGGATCGTCAGCAGTTGGGACAGGAGACAATAATTAGTAGAACTAATCTTTAGGATTCTGAACCTGTGGATACATAATACAATGTATTTGTTAAATTCATGAACTGCAAACCACCAAGAGTGACCTCTAAATCATGCAAACAGAAAATACATCAGTCAGCTTACTTAGGACCACTGGACAGAATGCGGACTGTGCCCAGTGGCTCTCATAGTGTCACAAAAGTAGAAATAATCTCAGTGAAACTGATGTAAAAACAATCCCCTAATCATCTAGGTAAATTTTGGGACAGTTTTGACTAAACTTTAGACAGTTTTGACTATAGATCATAAGGCCCAAGACAAAAGGAGCTATATACAGAAACACTGTATTCCAACTGGTAAATATTTACTCATAAGATTAGATACGAATTTTGAAAATGCTTACATGCTGGCTGGGCACCTGTAGCACAGTGGTTACAGCACCAGCCCCATGGGGCTGGTGGGTTCGAATCCAGCCGGGGCCAGCTAAACAACGACAACTGCAGAAAAAAAAATAGCTGGGCATTGTGGTGGCCACCTGTAGTCCCAGCTACTTGGGAGGCTGAGGCAAGAGAATTGCTTGAGCCCAAGAGTTTGAGGTTGCTGTGAGCTGTGACACCACAGCACTCTACCAAGGGCAACATAGTGAGACTCTGTCTCCAAGAAATAAAAAGAGAGAGAGAGAGAAAATGCTTTACATGCACTGGAGGTAAGCAAACATATAAATGGGGAGTGGATGGTAGGAGCCAGGGCTTTCTGCTAGGAGAGTGAAATCACAGATTATAATTATGAAAAGCTAGACTGGAACATTGGTGTTAGATTAGGGTCGGAGACACCAAGATGAACTCATCTGAGTTTAATGTACAGACAGATGAATAGCGACAGAAATGACAAATACATGCCTCTCTGTGGATTAGTATCTGTGTATGTGTTACCGAGATTTCTCTTCTGAGATGGCGGGGCAGGAATCACACCGAGGAGCCACAAGCCCTCCAAGTCTCCCAATACTGGCCTCACAATACCATTGTCTGTTACAAGGAAACTGAGTTGCTTGGAGAAATAACCAATTTTAGGGCAGCAGAGAAGATACAAGATGAATCTAAAGGATCTCTTAGTACCAGAAAGTGAGGACGTGTTTGATAAAATAACAGGACCACAGTGTGCCAAAGGGGTAAGGAAGCCAGCTTGAAACTGTCCTAAAACCAGAACCAAAATAACAGCAGCAACAAAATAAATGACATTGCACAGGATAATAACTCAAAGTTAAAGTAGATGTGTTGTACTGATATAAATATTTGAATAAAGTAATGTGCCAAAAGAAACTTCCTTACTGAAATACTCTATATAATATACTCTATATAATACATTGAGAGATAAGGCCCATTCTTGGAGGTGAAATTTGTCCTCTCTACCCTCATATCTACTGACTGTGGATCGGACGCAGTCCCTTGTTGACAAATACAGTAGGAAAAGATAAAAACAACTTTGAAGTGGAAAAATCTGGTGGTAAGCCTTGACCAAGTAAGGGTGGCTAACTACATTCATGGGGCCATCTCGATGCCATGTACTGTCTGTTACACATTTAGCTGTGGTCGTCAGCATCTGTGGTCATCTCCCCCAAATCTGTGACCCCAATAGAATCACAAGAAAAATATCAGACCACCCCAGACTTGCAAGACACCTGGCAGTGCCCCGAAAAGCCGAGACAGCCATGAAAACAGAAAAATTGAAGAACCATCACAGGTCAGAGAAAACTGGGAACTACAATAACTAAACAGAATGTGATAACTGAGATCGGATCCTGGAACGGAAAGTGGGCATTGATGGGAATGAAGCCAGGGCTTCATTTAACACGGACGTTCTGATGCCCAAACATATCGTGATAGTGTAAGATGTGAATAATAAAGAGGAAAACTAGGTGATTCATGAGAATGGTCCATCCTACCTTTGCAATTTTCTGTACATCTAACAGTACCCCCATATAAGAAGCACTTTTTTAAAAAAAGGAACTAGTGTTTCTAAATTTAAAATAAATCATCCCTTAAGGAGGATATAGATGCATCATACAGTAATCAAACAAATGTGGAGGCACTTAGGGGAATGACTCTGCTTCGATTAATCAACAGTGTACGGCATGAGTAGCGGAAATGTTTCTGACCCTCCTATCTAAGAAAACCCCAGAAAGTATCAAGATCTCATTATTGTCATATGATCCGTGTTATCAAGCTGAATGTCTTTTATTTAGAGCAGATGGCATTCCATATTTCTTTCCTGAAATTCTTAATTTTGCAAGCAAGGCTGTTTTTGAATTTAATTGAAGAAAATTAAGAAAAAAAAAGCTTAAAATATACTATGTTCACTAAACATCAGAGGGTCCCCCATTCACACTGCACGGAGTGAAGGTTATTTTTGCCATTAAGCCCCAGGTGGCTTACTCGGAAGACACAAAGCTGGAAATAAACACAGTCTAAGAAGCTACAGAATATGTTTCCATTCTAGAATTGCTCAGAGGATGCAGCAAGTGTAAAAATCACATAAAGCCCAATATCCCCCTTTATGCTTACAAACATGGTACAACGTATCAATACCAACCAGAAATACAAATTGTTTCAATGTTGATGCATAGAAACCATCACAAAGGTGGACTCGGTGGCTGCCTGCAATCCCAGCACTGTGGGAGGCTGAGGAGGGAGAATTGCTTGAGCTCAGGAGTTTGAGACTCACTTGAGCCAGAGGTGAGACCCTGATTCCTGAGAAAAATGGAAAAACCCAGCTGGGCACCACGGAGAGCGCCTGTAATCCCAGCAGCTTCTGGAGGCTGAGGCAGCAGGATGCCCACGGCCAGAGTCTAAGGTTGCAGTGAGCTATGATGCCATTGCACTCTGCTCAGTGGCATAGGGTGGGACTCTGTCTCAAAAACAACAACAACAACAACAACAACAAAACCCCATCATTAGTAGTATACTAAACCATATGAAAGTATGATTTCCACTACAAGGGAATGCCTTGATTTCTTCATATTTTTAGATCTAATAAGTAATAAATAGCTGTGATGAGTGGTGACAGAATATATAATTTCAATCTTGCCAGTAATAGGTAGTAGAAGCTGTAATGAAATGATCATAGACATTCCTTAAATTTTATAAAATTATAATATTCCCTTTGGAAAATAAGAACATACATTTTAATCTTTTTCTCTTTTTCCTACCAATATTCTAGTCTTTGGCAGGCATTGCATCTCATTAACAGAGGCCTAGAATTGAAAGCAGAACAGCTGGAATGTTAAATCAAGAAACCTCCACAGCAAAAAAATCAAAGCCCTGTATTTAATTACTTAATACAGTCTGCTAATTATTACAGAAGCCGCTTGATTTGGAACAGTGTGAATGATATTTTATCTTGTACGCCACACAGAGTAAGGAAAATGCAGAGAAAATGTGGCCATGCCTGTTGATCCCCTTCCTTCTTAAATACTCAAATCCCTTTTCAGTTAAGAGAAGTATAGTGAAAAAAACAGAAGAGTTCAGAATGAATTTGGGAACAAAGCAGCCAGCATTGCTCCGCCCTCTCGCATCTAATCCTTTCTTTTCCTAAGAGGTAGATTTGACATTCTTCCAACCACCACTGAAACTGTCAGAAAAATCCTTGAAAATAGCATTTTAAAAAATCAATAGTGCCCCTTCTGTCTTAAATTAGTCAAATTTTGATTGCCTAGTTCCTTGAAATACTTTAGCATTCACTTGAGTCTAGATGACATAAGCCAATCATTATGAAAGTCATTAAAGAGAGATACCAGATTCTGAGAGCAAGATACTGTTGGAATATATTAAAATGTGTCCCCGGGCATCACTTTTGAGGGATACCATGGTTTCTTAAATATATTCATCTCCTGAGTGCCAATTAATATAATAAAATATGAATATGTCACTTAAAATACAATCTAAATCTGAAAACCTGGCTTTCCTGTATAGAAAGGCATAAAACAAACTGAGAAAACGTCATACGATCTTCAGCCACTGACAGAATGCCAACATAGGCCTCTGCCGGGTCACGAGCCATGCCAAGGCCAGTCTGTGACTTTGCCTGTTTCTAGTCTCGGGACATAGGATCCTGGTGGAGAGCCCCATCTTGGTTTCTTATTTGGCAGGTAATGGTTATACCCCCCAAAATAACATGACTCAACAGTCCATTTTTTCTTGTGGACGCTGAGACGATACGGATGCCATCTACATCATAAATTAAACTGATCCTAATGAATTTCCTCCTAGGTGTGGGTGAGGCCGTCCATTCCAACGTCCTGCTTTTTCACTTTCTGTTACGCACAGCCCTCTATGCCTACAACACCTGGAAGAATGAGACAGGGGAATTTTATCCTCAAACATGCCATTTACATATCCCACAACCTTGAGCAAATTCCGCCAAGCTAGACTTTTCAATTTGTTAGATGGGGGCGATGATGGAATTTTACTTTGTATGCCAAAGAAGGTTTGTATGAGAGACGCAGGGCGAGAAGGCACGGTAATCCCCTTTGCAAACATAAAGAGCATAGACATGATAAAAACAGGGTGAGGGAATAGCAGCTCTTCTTGCAAAGCCAAATAGCAGTGATTTTTTTTTTTTTTTTGAGACAGAGCCTCAAGCTGTCCCCCTGGGTAGAGTGCCATGGCATTACAGCTCATAGCAACCTCCAACTCCTGGGCTCAAGCGAGTCTCCTGCCTTAGCCTCCCAAGTAGCTGGGACTGCAGGCGCCCACCACAACGCCCGGCCATTTTTTAGTTGCAGCCATCATTGTTGTTTGGCGGGCCCGGGCTGGGGATTCGAACCCGCCACCTTAGGTGTATGTGGCTGGCGCCTTAGCCGCTTGAGCCACAGGCGCCAAGCCAGCAGTGATGTTTTTAGCCTGATCTAGGAAGCCATCATTGCTGTATTCCATTCATATCCTCTGACCCTGGTTTGTGGGAAGGTGACGTTTCCAACATTCTTTGCTGAGAAAAATGGTCATTTTGTCCCATACGGAAGGGACAAACAAAAAAATAAGTGCCAGGAGCAGATTCTTTATAATGCATATTTTTATTCCTGAGCAAGTATTTACCCATATTTGTTTAAGACACAACTTAATAATAAATTAAATGGAGGAACAGTATGTGCTTGCTATGTATGTAACCTTTTTCAAATTATTCCAATTCTCTTAAAACATCCTCCTAGCTGTAGAGAATTATTTGCTCATAGGGGCTTTGTGTACAATCACAGTCGTGCTAAAGCATGGCCAAACAGCCCGTGTTTGCAGACTGGGGCTAGCCCACAAACTGTGCTTTATGCTGTGAGGTGGCCCGTGGCAGAGGCCTAGTGGCCTATAGCTTTAAGCTTTGTGGTGGAGCTGGGGCTGGAGTACTCTGGTTCTGGTGGGCAAATGGGGAAATGGTTCTCCACAGGGGAGACCCTTAGAGGTAAGTGCCCCCAGAGAGACACGTGCATTACACTCAAAATGTCACACACCCAAACATCAAAGGGAGACTCGGGGTTTAGACCACTGGCCCTGATCTGGATCCCCTTCACAAATGACCTATGTAGAAGATTTTGAGTTACAGATCTATGGGGTGGGAGGAGTGACACCAGGCTCTGACTGTGCCACAGAGGGGTGTGTATGAAAGTTTAAAGGACTCGTTCTGGGAGACCACAAAGTCCCTCAGGTGGGCGGCTTCCTTTTTGGCAGAACAACCTGCCAGAACTGACATTGCTGAAGCTTCTGGGGCTGTGTCTAGGGCTGCTAGTGGCCTGAGGCTTTGCTTCCCTAATTCCACCAGCGGGTTCATTCAGGGGCCTTGGAGGCCTCAGAGGCAGGACCCGCTTCTTCATCTCTTGAGGGAGGGGGGTCCTGGTCTCTCCCTCTCCGCTGTTCCTGCAGCCTCCCTTCCTGGAGCACCTCGGGGCCCCCTGCCTCTTCCCCTTCTGCAGCTCATCCAGCTGACATCCAGCAGCCACTGTGTGGAGATGACCTCACACACCACCCTCCCAGCAACAGGGGTGCTTAGATGGAGAACACTGCATGGACAGCTTGCGATTGTTAAAAACAGAAAGGCTCTCGCGACAGAGCACAGCCATCTCCCTCTCGCAGAGTGACTGCTGTAAACAACTTCTGGTGCCCTGACATCTCATTAGACGAGAGGTTTTAGTGCATATGTTTAACTTAACTGATTAAAAAGAAAAGCCTTTCTAAGACAGGTGGCTCACCCATGCAGAAAGCAACAAATTGACACCAGCTCAGAAGGCCTGGATAGGCAACAGGCTGATGTGTTCAGGGATCTTCTGAAGTCAACACTTAGGTGATTTAAACAGAGTTACCTAGTCCTTAACTGTGCATGGATCTGGAACCCCTGGCCTGCAAAAAACGTGCAGATTCAATCTGCAGCCCATAGCACCACTGAATCAAAAAAGTAGCCACTTTATGGGTTTTCTCTGCTGATAAATCTCTCCAGGCAGCTGGGGGTTTTGCTTATTTTGTTTTTCCCTGGTTCAGAGAGTGATTCTGTTTGCTTCTTTGTTAATAAATAAAGTTATCAGCCACAGCCTCTGGAATTGCTAAAAACTGTAAACAACCTCAAATTTACATCAAGAGTACAAAGAGTGGATAAATTATGTTTATATAATATACGCCATCGGACAATGAGAATAAACAAGCTATAAAGAAATGCATAACGTTAATGAATCTTTCAGACATAATATGGAGGAAAAGCCAGACGCAAAAGAGTTTATACTGTGTGATCTGACTGTATGGTACTCAAAGAGGGGAACATTGATTTATGTTGTAAAAAAGCAACATTAAGAAGTGGAAACTAGAAGTGAAGTGGGGAGGCAGATTCTGAAACAAAGTTTCTGCTTGTTTCCTAAAGCAGATCCTGATTTCCTGGGATGTTTACTTTGTGAAAATCATTCAGTTGCATACTTAAGGATTGTGTTCTTGTCTGAATGTGTGTTACAATTCAATCAAAACATTATTAACAACAACCACAAAGGTGAAGCAAGCCTGCTCGGTGTAAAGTTCTGATCCTAAAACCTAAAATTCAATCCCAGCTTTTTCTCCCTTCCCTGCGCTCAGTTCGGGAAACCCACGATTTTGAGACTGTGGCTCATTCAACTTGACTCCTTAAGTAGCAAAATCACAGAGACAACAGACTGATTCCTTTTGACACCTCACAGGTATTTTTCTTGTTTCTTTACATGTCTCAGGATTTCTGAACAACCTGGATATTTTGTAAGTATAATGCAGCAATTCCAAAATGGATTCTTTCTCGTCTAGGTGGTATACGGTTGTCTGGAGACATTGTTTCCTTATTTATTTACTGTGTCTCCCAACTGATTCTGCATGGTCTGTATTCTGTGGTCCGTGGCGACAGAAGTCCCTCTGCAGTTGGCTCAAGGGTCACTAAATGATGTTTCAGAGTTTTCCTTCCATGCAGGGAACCAGGTAAGTCCTCTGGCCTTTGTTGAGAGCACCTGTGTGTGTATTAAGAAATGCCATCCTCACTCAGGCAAGCGGCCTGTAACTCTGCTGTCATCTTCACTTGCTGCTTGGGGAGAAGCTCAAGGTCACCAACAGGTAGTCATTTGGTACCTTCTCAGGCCTTTCTTAGCACACTCTCCATCCTGGGCATGTGTGTGAAGATCTGGATTCCCAGCCACGTGACAGTTTTTCAAAGATACTCATGGACACAGCTGTTATCACTGCATCAGTCATTTGCAATCTGGAACAATTGCTGCTGGGTCTTTTTTTTTTTTTCTTCTTTTTTTCTATCTCTCCATCAATCGCCTGATCAATCGATCAAAAATATCCTCATCTGAAAGATGACCCAAGTCAGGTCTAATTCAAACAAACAAACAAAAAAAGACCTGTAGTGGGAGTTTCCACACATCAGCCAGGCAGGTGGAATAATGGCTGATCTCTGAGAAGGATGATTTGGGGGAGTTCTAAACTTACCTACCACCTCCAGTGTTGCTGTTTTCCACTGTGATTACAGGACTGTTGGCTACCGTGTTATTTGGGAGAGGAGTGCGGGAACAGGGGAAGTTAAAATGTGACGAAGCTGACTGTGCTTTCTGAGATACACCTGTTTTTCTTGAATCCATTTCCCCTGCGTTAACCATTCTGGTAAATTTCTAGAGCTCTGGAAAACATAATTTTGTCAATTATGGCGAGTGCTCTGACTGTTTTCCTGAGAGGAGGATTTTTAATGTTCTTCCACCGCCGTCCCCGCTGCTGTCACCTTGGGTCACAGACTGGTGTTATTTAAAGCAAGGCTTCTGCCTTCCTTTCCTGCTTTGCTTTTTTTTTTTGATATTCAGCCAAAGGTTATAATTGCCCACACTATTCCACTTCGTCGAATACCGTGACAGATGGTTTTGTTTGTTAAAAACAAAAAGCTAAAATAAATTCATCGTTGTTTTGCTTTAACAGTAGTTCACAATAATCTCCAGCTGTTCAATATTTGTCTCATGTGATGAAAGATCTTTAACCAGAGTGTGGGATTTGCCTTTGGTATTTTTTTGGTGGTCATATCATCTCGATTTGTACAGGTTTTCTCTTTTTTTTTTTATAGTAATTATTTATAAAATACTTTTGATAAATAAGTCTGATTGGTTGTTTCTTGCTTCCTTCTTTTTTTTTTTCTAAGTGCTAGTGCAAAAATGAATCAAATTTTGCAATTAGTTTTGTGATTCTTGTGGCATCTCTATTATCTCATGAAGGCCTCTTGTCATTCCTTAGAAATCAAACTCAGCCATGAGACTGTTAAAAGGGAAACATCTTTTCCTGAGAATGGAATGACTCTGATTAATCTTTCAGCATCTCAAAATAATGCTGAGTGTTCCCTCCAGTCTTCAGTTCAAAACATGGGTCCAATCTATGCACGTTTACTGATTTATGTGCAAACCAAGTAAGCCCCACTTTCAATCTACGAAATGTTCTTGACTTTCAAATGTTCTCATCCTAGGCATCTAGTCTTAGAACCCACATGATGTAAATGATTTCTGCCTTTTTGTAAGCACTTTACAAAAAATATTATTTGAGGCTGTTAGTCATGAAACAGGATATTCCGAATCTCAGAACAACGGGAGTTTTCAAAAGCACTGCTCACAAAAGATCTGAAAAAAAAAATGCCTCTTTTATCTATTGTGATTCTCTTTGATAGTCTATAAATATTAGTGGAAACATGATTTTGAAAAAGAAATTTTGTTTTCTTTTTTGGAGTTTTTGGCTGGGGCTGGATTTGAACCTGCCACCTCCGGCATATGGGGCCAGCACCCTACTCCTTTGAGTCACAGGCGCCACCTAAGACATTTTTTTTTATAGAATAGCTTTAAGTCAATCCTATCTTTCTCTATAGTCTACCCTTAACTATCCTTTTTAAACTTTAATACAGTTATTAATGTTGAAAAATATGAATCTGATATTCACCTGAAAGTTAAGAACCCCTGAAAATGCCCATAGTATCTTCAAAGAGAATAAGAGGAAAAATTGAACTGGAGAAAGAAACCAATCTTAAGTAATTAAGATGAAAATGCCTTACTTTTACAAATTTTACAGAAACATATAATTATCTCAGATAATTTCTAGGGCCTAAAAGCCACCTTTGGAGCGAAGGCATCTGAAAGCTTAGTTATATTTAAGCGTTGACCCCAGACTTTTCCTCTCACTCTTAGATAACAGAACCTCCCGTGGCCCCTTTAAGGCATAAAGAATCGCCTCAATCCAGAGGTTGAAAGAGTCTAGTTGGAACCTTGACTGACACTTGCACCCTGGCTGACTCCTGTCCCCTAGGTGGGCTGACAGAAATGAGATCTGTCTGTCAAGGTCGAGCAAGAAGTTCTCTTAAAGTCACTCACCTCTCCACCCCACACAGGCCACTGCTTCTGATGCCACCAGATTTGATGAAAGACAGTGAGAGTGCAGGGCCACAAGCAGGAGAGGAGTTACTTAGCCGAAACTGCTAGAAACTGGCTTCACTCTCTCTCCACCAGGAAGATAGTAAAGCAGATTCTCTCTTTCCTGAGCGCTTCTGTGACTGCATCAGGGTTCTTCCCACCTGTCAATCTGCTGGTCTCATCTGACCACAAACTGGGCTGTGTTTTCTGGGGCAACCTTGGCCACCCCTCTCTTAACCCCTAGTTTGCACAAATTTCAAGCCATACAGACTTATTATTAGAATTCCATCTTCCGGCTCGGCACCTGTGGCTCAAGCAGCTAAGGAGCCAGCCACATACACCTAAGGTGGCGGGTTCGAATCCAGCCCAGGCCTGCCAAACAACAATGATGGCTGCAACCAAAAAATGGCCGGGCGTTGTGGCGGGCACCTGTGGTCCCAGCTACTTGGGAGGCGGAGGCAGGAGA
>NW_003852442.1:7365876-7394224 GCF_000181295.1 Otolemur garnettii
TTCCAGGGTCAAAATGGACCCAGGCAGGATCTTCCTACCTAAAGACCACATCTGGTTCATAAAAAACACTCACACACTCACATGTCCTTTGTCCCCACTCAGCAAAAATGCAGAATTCCTACGTAGCCACTTTTTTGACCTTCCTTCCTCCTTCCTTCCTCTCTCCCTTCCTTCCTGCCCAGCGGTTTGTTCTTTCTCTCCCTCCACCCCTTTTACTTTGTGTTGTTGACTTTATGTTTTAGCAGCAGGAGTCAGATCCCCTTCTAAGATTCCCCCCCTTTCAGGGATCATGACGCCATCCTTCTAGGTGGCTCTATGGAAGTCTCGCCTTCTATCTGAGAGGCAGAGGAGGGAGACAACCCCCGCTGCCCCCACCCACGCACATGTCTACTAACTCACACGCTCCTCCCTCTCGTGTGTCGATGGGGGTGACACATAGCCCAGGTTTCTCTCAAGAAATCATCTGCATAAAATCCTTTTCTTTATTACCAAAAATCCTAATCGTTTCTAACTTCAAAGTGAGGATCAGGTTTTTTTTTTTCTTTTTTTTCTTGAGACAGAGTCTCACTCTGTGGCCCTCAGTAGAGTGCCGTGGCGTCACAGCTCACTGCGACCTGAAACTCGTGGGTTCAAGCGATATTCTTGCCTCAACCTCCCAAGTAGCTGGCACTGTGTAGGCACCTGCCACAACACCTGGTTATTTTTGTTATAGTTGTCATTGTTGCTGTTTACCAGGCAGAGGCCAGGTTCGAACCCTCCAGCCCCAGTGTATATGGCAGGCACCCTAACCCTGGTATATATGGCGGTGTATATGGGCGTCACGCCTACAGATGAGTTCTTGGCATTTCTGTTGAATATCTACATTTTGATCAACCTCAGAACACACGTTGTTATGCAATTTCTTTTATATCTGAATATCTCCATCAAAACTTTCAACATAATTCCATTTATTGGGGGGGGGGAACCTGGATACCTAATTATCTATTAATTAGCTTGGAAATTATTTCGGTATGAATGGAAAATATTTTTAAACATGTAGACCCCGATAGATCCAAACTGAACTTGCACCCACGAGTGAATTTGAAAACACAGTTATGGTGTTGAGATCACTAAATCAATTAAAAGACTTTTTCTTTCTATAGTATCATCTTATAAGTAAAAATCAAAACTTGCTCTTTCCTACCTTTTAACAACTCAGAATTGTAGGAGCTGAAGCATGTATAAATTTTTACTTATGTTCAAATAAGATGTTCTTCCTCCCCTCTCTCTCCGCCCCATCTTTCTTGTCCACACACACTGACGCTGACTCTTTGTTCGGCTCCATCTGTAGAGACTCTTACATATTTGGATAAGATTCAGAGCAAGACTAAGTCATCTGCAATCTCTATGTACCCTTGACAATCAGCTTTCTCCACAGCCTTCATGCTATGTAGAAAAAGTGGATTTAATTAGTAGAAGTTACAAAAATACTGAACAAAGTAGTCATTCCTCGTCTTTTGTGGATCTTTAAAAGATTTGGTTTAAAAAACAGTTTTCTTCTATAGTAACTTAAGCTAGTGAAGGGTTGTTTTTTTTTTTTTTAATTTATTCAGCATTTTCCTATTTTCTCCTCAATCTAAACTAATTTATCTTAACATACTATCACCAGTGATCCTCAGTTATGCATCAGATAAAACAATAATTCAAATGCAAAACTCTGTTTATGTAATAAAATGTGTCTGCAGCCCTCAAAATCTAAACATGTTGGTTGAGCTCAGGAATTGAAACCAGACTGAGCAAGAACACAATGAGACCCTGGCTCTACTAAAATTAAAAAACTAGCTGGGCATTGTGGTGGGGATCTGTAGTCCCTGATCTTTGGAAGGTTGAGGCAGGAGGATTGCTTGCCATGCATCTCAGCCTCTCAGAACAGCAGCTGTGGGACCTGTTCTTGTGCTCATAAATATATGTATAGTAAAATATTTATAGGAATGATCTCAGTAAATTGATGGAGTAGACAGCTCCAAGCTCCTGGTCTCCCAGAGAAACTCTGAAAAATAAGTAAGGCCAAGTGCAGTAGCTCACACCTGCAATCCTAGCACTCTGGAAGACTGAGGCAAGTGGATCGTCTGAGCTCAGGAGTTCAAGACCAGCCTGAGCAAGAGCAAGACTCCGTCTCTAAAAATAGCTGGGCATTGTAGAGGGCGCCTGTAGTCCCAGCTATTCAGGAGGCTGAGACAAGGGAATCGATTAAGCCCAGAAGTTTGAGGTTGTTGTGAACTGTGAGGCCATGGCACTCCACCGAGGATGAAAAAGTTGAGACTCTGTCTCAAACAAACAAAACAAAACAAAACAAAAAGCAGAACCTGTCAGGAATTAAAACATTGTAATAACTCTAGAAAACAGGCAAAGATTTGCAAAATGTGCATAAATGCTGGATCAGGAAAAAGGCAACTTGAAGATGTGCTGTTTTTCCTTGCCCAACCCCTCCCCAGTTGTGGCAGTATGGGGGACGGCAGCCAGGGCTCCCAGTTCTGGGCAGAACAGAGCTGATCCTATTTACAAATCACTGTGTAGGTCTGTTCCACCAGATCTAGATACAACAGAAGGTGTTCACCCCTGTCTTTCTCAGGGTGAAACTCGCTGAGGCTAGGAAAGTGAAGGGAATGTCTTGAAAACATTGTAAGGCGAACAGGACAGCTAGGACAAAAAATGGGGTGAGACTGACCATAAACCTGTAACATGCAGGAGGAAAAGCTGTGGAGATATTCTGTAGAAAATTAGGGAATTCTAAAGCCCTGATATATGGGGGGCCGTGCTGAAGGCCACACACAAGTCAGGGAAAGACACGTGCTTAGAAGAGACTCAGGGGACACACAGCTTTCACCTCTGCTTAACCCTTGGCTCAAGCCAAGACCAACTAAGCTGTGAAAGAGAGCCGGGCTGAGATCCAGGCTACAGCCTGGGAGGGATTCCCCTTGTTTCTTCTTCCGTAAGTTTTGTTTTTTAATTCAAGGACATGCCTGTCAACACACTATCTGAATATGAGCTGTAGGGTCAGCCACTGCCACAATAGTTTGGAATAGTTACTAAGTAGATGTATTATTATAGCCTTCGACAATCAAGGGGGGGAAAGGGAAGGGGAAAGGGAAGGAAAGTCGTGATTTTCTTTTCAAACATTTCCAATTAAAGAAAAAAAAAAACTCAAGTTATGCAAAGAAAAAGACCCAAAAGAAAAGTATGACCCATTTAAAGAAACAAAATAAACTGACACACCAGAAGCAGCCGAGACACTGGGATAACTAGAAAAAGCTTTGAAACAATTGTCTTAAGGCTCAGAAAGCTAAAGGAAAACATGGGCAAAGAATTAAAGAAAATCAAGAAAATGAGGTAGGAACAAAATGAAAATGCCAGTGAAGAAACAGAAATTCTAAAAAGGAACCAAACAGAAATTCTGAAGCTGTAAGTACAACTGAAATTAAAAATTCCTGTGAGGGGTTCAACAACATCTTTAAACAGGCAGAAGAAAAGGTCAGCGATCTTGAAGACAGACTAATTAACAGCATCTAGTCTGCCAAGCAGAAAGAAGAAAGTATTAACAAAGCTGAAGGGAGCTACAGGACCCTGTCCAGCAGACCATCGTGGTAATCTCAGAAGAACAGAAAAATGGACAAAAGAAGTTTTTAACAAACAACTGCCATATACTTCCAAACTTTGATGAAGTAAATAAATTTACATATTCAGGGAGCTCTATGATGAGGTGCTATCATAAATGTAAACAAATATGTTAATAGAATTGAGGATCCAGAAGTAAAACCCATATATTTATGGTCAACTGATTTTTTAACAAGGGGGCTAAGTCTCTCAATGTAGAAAGAATAGTCTCTCAACAGAGGATGCTATAACAACTGGAATTCCAACTATGCAAGAATGAGATTTTATCCCTGCCTCACAACTCTACAAAAATTCACTCAAATTAGATAACAATCTAAACCTAAGTGCCAAAACCATAAAACTCTTAGAAGAAGGCTAAGTTAAATTCTTATGACCTTAGATGTAGCAAAGGTTCACATATATGACACAAAAGTTTAGGAACAACAAAAAAATACATAAACTGGAATGCATCAGCATTAAAAAACTTTTATGCACAAAGAATATTATCAAGAAAGTAAAAAGCCAGCTTACATAATGGGAGAAGATATTTGTAAGCCTTATAAACAGTAATGATTTAATATCTAGCATTAATAAAAAACATCTTCAACTCAACAAGACAAACATCCAAATTAAAATGGGCGAAGGACTTAAATAGATGATTCCAAAAATAAAATCCAAATCAGCACCTGAAATTATTCTCAAAATCATTATTCATTATGGAAATTCAAATGTAAGCCACAAGATTCCACTTCATATCCACAAGGATGGCTATTACTAATACTGAAAATGGAAAATAACAATTGTTGGCAAGGATATGAAGGAAATGGAACCCTTGCCCATTGCTGGTGGGAATGCAAAATGTCGAGTCTGTGGAAAAGAGTTTGACAGTCCCTCCAAAACTTAAACCCCAAGTTACCATGTGACCTAGCAATTCTACCAGGTATAGGCCCCAAATAATTGAAAACAGGGACTCAAAACAAATCCTTGTATGTGAATGTTCATTGCAGCATTATTCTAGCCAAAAAGTAGAAATAATCTAAATAGCCATGAACAGACGAATGGATAAACAAAATGGGGTGTATGGATACAATGGAATATTATTTGGCCACAAAAGGAATACTGTTCTGATGAACACTACAACCTTGAAAACATGTAGCCAAAATAAGCCAGAAACTAAATAACATATATGATCCCACGCTTATGAAATATCTCAAATAAGCAAATTCTTAAAAACAAAGAGTAGATTAGAGGTTACCTGGGGATGGGGAGAAGAGGAAAGAGGAGCACTGCTTAATAGGTACAGAGATATTTGTGGGAGGAGGGGGGTGCTGGAAAATGCTGTATACAGTGGGGATGATTGTACAGCATTGTGAAATGAACTAATGCCGCTAAATTGTATATAAATCAGCACATTGTACCCCATAAATGCATTAATGTTATGATTACCGTTATGATTTAATCATTTTTTAAATTAAATCATAGCTGTGTACATTAATGCAGTCATGGGGTACAATGTGCTGGTTTTATACACAATTTGAAATGTTTTCATCAAACTGGTTAACATAGCCTTCATGGCATTTTCTTAGTTATTGTGTTAAGACATTTATATTCTACATTTAGTAAATTTCCCATGTACCCTTGTAAGATGCACCATAGGTGTGGTCCCACCAATTACCCTCCCTCCACCTATCCTCCCCTCTCCCCTCCCCTTCCTCTCCCCTTTCCTCCTATTCTTGGGCTATAATTGGGTTACAGCTTTCATAAGAAAGCTATAAATTGGTTTCATAGTAGGGCTGAGTACATTGGATACTTTTTCTTCCCTTCTTGGAGATACTTTGCTAAGAAGAATATGTTCCAGCTCTATCCACGTAAACATGAAAGAGGTAAAGTCTCCATCTTTCTTTAAGGCTGCATAATATTCCAGGTGTACAAAGAATTTTTAAAAATAAATAAACCCCTTTTTGAAGAGAGAGAGGAAAAAATTAGTTAAAATGGCAGATTTTGTGTTGTATATATTTGATCACCAAAACCAATTATTTAAAAAAAAATAACAGTCCCTCTGGACCAGTTATGTCTCTTAAAAAAATTATTACCTTTCCCGATCCTGGTGCTCTTTTAGTTAGATAAACCAATTCTCACTCAGTTGTAACTTGAAATTTTACTGTTGGTAGAATTTCTCTTGAGGGATACTCTTGAAGTTCCCTACCAATGACATGCTACAAATTTTATTCCAGCTTGAACAGTCATTTAAAATCAATGAAATACGAAAAAGAAATTTGTACCATTAAAACTAGCAGATTGTGCCTGGAAATTTTTGAATTGCAAAGTTGTAGCCACACTGGAACGTCATTTGGTAGAATTATTTAAAGGACCTTTCATCAGTCAAATGTTAAAAGACCCTGAAACCACCCCAAGGTAGATTTCACTTCACAAGCAGCACCCCACCATGCCACCATCCTCCCTCATCAGCAAGAGCTCCCCCCCAGTGGGTCTCCTTCTGCCCTTCACCGTTTCCCATTTTCCTCTCTGAAGAGCAGCTGGAATCATATTTTAAAACACAAATCCCACAATCTCATTTCCCATTTTCAAACCTTACAGAGGCTCCCCATTGCACTTTGAATAAAAGCCTAAATTCTTAACAGCATGGGGCTCGGGGCTCTTCATTAGATAAAAGTCTGTGGCACGATGCAATTTGCCAGAAACGTAGCAGACTCTGCCCCATCTCTTTTGGAGACCACTCTTTGCCTGCATGAATCCCCACTTGCCTGGGAAGCCTCTCTGCAGCCCACAGGCTCATGAAGCTAGACCTGAGGGCTGAGAACTTTGTTGAACTCTTCACTGCCAGAATTGTCCCAGGCACCTCCCCTGTGTCAGGAGCTACCGCTGCCCACATGGTTCGAGTTAGGAGAAATCCTTGACTATAAATTGAAATTAACAGTTATGGCCAAAAGAGATATCCAATAGAAAGACAGTTCTAGCAAAGAGAATTTTTATTATTTGCTCTTGAAAGTAATGTAGTTCCAACTCCATATGGATACATAATTTTAAAGGTTAGCCTTCTGGAAGATGGTGGCTACCCCAGACTGTCTCTATCAGTATCAGCATTCCCCAGCTGCCTTGGGGCGAGTTGGGGTTGGTGGGGTGTAAAGGTGGGAGCCACTAGATACCTCCAGAGCTGTTTACACTGCAAATGGCAAGTCCCCATACATATCTAGAGCCTTAAAATTATTTGTTTCCTTTGATCTTACAAGTCGTTTTGCTAGGAATTTATTCTTCTAATTAGAGATGCAGAAGAAAAATTTATTTACCTGTGTATATATAAAGGCATTATTTATAGAAATTCGTGAGTAGAAGGCTGATTTTATACTCAGGTGCACCAGCAATGCAACTTTATTTTTTCTGGAATCGAACTTTCTTCTTTGAGCTTCTGTTCTTCCAGGCATTACAAAGTTAATCTGATTTCACCCCATGTTCCCCTAGCTCCCACACCTGTAGCTTTCCTGGTGATACAGCTAAGCTTGATTCACCAAGATGCTGAAAAGGGAAGTTCTCTCTCAGGAGTTACTATCATCTATTCCTGCCAGTATCTCCTGAGAGGAACTTACTTCACGCCTACCTACAGTTATTGGTCTAGAACATTGCTATTTTTGGAAGTCCCAGAAGGGTCATTTCAGTGCTGCTACTTCTTTGTCTTTGCCTATTGGAAATTATTCATGCTGGGCTGATAGTAAATCTATAATATAAAGCCCTAGGCAGCCCAGAGAGCATACACACAACGTGACCATGGTACCACGTCTGGTTCTTAAGAGACTTGATCATTTTTTAGCTTGAGAGTCTCAAGGCCAACATTTCTTGGGCTTGGGGACGACGCAGGGAGGGGTGGGTGGTTTGGTCCTGATTTTGAGGCAGTAAACACAGAAAGGTTTAGTGTATTAAGAAGGTGAGATCACTGGCAGTGATGGGCTTTTATTGGCATTTTCTTAGTGGATCCTTCCAACTCTGCATTTAGTGACATGCTGTGGGTAGTCTGAAATTGACCATGGTGAAATTAAGCACAACAGGGAAATTGGAGGACTTTTGTGTTTTCTTTGGAGACGATTTACGAGTGCTCCATTTGCCACAGGAGCTAAAGGAAAAATAGGTATATTCATTTAAAAACTTGGTATTATACAACTAAGAAGGGAAAAAGATAAAGTAAAACAGATGTATAATAACTATGAAAGATATGAGTAAATTATGTTTTCTTATATAATAGAATATCGTGCAGACTTAATATTATGTCAAATAAAAAGCAAAATGTTCACATATACAAAATGCTTATCTATGCATAGAAAAACTCATTAAGGGCAGCGCCCATGGCTCAGTGAGAAGGGCACCGGCCCCATATACCGAGGGTGGCGTGTTCAAACCCATCCCTGGCCAAACTGCAAAAAAATAGCCAGGCACTGTGGTGGGCGCCTGTGGTCCCAGCTACTCAGGAGGCTGAGGCAAGAGAATCACCTAAGCCCAGGCGTTGGAGGTTGCTGTGAGCTGTGATGCCACAGCACTCTACCGAGGGCAATAAAGTGAAACTCTGTCTCTAAAAAAAAGAAAAACTCATTAAAAGAAATCAATGAAAATGTTAAACATGGCTTTAAGTTGGGTGGTAAGGATATGCATATGTTTTTTTTTCTCCTTTTTATGTATTCAAGTGTCTCTACCACGAAAAGTATTAATCTTTATAGCAGAAACACAAATAATTATATAGTATATATATGTTGTATAACTAGTTATACAAAGTGCTATGGAACTTCAAGTAAACTGAGTATTTGGAGAGATTTTCTTGGCATTTGGCATTTAGAAGGCAATTGAAGAACTTAGCCAAACATTTCTAATGGAACTGATGAGGGTTGAAGTCAGTTTACTATAGATTAAAATTTTAAATGAGAAACTAAATATGTTAGTGAATTTAGGCCCTACTTCTAAACAGCATGGCCATAAAAGACAGACAGACAAGCAAGAAGAAAGACATAGTAGAGGCTAAAGAGAGACATTAGGTTGGAAGAGAGAGATATCTGTAATTTTTTAAATTTTATTAAGTCAAATACCCATAGATCATGAATACATTTATGCATATGTGGGGTACACTGTGCTGATTTTTTTTAATACAATCTGATGTGATTACATCAAACCAATCAATATAGCTTTCACCTCATTTACTTGATTATTGTGCCAAAACATCTATGTTCTACACCTCACAGATTTGACTTGTACCCTTGTCATAAGCTCCACAGGTGTGGTCCCACCTTTTACCCTCCCTCTGTCAAACCTCCCTCCTCCCCTCCCTTCCCACTCCATTTCTCTCCTTCATCCCGGGCTATAGTTGTGTTCAGGGGATTCTGGAGCATCTTGAGAGGCTATGTGGGAATCAGTAGAAAGACAAACATTTTAAACATAGGTTAAAAGATTCAATTTTCTCTGCAAAGACGGAAGAGAAATTATCTGCAGAGAAAAGGTGGAGACTTTGGGAATAGAATCACGAAGAATTAAAACACAGTACAGGTAGTAGTTGACCAATGGGCTGGACAATACTGCTGAGCAGCCCTGGAGTCCAGCTGCCACTGGGTTCCTGCAAAGTGTGATGACACCAATCTCCTCAAATGTGTGATTTAATCTAACAGCCTTCAGGAGTCCCAGTACGGAGCACAAGAGTGGATAACTGGTTTGGTTCCGAGTTGAGAGACTGGGAGTTGGGGTACAAAAAAGGGGCACAAATTATGACTCCTAAACAACTCCAGTGGCACGGAGGTTCAGAGAGTTGGGCTGAGAATTATTCGCTATGAAGGAGTCCCGCTGTAGCAGCCACATCAGATGAATGACAACAACCCAAGAGCAGTCCCAGGAACACAGGTCATGGGGCCATCTTGAGTCTCTCAATTGCTAATGGGTTGAGCTCATCATTACCTAGCCGGCAGGGTTTTATTGCAAATGTTATTGTGAATGCCTATTTTTCAGGCTGGCTGTTTTGTATGTATTTTTTCTTTAATTTCATAGCATTTCTTGAATAGTTGGAGAAATAACAGAGCCCAGAGTCACACATACTGACACACATGAGAGAATATTGACAGCTGAGAATAAGGTTGCTTGGAAGGAGCGGGAGAGCTTGCTATGTCCTGTGCAGAGACAGAGGCTCCAGAAAGAGAGCAGGCCCCAAGACCTGCATTTTGATGGTTCCCAGAGAGGTAATCTTCCTGAGACTAAGCTCCTGCCCAGCAGATCTTGTGTGAACTATCAGCACATATATATGTAAAGACTAAAAGCTAGTATTTCTCCCTATGATTAGAGAAAATAAGATAGATGGATAGTGTCTTTTAAAAAAATATGTAAATATATATTTTCTCATTAGTACGATATAATAATTCACACAAATTGCCATCTCATGCTTTCCAATTACAGGAGAAATCAGAAATGATTTTTATTCCTTACCATCAAGAAAATTACTTTTAATCATTGCTGCCACAGCATCTCCGAGGCTGTCTGGTTGGTCTAATCACACAGTCAAAGCCTAATCAGATAATGATCACAACTCGCTACTGCATAGTAAGGTGACAGTGAAACGGAAGGTCAGCAACTGTAAAACAGGTTCCAGATAAATGCAGAGGAAAGTGTGGCCTCGGAGTATGAGAGAGGTTCCCATTGTGGTTTGTATATAATGATCAGTGTTACAGACCAATTCTTCTGCTTCTTTTTATGGGCTCTTTTGTACCTATTTGGCGGTATAACTCATATACACCCCTTCAATTTTATTTATTTTTTTGAGATAGGGTCTTACTTTGTCACCCTCTATACAGTACGGTGACATTATAGCTCACAGCAACCTCAAACTCCTGGGCTCAAGCAATCAGCCTCCCAAGTAGCAGGGACTACAGGCGCCTACCACAATGCTCAGCTATTTTTTAGAGACAGGGTCTTGCACCTGCTCAGGCTTTTCTTGAACCCCTAAGCTAAAGCGATCCATCCATCTCAGCCTCCCAGGGTGCTAGGATTGCAGGCATCAGCCACCACGCCCAGCCTACCACTTCAATTTTAAAACTTAGCCATGTCCTATGAATACAATTATTGTGCTTCATAAGCAAATGGGAAAAAATGTAAAATATTGCATACACTTTATCACACTTAAATCATTGTTTATGTGAAATTTCCATGCATTGATGTGTCTTAGAAAATACCTCTAAAAGCAAGCATTTCTTACGAGCATTTAATAATGATAATGACCTTTCTTGGGCACACACCAATTGTTCTAAATGCAACATACGTATTATCTCATTTAGTCTTTTCCTTAACCCTATCAGAGAAGTTTTACTATTACCACCATTGTAAAGGAAAATAAACTAGAGAGAGATAGACTCTTATGCTAGAGACTGTACTCCCCGTCGCCAACTAACCACTAGCCTAAGGAAGATCTTACATGTCCATTATTAGCTCCACTTACAAGAAGGCAAAATTGTTACATTTTATGGTTTCCAAGAAGGGTCAGATTTTTTATTTGTGTGCCCAGCAGGATTCATTATTTTTGGCTTTTCAATACTGTGTTATTATACTGAACTCCATTTCTATCTAGAGGCAGACCGTCTCAATTACTGAACTGATGCAGGCAGTAAAATCCTGTGGTTGAACTTGTAATGGCTGTTTTTCAATGTCATCCATTGAGGGGTAATATGAACTTGATACCTTAGTACAGAATAAGAGTCTGCACCAAAACTTGTTCGTGCTAAATATTAAAAGTATAGCCATTCATATATTCCAACACTGACCGCAAGGTGTGACAGTATGTTTAGTTTGGCTTTGCCCTAAATGGATCCATCTTATCTTTGATTTTGTTAAGGTGGATAAAATAACCAAATGCACACATCATTTTGTAAGCATCACTGGGTTTTAAAATATATATTTGTATGGAGAAATGTAAAGAAGCCTATGTTTTTATCCACTGTTATTAAACCTCTCCGTGCCATGTCTGAATTACTCTCCTGAGAAGCATCTGGCAAATATGTAACAATTTAGGCTTTGAAGCAGTTTTTTGCAAGTTCAAATTAGAAACCATCTCCTATAGGCTAAAAAAATTTCTATCGACATTCTCCACAGGGAACAATAAAGCTTATCTAAACTGGAGGAAAGGAACTGGTTGGACCTCAAATATTAGAACTGGCCTATTACTGGGAAACACTGATTTTCCTACCAAACAGTATGAATAAGCCTGCATCCTTTCCTGACCCAACCCAATTTCTTTTGCCCTATCACAGGTCCCAGTAGAAGTCTCTTAGCAAAATTCGCTAATATAACTGGTCTCTGCATTTATTCTAAGAAGAGAAGAGATGTTTAAAAAGGAAACATTTCTGGGCAGTGCCTGTGGCTCAGTGAGTAGTGTGCCAGCCCCATATACCAACGGTGGTGGGTTCGAACACAGCCTGGCCAAACTACAACAACAACAAAAAGGGAACCTTTCACCAAAGACCATTTCAATGGGGTCACGACTTTTTTATATGTTGTCATCTGCTTTGGAAGTTCTCTTTGACCGGAAAAAAAAGGCTGTTGAAAACAAACAAACAAATAAAAAACGAAGCCATCTTGCTGGGCACAGTGGTTCAGGCCTATAATCCTAGCAATTTGGGAGGCCAAGGCAGGGAGCTCACACGAGGCCAGGAATTTGAGACCAGCCTGGGTAATATTAGCAAGATCTTTTCTCTACATAAAAAAAATAAAAATAAAAAATTAGCTAGACATTGTGGTATACACCTAAAATCCCAACCACTTGGGAGGCTGGGGCAGGAGGATGGGTCAAGCCCAAGAGTTTGAGGTCACCATGAACTGTGAGGATGCCACTGTGCCACAGCCAGCCAACAGAGCAAGAGTGTGTCTCAAAAAAAAGGAAAACCATCCCTCAAGTCCGTGGGACCAGCAGTTTGTAGGTCCAATGCCTTGCCCTGACAGTTGAAGTTTTTCTTGATACAAATGAGATCAAGTGACTCTCCACCAGGCTGTAGAGATAATCTCTGACTCAACGTCTGCTGTCTGAGCTAATGGTGCTCTAGGAGGGTCCTCTCTTCCCTGACTTAATTCTGCCCACTGATTATATCACTAATTTGGTATGCAAGAAAACTGAGTTCAGAGTCTAGGTCTTTCACTATCGTCTGTGTAATTTGGGGCAAATTACTTAACTTCTGTGAACCTCAATACCCATGTAAAGTAAATGCTGAATTCTGAAGGACAGTTGTGAGCATTAAAGTGCATATTGTAAATGAATGTTATTTGCTGACACGTTATAATTACATATAAATGGGGAGCCTACAAAATAAAGCCAAACTTGACAACATGGAAACCCGAAATCACGGAATATAGGAGAGATACTATGTTGAAATAGAGAGAAATTATTTGATAATCAGTATAAAAGTCAAAAACAGTGAGCTATATCACCGGCTGTCACAAATCATGACAGTATTTTTAAAAACAGTGTGTTAAAAGTTTGTTTTCATTGCAGGAAGATGATTAAAACTTACAACACTGTGCTATACAAGCTTTGGAAAAACTACACTTGATCTGTATTTCACCTCTGAGTCAGTGAGAATTTATTGTTAAGAGCAGTCTGTGATTAACAGAAATAAAATTATAGGCACACCTCAAGGAAGAAACAAAAGAAAGTAATAGCTGTAATTCTCATGGTCATAAATGGAGCCTTACATATAGGAGCAGTAAATGGGCGATAAATACCACTTGTTAGGAGATTACTCTTTAGATATTCTTCTAAATGTTTTATGTGTGTCATGCAAATGATTATTTAATCATTGCACTAACTTTATGATGTTGGTGATATCATCAGTACCATTTCACAAGTGACAAAACTGAAGGGTAGTAAATGTGCTGAACTTGTCCAAAGGGTGAAGGCAAATAACTCACAAAAACCTGGAATGGAAACTTGGCTTTCTAACTGCAAAGCCTGTGTCAGGAGTCACTGGACACGCTCCCTCTCTGCCCCTTCTGGCCAATGGTGTGCTGGCGCTGGCTCTAGTGGCTTACGTGAGTCAATTGTCTCTGCAAAAAAAATCAAAAACTAGCTGGGCAATGTGGTGCTTGCCTGTAGTCGCAGCTACTCGGGGAGGCGGAGGCAGGAAGATTGTCAGGAATGTTGCGAGGCAGTTATTAAACATAATTAGTCTCAAATCTGCCATCGCGAGGACATCTGCTTGTCAGAAATTGGCAGATTTTACAAAGCTGAGTCCTACTCCCTGTCACTAGAGCAGGTATTTAAACATTCACCAGCATCGTACTGAATGAAGTTCTCTCCTGCCCTAAAGTGTGTCGGCGTCTTTTGTAGGAGTCCTTTAAGTCTGCTCATGTCTGGGTGTTTTTTTGTTAGTCACTCTTCAGTTAATGACTTTGAATGTGTCACTATTTTTCCTGCTAAAGACACATTTATAAGCAATATTTGGGCTAACAGTACCTTAAACTACATGATAGTACTTAAGTATCACTTTAAAAAAAATGAGCAATGAACGGAATGTTAAGTAACTGAATCTATAATATTAATCACCAACAAATAAATGTTTTCCTTCATTGGCTTTTTAAAAAATTTCCCAGACAAGACTACTTTGTTTTTAGAAGTCAGTCCTTTATAACTACTTGATCTTGACTGAAAAATGTGGGGTGACCATTGGCTTGAAAACAGGTGTCTGTAAAATCTTGACATTTGTACACTGGCAGCTCAAGTCCAGTGTACACACCGCAAGGTTACTACCTCGCTCGAGCATGCCTGAGAAGACGTCATTGTGGTTGACGGGTACCTACGTTATTACAGCTATGTGAGTTTTTATACTACTCTCTCATCAATTTCCACTAGCTAAATTTATATGTTGTCCAATTTTTCTCCATCCAACTTACACAGTTTATAGTATCCAACTTTTAAATGCATACTTGATGGCCCTCAGTATATTACCATGGATTAATCAACCACCAAGGGATGAAAAAGAGATGACCATTAATTAGTTAAATTATAAATTTATAGCTAATAGATTAATATTCTATTCCATTAAATTAATACTTACATCTGAGGAAAAGTCCAGAACAATTCGAGCACACACTGCCATAAACAAATGGCAAATAAAATAATAACAATCAATACACAAACAGTAATAAAATCAGTTTTTAGTGACCTGACTGCCTTCCTCTGATTCTTCCTGCCCCTTCTTAGAGAAGAAGTGGCTTTGAGAATCCTGGACAATTAAAATTCCCCCTTAGTATTCCATGGTGTACATATACCACAATTGGTTAATCCATTCATGGATCAATGGGCACTTGGGTTGATTCCATGACTTGGCAATTATGAATTGGGTTGCAATAAACGTTCTGGTGTGAACGTCTTTCTTTTTTTTTTTTAATACTTTTTTTTTTTTCTCCACTGAATCAAGGTGTGTACATTAATGCAATCATGGGGTATAATGTGCTAGTTTTACACACAATCTGAAATGCTTTCATCAAACTGGTCAACATTGCCTTCACAGCATTTTCTTAGTTATTGTGTTATATTCTACACCTAGTAAATTTCACATGTACCCTTGTAAGATGCACCGTAGGTGTGGTCCCACCAATTACCCTCCCTCTACCCGTCCTCCCCCATCCCGTTCCCTCCCTCTCCCCTTTCCTCCTCTTCTTGGGCTAGAGTTGGGTTATAGCTTTTGGGTATTCAACACTACTGTGAAATCTGTATATAGTCACCTACACATTCATAGGAATGGTAAAAGATAACAATAGCCCAGAAAGAAGGAGAGAAGAGGAAAGAGAGGGGAGGGGAGGGGAGAGGCCCGGAGGAGGGATGGTTTTAGGGGGATCCAACCTAATGTACATAATGCAATGATACATTTCTATACCATTAAGAATAGAGTATGAATGTTTTTACCACAACAAATAAGGAGATGGTTATGTTAATCAGTTAGATGTACACATTCCACATTGTATATCAAATGAGCACACTGTATCCCATAAATGCACTAATGTGCACAGTTACGATTTAATAAAAAATTTTTTTAAAAATCCTCTTTAGTAATTGTAGAAAAATAAGTTTTTCCAGGAAACTTCCAGGTGTTATTTAGCCATAAATATAGGAATGACAAAAGACGGGAGGTTTCTGAGTAAGTAACAGGCTACGGCAAAGCAATATTTTGTTTTCAAATAAGTTTTAGGAGAACAACACCTCAGTAAAATTATTTATTTTAGTAATAAATAGCATAAAAATGTATCCCAAGGCTGACATTAGCTTATCTTAGTAATTGAATTACTACTGAATGAAATTCTGAAAACCAAGCCTAACCTCATTTAAAAAAATCAAACCTGAGCCATTACTTTTTAAGGGCAATGGTATCAGAGCAGACCTAAAAAGGCTCAGGACTATGTATTTAATCGAATTTCCGTTTAATTGTTTTGCAATTTCGATTTTGAATCAAACACCTACAATTTTGTTTTGTTTTCCTTTTTTCTCATTCTCTATGTTGATCTTTTCCTGGGGGCAAATATATTCATCATCATTTTCATTGATTACCAACTACTAATCCTATTCATATGTTGTTCCGGCTTCTATTGAAAACTATTTATGGAAGCTAATTTTAAACTTTTAAATTCCCTCAAAAGCAAAAGAGAAAACTCAGCAAAATAAGCCACGAAAGACAAAGATAATACCTGGGACTATAGTCATATTTGCACTAGGCAATTTGTCTATTTTGTGTTATGCCATTTTAACATTTGATAATCCCTGCAAAGTAGCCTAGTTTTTAAAGATGAAAGGGTGAACACATGATTTTTATCTTTGGTTGGTTGTTTCAAATAGAAATTCCTTCCATTGACTGAAACCCTTTCTATTTTAGGTACAGAAAGAAATATAATACATAACTATTTCTAATACTTTCTTTTTCTTTTTTTGAGACAGAGTCTCAGTCTGTCACCCTGGGTAGACTGCCCTGGCGTGTCACAGCAACCTCAAACTCCTGGGCTCAGGTGATCCTCCGCCTCAGCCTCCCAAAGATCAGGGACGACAGGTACCTGACACAATGCCCAGCTAGTTTTTCTATTTTTGGTAGAGACGGGGTCTAGCTCTTGCTGAGGCTGGTCTCAACTCTTGAGCTCAAGCAATCTACTCGCCTTGCACTAGGATTACAAGTATGAGCCACATTTTTCTTTTTATCACAATAGTTACGCCCTATGAATCGTAAAGGCATTAACTTGTCTCATGTATGACAAACGTGTCATCCCTAGATGTTTTCACCTACCCCAAATTACATACCCCAAACCAATTACTAATGACATTTGCTTTCCTGTAAGTTTCATTTAAACTTGGAATTGCAAGTAGAATAATTTTATATTCATCTGAAATTATTTTACTTAGGACTAGACTTGTCACTAATATAAAATGACATATAAATGCTTTAATTGCCACAAGTACTAATTCTTTCTTATTAACTTACATACATAATTCTAACTTTAGTAAATGTTGTGTAATAAAATACTGTTTATTTTGAAAAAATAGGATTTTAACTCAAGTGTATCAAAATAGCATAACAAGTTATTCTTCCAATTATGGCATTTTTAATCACGAATATCAATTTGAGTCAGAAACATGTGCTAAAAAATTATAATATAATTACAACTAAGAATTAGGTTTTGTGGGGGTTTTTGTTGGTTTTTTACTTACTGACTGTATCTTAATGTTACAAAGTTGATGATTTTTAAACACATCAGGGAAAAATTCTGGGCTGAGAAAGTGTGTCACCAAATTGACCCTTTTTGCTGTAAGGACACTCATTTTTTCATTTCTCGCTAATACATGCCTTTTAGTCCATGAAGATCTTTATACTTATAATTTTTGTACTTTCCCATAATATCTAGCCCCAGCCTGAAAGGATCACATATATGATTCTGTAAATCACATCCACTCCAGAAATGTTAACTAATATCACGATGAACTTCAAGCTTGATCTAAAGGTGTAAGAATTCTTCCACGCCCCAAACCCTATCTTTACGAAAGCTTCAACATAGTACCCCTAGTTCACGCTGGTAAATCTTCCTGTCTCTTCTACTAGGATTTAAAACCCCCTGCCGTTTATTAAACAAGGCTGATCATTGTGTAAGTGACTATAAGCTGCCCTTAATATTGCAGTTGGTATTAAATAATTACTCTGTCAAAGTTCAATCGAGAGATGAGGACTTTTCTATTTAACATCCAAAGTCATTTAGGTTTACTGAGTCTTATGATGAAATCAAGCATGTTATTACTAAGTAGGATTTCTTATAATTATTAAGATAAGGTCAATTAGATTTACTTATTTAAATGTCTACTGAGCACATACTATCCCCCGGCACTGTGCTTTGGGTAGACTAGTCATTCCTTACCTCCTGGTAGCATATATCACCAGAGAGAAAAACGGACTCGGAAAAAATATAGTAAATAAATATCTAGGACATTCGACATTGATAAATACTGAGTGATTAATAAGAATAGTACGACGGAGTCAGGTGTTTCAAGAATATGGGGTGGGAGTTTCGGAAGTGATGCTAACATTCTAGATATTTTAGACACAGAAGGACATGTTGCAAAAAAAAACTTATGCTTTTGGGGAAAAAGCATTCCAGCCAAGGCACAGCCAGGTCCAAGGGGCTCAGGAGGGAGCATGGCTTGGAGAGTTCACACATTAGTAAAAAGGCCACTGGGGTTGGTACAGAGAGAGAAGATGGGAGAGTGTTGGGGGCGCTCTGGAGAGTCATCTGGGCAAAGCAAGACTGAATTTGAGGCTAGAGAGAGGAATCCTTTGCAGCAATGCAGGAACGAGAGGCGGCTGCTCAGACATCTGTGGCAACAGGCAAGGATGGTCTGTTTCCAGGTGTGACCACACTGTGTCTAGAGGGTTTAAAACGTTGCCGACACAGTACACAGACAATTTGAATGTAGAGCATAAAAGAAAACAAGCATCAAGGACATCACAAGAATTTTGACCAGAGCTATGGGAAAGGTGGAATTGCCCTAAACCAAGTTGAATAAATTAAATGGCGCAAATCATTGCATAGCAACAGCAAGTGGTAAGAAAGTAATTATTCAGAAAAGGGTTTAGGAAATAGACTGCTCTATTTCATTGAAAATTTAAAATGTGAATATAAATGATCTTGATTTATGTAGAATCCTTTAAATGTCTTAATTCTCAGAACTATTATAATAGAATATATCACGTAGAGTCATTAAAACAATCGAAAGCAACAACTATCACAAAACCTCCAAATTTCTACCCTCAGAAAACAAGGATAGAGAATATATGTTAAGGCTTCTAAGATATTTGATAGAAATCCTCTTATCAAATTTCAAATGCCATCAATAATAGGATTTGCCATTTCAGTAATTTAAAAAAGAACATTTTCTCATGATTACTTAAGAGCTTAGGAGATCACCGAATTGGCTACTTTGTAAATCGGGATTCACTATGATCGATTATAGTTTATTTAAAGAACTGTAAGTACTGACACTATGTTTTTTTTTTTTTTTTTTTTATACAGAGCCTCAAGCTGTCCCCCTGGGCAGAGTGCCGTGGCATTACAGCTCACAGCAACCTCCAACTCCTGGGCTCAAGCGAGTCTCCTGCCTCTGCCTCCCAAGTAGCTGGGACCACAGGCGCCCGCCACAATGCCCAGCTATTTTTTGGTTGCAGCCGTCATTGTTGTTTGGCGGGTCCGGGCTGGGGATTCGAACCCACCACCTTAGGTGTACGTGGCTGGCGCCTTAGCCGGTTGAGCTATAGGCGCTGAGCCGACACTATGTTTAAATAAAAAATATTGCTTGTGATTTATGGACCACAAATTGCTCATTAAAATCTTTCAAGTGCTAGATTCTAATGCAGAAATATTCTAATCTAGAAATGACAATGGACACACCCTTAAAGTCCATAGGAACTCTTACCTGTCCTAATTTTCATCTTATTGAGCTCAGAGAAGTTCAGAGATCTTATGTACATCATCTTTAAATAGCGATTCAAATTTATAACAAAAAATTTTAAGTGAATTAAAAAGCTTTGTTTGCAAAACTATTGCAGAATCACGTTAAGTGATTTCTAATCGCAGCAATGGGGTATCAAAAAAAAACAAAAATTCCCAAGAGCTATTAAAAGATTTTATTGTTTTTTAGACATGTTATATATGACAATCACACCAATATAAATACTAAGTCATAAAAATATCAAAATATTACAAAGAAAATTACCGACGTATGTATGTA
Organism: Otolemur garnettii; assembly: GCF_000181295.1. Classification (NCBI taxonomy): domain Eukaryota; kingdom Metazoa; phylum Chordata; class Mammalia; order Primates; family Galagidae; genus Otolemur; species Otolemur garnettii. The sequence goes on from NW_003852442.1 coordinate 7,385,786, forward strand.
CACATAAGCTACTAAGAACTGTCTAGTATGATAATCACTAATATATTTCTCTACACACATGTAATCTTTAAATATTTCATTCCAATTTTTTCTTTATCAATGCCTTAAACTTGGTAAAGAAGTTTCTAGGAAAAGCTTGGCACATATCTACATTTTTACATAAAGCCATTTCTATGTGAATTCTTTGTATATTATTAAGCCAGTATTTCCAAACCTACTTGTAGTTGTGTCCCAGCTAACCCCACAGGACCATTCCCAACCCTGATTCACTAGAAGGTGGATATGTCTTTTTACATAGTTCAGTATGTAATAGTGTGACTATTACATCTATTACAACTTCTTAGATCCCACGTGGTAACGGACTGTTTTTCATTTAAAGAATAAACCTACTTAGATCTACCTACAATGAAATAGAGCACTTAGAGATTACAACTACTTTGATCCCACGTGGTATTGAATTGTTTTTCAGTTACAGAATAGATTTACACAATGTTCTACTTGTGTTCTATAACGTCTTTTCATTATGGTCTTCTCATTAATATTTACTTCTCTGAAAACTGCACATGCATATGTTTTTGTACATCTATGGACATCTATGTATATGTGTTTTCATTGCTTTAAGCTCTTCACACATCAATAAATCTTCGTATATATTGCAAACTTTTCTCAGTTTATTACTTATCATTTAACTTGCATGTTTCTAGTTTGTAGTTGGACATTATATGTGTGAATGTATGTAAAATAAAAAATACATAAAGTTTTTAAAAATATTTTGTGCACAGTTATTGACTTTAGTCTGTGGCTTTTTTTTATTTCAGAATATTACAGGGGTAAAAATGTTTTGGTTGTATAAATTGCTTTCGTATCACTGGAGACAAAGTTAAAATGATGGGCTGGTGTGCCCATCATCCCGATGGTGTACACTGTACCCACTGGGTATGATTTCACCCTCCCACCTGCTTGATTTCTGTTGAGTTTTACTTCCATCTGTGCACAAGCGCTGTTTGGTTGGTTTGAATTTAACAGCAAGTACACATTTGTTTGTCAAGACAGAGTCTCACTCTATTGCCAGTGGTGTCATCATAGCTCACTGCAACCTCAGACCTCTAGGCTCAAGGGATTTTCCTGCCTCAGCTTCCTGAGTAGTAGCTGGGACTACAGCCGTGCACCATCCCACCTGGCTAATTTTTCTATATTTCTATAGAGAAAGGGTCTCACTGTGTTGCTCAGGCTGGCCTCAAATTCCTGGCCTCAAGCAATCTTTCCTATCTCAGCCTCCGAAAGTGCTGGGTTACAGGCATGAGCTACTACAACAGATCCTGGCTGTGGCTTTTGACATACTCCTTAAGGATTTAGGATGTTGAGCAAATCTAAATTTACAAACCAATTATGTAATAATAAATGGTTTCGCAATAGCTTGAAATCCCCACTCTGAAATGAGTATTGAAAATATTAAAAAGGGGAAGAAACAAAAGCCCCAGATCTATAAAGATACTGATTTTAGAAGTACACATTTTCATTTTCTGTTTTTTTTTTTGTCTTTTTTTTATTAAGTCAAATATACATGACTTATATATCATGAATACATTCATGCATATGTGGGGTACAATTTGCTGGGTTTTTTTTAAAATAAAATCTAATGTGGTTACATTAAACCAATCATCAGAGCTTTCACCTCATTTATTATTGTGCCAAAACATCTATGTTCTACACCTCACAGATTTGACTTATACCCTTGTCATATGCTCCATAGGTGTGGTCCTGCCTTTTACCCTCCCTCTGTCAAACCTCCCCCCACCCCTCCCTTCCCACTCCATTTCTCTCCTTCATCCTGGGCTATAGTTGTGTTCTATCTTTCCTAAGAAAGTGTGAGTAAATCTAAGTAGGTTTCATAGAAGGACTGAGTACACTGGATACTTTTCCCTCCATTCCTCAGACATTTTACTCAGGAGAACATGTTCCAGATCCCTCCACGTACATTACCAAGTCTGCTGCATAACAAATTATATCCAAATCTTAAAAAGGCATTTTAATAATAAACGTAAAAATAGTGAAATGCTTGCTGACACAAAAATAAAGGTCAAAATATGTTTGCTTTATAGTAGAGCAAAGCGGGAATCTGATCTCAGAAGTTCAGCTACTAATTACACAGTACTGGGTAAGTCACATCCTCTCTGGTGGTTAGTTTTCCTGTTACTAAAACAAGAGAGGAGGATTATCTTATTGGTTTCCAACCAATGTTTAGAAGACTCCTGGGAGCTTAGAAAAACACTGAAAAGGATCTGTGAAGCAAAAAATAAACCGTGTTCAGCCAGAACTTCCACGGGAACCTCATTTAACTCTTTGAGAGCTGGGGCACAAAACCGAATTTCAAAATGTTAGATTTTCTCTTTTCACCCAACACGAGCCAGCTGCAAGTAAATATAGCTTATAATGTGCTTATGAGTATGCATGTATAAATTGATAGATGCTGGTTTTCCAAAATCATCTAATGACTATCTTAAAAATGTTTCAAATTGCACACCTGTGTGACAGTGGAAAAGGCCTCTGATACTGATGTAATTATTTAGATAAGGGAGCAAATTGGCGATGCTGAATTCACTGACTTCTAAACTCCATCTCCAAGTTTTTATCATTTCAAGCCTTTCTTGATTAGGATGTAGGAGGGAATTAAGTTTATTCAAGCTGGATTAATGAAATGCTGATTTGAATAGAGTGTTATCCAACAATATCGAGTACTTCCTAGCTTTGCTTTCTCTCCTTTTTTTTTTTAAATTCTTTTTCCTTACTCCTTGCGTTTAATATATGGTTATTTTACAGAAAGCGCTCGTGTAGAGGTTTCAGAACCACACATGTGACCATTTTATATCAGTTGCAATATTTTGAAATTATGGTTTCATTATCTCTTGGCCTGTTTTTTTCAGAGAGAAAAATATGTGTATCACCACCATTATAAGCTTTGGAGGCTTTGAAACACTATTGAGATTGAAGTGCTTGCTTGCAGAAAAAAAAAAAGAAAGAAAGAAAGAAAGAAATTGATTCTAACAAATGGTGTGCTTTGAATTTTCCTTTCTACAGAGTTTTTATTTTTTATGTTCACATGGTGTTCTCAAGCAGTTACAATGAATCACGGCGCTGAATTCAGCTTTGCAAATAAATTAAAAGAAATTTTCAGGCACTTTGCTTCATCTAGAAATATCATCCGAGGAGAAAAAAAGAGATGAACCTTTGCTAGTGTCACACGAAGAGCGAAATGCATTGAACGGGTGTTGTTGCTGGATCATTCGACAGGCACAAAATTGTCACGAGGATCAAAATTGAGAGAGGGACTGTTTGTAAATTTCTCTGAGGGTTGTTACCTTTATATTCATTACTTACCGAGGCCCTTGCTGTATCTCAGTAATCTCGCATAAATGAAACACTGCTCTAATGTACATTCTGTGCCTTGTTCAAACTCTTACACTTGAGACGTCTGTCAATGATGTTGTTTAAATATTTGCTCTGGGAGATGGACTGGCCAGATTGACTGACTTCCAAAGGTAGCAGAAACTGATACATAACAGCAAGACCCACTGTCACCTGTGTCTGGATGAAATGAAATGTGTTGATCCTGTGAAGATTTCTCTCGAGCACGGATCACATAAACAGCAGCCCGGTTGATTTCCACTGTCTCCAACCATGGGTGGTGCTTTATCGACCACTGCCTTCATGATGCCTCAAATTTCTTTTTTTCTTCGCATTTCAATGTGTACTTCATTACAGTGAAGTTGTTTATATTTCATTTGCATTTTTATTTCAAAACATTAAGGGAGTATGAATGTTTTTATTACATGAATGCCTTTTATAATACTTAAGTTGGAGCTTTTAGTATACCAGTCACCAGAATAATGTTCATTGTACCTGACTGGTGAGTTTTTACCTCTCCCCTCCTCCCCTATGCCCCACTTCTTGATTTCCAATGACCTTTAGACTTCTTTGTGCCTGTGTGTGCCCACTGATTAGCTCCCAACTATTAGAGAGCATATGTGATGCTTGTTTTTCCATTCCCAATATAACTTCACTGAGGATAATGGTCTCCCATGTCATCCAAGTTGCTGCAAGGGACATTTCATTCCTTCTGGCTGAGTAGTACTCCACACCTATATCTTTAACTCATTTTCTTAATACCCTCATGAATTAGTGGACACTCAGATTGATTCCACATCTTGCGATTGTGAATTGTGCTGTGACAAACATTTGAGTGCTGGTGTCTTTTTGATAAAATGACTTTTTCCCAGTAGTGGGATTGCTGGGTTGAATGGTAACTCTACATGTATTTCTTTAAGAAATCTCCATATTGTTCTCCTTAGAGATTGTACTAATTTACAATCCTATCAACAGTGTATACTTGGTCCTTTTTCTCCAGATACATCCACTCCAGCATCTACTGTTTTTGACTTTTTAGTAATGGCCATTCTGACCACTATTAAAAAGGGACAAGGTGACATCTCATTGTGGTTAGATGTGGATTTCCCTAATGATTATGATATTGAGGATTTCTTCCTGTTTCTTGGCCATTAGTCTATCTTCTTTTGGAGAACTCCTGTTCATGCCTTTTGCCCACTTTGATTGTTTTTTTTTTTTTTTTGTGATTTGAGTTCTTCATAGATTCTAGATATTAGCCTTTATCACGTGGTCTGTATTTTTCTCTCATCCTGTGGGTTGTCTATTTAATCTGATTATTTCCATTGCTGTGCACAAGCTTTTTAAATTTAAAGTCTGATTTATTTATTTTTGTTGTATTTGCCATTGATGTTTTAGTCATAAATTTTTTCCCTAAGATGATGTCTACAAAGCTTTTCCTACATATTCTTCTAGAATTTTTATGGTTTCATGTCTTACATAGAAGCCTTCTGTCCATCTTGAATTAATTTTTGCATATGGTGAGAGATAAGGGTCCTACTTAATTCTTCTCTGTGAGGCTCTCCATTTTTCCCAGTACCATTTATTGAATAGGTTTCCTTTCCCTGGTGTATGTTATTATCTGCTTTGGCTAAGATTAGTTGGCTAACTGTAGGTGGACAGTTTTATGTCCGAGTTCTCTATTCTGTTCCATTGGTCTGTGTCACTACTTTTATACGAGCTGATAAAAGAAATCACAGATGATACAAACAGATGAAAAAACAGCCCATGCTCATGGACTGGTAGAATTAATGTTGTTAAAATGTCCATAATGCCCAAGTGATTTACAGATTCAGCATAATCTCACCAAAATGCCAGCATCATCTTTCATAGATCTCAAAAAAGTAATTCTGTACTTCATTTGGAACAAAAATGAAGCTGAATAGCCAAAGAAATCCTAAGTACAATGAATAAATCTGAAGGTATCACATTATCAAACTTCAAATTATACTACAAGCTATAGTAGTACTTGCAAGTACTTATACTACAAGCTACATATACTACTGTAACCAAAACAGTATGATGCCTCACACTCTAACTCAGGCATCCTTGAACTGTGGCCCGCCTAGGACATTTATCCGGCCTGCTGGGTGTTTCTGCTGCCACTGCCTCTCCTGCTTAGCAGCCAACTCGTCCCAGGGCCCACAGTCCAGCCCTCCAACAGTCTGAGGGACAGTGAACTGGCCCCGTTTAAAAAGTTTGAGGGCCCCTGCCTAACTGTTATAGATCAACCTATAACTAAGGAAAACTTTCCATGACGGTCTCTTCCTGACAGTATGTTCTCTGTTAATTGTGAGAAACATCCAGCTGGTGTGTCCAGAGACTGATCTGCCTGTGTTGCTATCAGGCAGGATATTTGCTCATCAACAATTTTCCTATGAACCATCACACTGAACTTTGCTCTTTAAGTCAAAGGATGATGAGAAGAAAGGATGGTGGGAATGAACTAAGGCCATCTGGTGCCTTGTCTTCAGCTTTGTGCAAGTTTAGCAGCAGGTAAACCACAGGCTGTGTAAGGTTCAGGGCCAAGTTAGCCATTGGACGAGCTACCTTGTGATTACCATGGATAGTAAGAAACCATATTCTATTCAATGCTGAGATAATAAAAACCCTTGAAATCTGAGTGAGCATGGAATCTGACTACATCCCAGCTACTTACTCAGATCTGTGTTTAGACTTCCCAGTGTTTTCCTTTTATATATGTCAATACGACAATGTGTATATCTGGAGATAATGTAAGTGAGTCTAAGGAAGCTTTCTATACCACTTGCTTAATACTCGATTTCAATAAATACTCTTTATTCTATTTCCATTGAGAGGCCCAAATTTCAGATTAAATAAGAACTTCTGTAGGAATTAATTTCCTTTTAAATGGCAACCCCCTCCCCCAATTTCTTATATAGACAGATACAGACACACACTGCAGACGTCAGTACAGATACAGGTATTCATGTCCATATGGATTCAGTTCAGTTGGATATTTGAGTCATTGTTTTACCTAAAACTGCTATGTTTTTATAGCTGAAAGTTACATTCTTTGTGACAGCTGTCTAATTCCTCTCTGTATTGGCTAAAAACGTCCAGTCTCTGGACAGCCTAGAGACATACCCTCCGTCCCTTCAAGTTGTATTAGTGATTACAATCTGATCATAGAGGCCCTGCTTTCTTCAACCTCTCAGAAGATGCAGGCTTATGAAACCAAACAGATGACTGATGTCAAATCGTCAAATTTGGAACTCTTTACCTGTCTAATAGTATTATTTTTTGTAGTAGTAAATTTGAGCTCATTTTTAAGTGCTGCTTTTAAAAAATCCGCTCTCATGCTTTCCTAACATTAAACATTTATTTTCTTCAAGTACATCAAGAATGTCATTTGTACAAGACCCTATATTATCTTTAATCAAAAAAACACAACAAGGCTTATTGACTATGAATAAATTCTGTAGTTTGATGCATTATAAAATGTCGCGCTCTGCTTTTTTCAAAAAAAAAAGTCTCTTCTTTCAGAGTAACTTTGGCTTATGAATATTATAACAGTTCTTTCTCTGTTCTCACTCAGTGAGCTGAGACAACCTTCACTCTCGCATGTGGAGACTTCTTCCATGAATTTATCTTATGAAAATGCATATTCAGTGGTTGAAGGTCTCAGAAGGAAAAGCAAAACGCAAAGCTTATGACCTTTATGGGTACTTGGTGCTTTGTTTTTCTTTTTTTTTTTGGTATATTACAAGTAAAATCTTTCCTGTGTTCACATTTCAAAAGCAGGTTATATAGGGTTGAGTACCAGAATAGATAATTCTACTGTTTTCTCATCAAAACCTTTTTGTATATTACATGCATCATAATTATCTTCCTTAACAGGACATTTTAAATTTTATTGCCAGTTAGCTGATGTGACCATTTACACTTTCCAAACTGTTTAAATATTTTACATAAAGATATTAGAGGCTTTTTTGTCAAATATTAATCACTGAATAAAAATAACATTAGTACATTAAACATCTGAATTTAGAAATTAGCTGGGTGTGGTGGCTCAAGCCTGTAATCCTAGTACTCTGGGAGGCCAAGGCAGGTGGATTGTCTGAGTTCAAGAGTTCTAGACCAGCCTGAGCCAGAGTGAGACCCCATCTCTAAAATAGCTGGACACTGTGGCAAGTGCCTATAGTCACAGCTACTTGGGAGGCTCAGACAAGGGGATCACTTGAGCACAAGCGATTGAGTTTGCTGTGAGCTCTGATGCCATGGCACCTACCAGAAGCAAGAAAGTGAGACTCTGTCTCAAAAAATAAATGAATTTAGAAATTGAAATCAGAGAATATTTATAGTTTAGAATGTGTCGTTAAATGTAGGGCCAAAGAACATGAGAATGTTTCTTATGCCTGGAGAAACTATTACCCAACTCTTGTTGTCATTTGATGGCAAAGTCCATAACTGCTAAGCATAAAGTCAGGAGAAACACTTGCTGATAGCTAATCAGCATACAATATAAGAAGCAATTATTTCTAGATATCACAACAAGTTGTACAAGACTATACTATTTGAACAAAGAGGAAAAAAATAAGGTGAGTTTTGCAATGGTATCAAATGTCTACCAGAAGGCAATTTCTAAATCATGAATATATATGCTGAAGAGACCAAGAGCAGAAGTTGGGGAGGTTTAGATTTCTGGATATTGTAAGGTGGAGATCCAGGAAAGGAGGAGCCATGGAGAAAAAAAAAATCTGCAAACATAATAGAAAATCTTAGCCTAGCTGAGGTGTACAGAGGTGTGTAAAGGCTCATGTGCATGAAGGGGAACGCCAGAACTGTGGGCTGATGAGAACTGCAAGCAGAGTAATCCCGAAGGCTTGGATAGCACAGGAAAGTGTTCAAGGTCCAGCCAATCAGACTGGAGGACGTGGTCACTGCCAGGGATAGTCAGCAAGCTTAATACAGGCGTGGACTACCCTCAGGTCACAGTGTAAACTAGTACTGCCAGGGATAGTCAGCAAGCTTAAT
>NW_003852442.1:7394391-7484285 GCF_000181295.1 Otolemur garnettii
AGGCGTGGACTACCCTCAGGTCACAGTGTAAACTAGTACTGCCAGGGATAGTCAGCAAGCATAATACAGGTGTGGACTACCCTCAGGTCACAGTGTAAACTAGAACTGCCAGGGACAGTCAGCAAGCTTAATACAGGCGTGGACTACCCTCAGGTCACAGTGTAAACTAGAACTGCCCTAGCTTATCTTAAAAACAGACGTTAGACGGATCTGATGATCCAAAAGTAATTTAAATGCCTACCAATATTCTTCAGATAAAGATAACAAAATTAAGGTCACTCAACAAGATAGTATTCACAATATATGATATCCATTAAAAAATTATTAGACATTTTAGACTCTGTCTCAAAAAAAATTATTAGACACCTGAAGAACCAGGGTAATATGTCCCATATCTGAGCAAAGAACTAGTCAATATATACACAAATGACAGAAATGATGCCATGAGTTGATAAGTATTTTAAAACCACTATTATAACAATTTTCAGATATTTAAAGGAAAGGATGAAAGAAACTAAAAATATTTTTTTTTGAGCTGTAACTGTTAGAGATAATTGCAGAAAAGGAAGATCAGTGAACTTAGGGTTTAACAGTAGAATTGGTTCAAAATGAATCACAGGAAGATAAAACCAAGTGAAAATAAACAGAGACTTAGAAACTATAAAAAAATATTTCTTTGAACATGTTCTTCCCACCTTCTTAAAAATAGGGATGATTTTTTCCAAACTTAATAAAACTCTAATCTCAGAGTTCTAAGAATGTAAATGAAAACGATAATAAAAAGACAAGTGTAATGAAAACCACAGCAGAACACATAATAATGACATTGCGGAAAAACAATGGCAAGGAGAAAATCTTCAAATTCATCAGAAACGAAGACCATACATCATACAGAAAAAAATAAAAACATAAGGAAACCGAAGACTTCTCAGTAGAAACTATTCCCTGTCAAAAAAGGGCAAGTTCAAAAAGTTGGAAAACCCAGCAAGAATTCCACGTTAACACATGCATGTGCGCGCGCACACACACACACATGAACCTACATGTACAGATACAGAAATAATCGTAGGTATGTGCGAATACAATGTTTAATCTGTATGTATATGTTATCGACCTCTGTGTGTTGAGAAGGCAAAGAATCGATGAAATTTTAACAGATTGAGAACTGGGAACACTCAAATCCTGGCCTTTAAATATCCCCATTTAATAAAAAGACCTAAGTTTTCTGAGAGAAATAGTTGATTCGAGAGCTGAATCAGGAAGTACGTAAAATGAGCCTAGAACATGTCACAGCAGCAAAACGTCAGAAAATGCTCCAACAAGCAAAAATGAGCAGTGTCAAAGGATAGAGAAACCAACGGGAAAGAGCTGCCAGCGGCCAAAACTGGAATCATTAGAGCAATAAAATGAATAGCTGAGTATTAGATTATAATCCAAAGTAATAAAATAAATACCCATTCTATGCAGACATAAACAAATGTTTGAAGAAATCAATACATAGGGGGAAAGAGATGAGACTGTCTTTTAGAAGAATCATAAATAATATATGTAGATAGATACCCACGCTATTCTATTTATGCATCTGTTTAAAATTTTTATGATCAAAAGTTAGAAAGCAAACACAATCTTCTTTTTTTTTTTTTTTCATTCTTTTATGTCCTGCCAAAATACTTGCTGGCTGAGAGTTCACAGATTTTTCAGATCAAGACGTGCAGGGCACAGGCTCGGCACCCATGGTACAGTGGTTATAGTGCCAGCCACATACACCAAGGGTGGCAGGTTCAAACTCGGCCCAGGCCAGCTAAGCAACAATGATAACTGCAACAACAAAAAATAGCCAGGCACTGTGGTGGGTACCTGTGGTTCCAGCTACTTGGGAGGCTGAGGCAAGAAGATCGCTTGGGCCCAAGAGTTTGAGATTGCTGTGAGCTGTGATGCCACAGCACTCTGCCGTGTGTGACACAGTAAGACTCTGTCTCAAAAAAAAAGTACAGGGCACAGTGTGAGGGTGTTGATGCCCCCTGAGTGAAGAGCTCAGTTAAACTTGAACTCTTACCTTGGAAATGAAAATGATGTAATCTAAATATTTATACCCTCGTATTAATCTAAAAAAATTTTTTTTTCAGTTTTTGGCCAGGGCTGGGTTTGAACCTACCACCTCTGGCATATGGGGCCAGCACCTTACTCCTTTGAGCCATAGGCACCACCCTAAAAAAGGAAGTTCAGGGCGATACCGGCCAGACACATCAAGAGATGTTGGTCTTTTATCAAGTATACCTAGAATTGTTTTGAATTGTTTTGCCAGCATTATCCTCCCTCATGTGTTGTAGAGCCAATCCACAGAAAACGAAATGAGAATGATTTATATTTTAATAACAATGTAACCTCCCAGGAAGAATCCATCTAATGCAGTAGAAAGAGCACAGGGTTTGGTAAGATCGGTCAAGTTACTTAACCTTGGCTCAGCCTCCTCAAATCTAAAACTACATATAGCATAGGGTGGACTTCAGATATAAGTTAAATCATGCACCAATGTCTGGGGCTCACTCATAATAAATTGGAACATTTACTGAATGATTACTTTGTGCAAGGCACAAAAGTATCATGTTTATTGAATCACATACTTTATTAAACTTTCAGCCTTAATTATTTTTACAATTTATATTAAAATATTGTATTGCCATCTGTAAAATCCTAAAATTTTATCACACTCACTGTGATGTGGAATAGAATTTACTCCTCAACATCAACCTTTCCAGTAAGAATGTTTTATATTGCGATTTTTAATACGCTGTATTTTAACTCCAAAGTATTTAGATTTCTATATTAAGCCTATTTAAATAAATACATGACTACACAGAATCATTCAACACTGTATCATTTAGTGGTTAAGAAAATGGAGCTGTTTTTCATTTCAACATTGTGAATACCTATAAACTTTTGAGTTAAGAGTCATTATTATAAAGATTTACCCAAAAGATCAGAGTTCTGGGTTACGATTTTGGTTTTGTTAAATTTGAAAATGTCATGATGTCTCTCAGGGAATGAGATTCTTGTTCAGGAGCAAGAAAATCAAATGCTCCGGGATTCCACTTACTTGAGGGACCTAAGACAGTCAAGTTCATAGAATCAATGGTGGCTGCCAGAGGAAATTTGGAAGTTACTGATTGTGTATTTCAGTTAAGCAATAAGAATAAGCTCTGAAGATCTGCTGTATAGCAGAGTCTCTATAGCCAATAATAATTTGCGGTACCCTTAAAATAATGTATTGTACACTTAAAATTTTGCTGAGAGTAGAAATTCATATTAAATGTTTTTACTACAATAAAATAAAACTAAAAGAAGAAGAAGATAGCATACAACTTTAGCTTGGATTCCCTGCAAACAGATTTCAAGGACAGTTCCATGCAGGAGGCAAAATGTGCCATGCTTGTGTGTCACTCACCAGGGTCTCTGGGTATCAGAGCCTGAGCCTGGGGCAACAGACTCCAGTGAGGGGTGTGCAGAGAACTGCCAACAGGTAGTATTTCCAGTGGCTGAGGTCTGGTGCTGGTCTCTATAGCAAGCATTCGCTTGGACCATCACGCTATCCACCATAACCACAATGTGTGAGTCCTTCCATTTCCGTGACTCTGCAGCACATAAAAACCAAGATCAAGTCCATCTTCCTCTATGTCATTAAATGCTTCCCTAAGACCAGACACAGTGAACCCAAGTAAATGAAATCAGGAGGGTATGGGGAGATTATTTGTCTTTGTTAACAGACCAGTGTGTTTCTTGCAGAAGGAAACGGTCCCATCAAGTTCCAGGCTGGAGGCCATTCTCAAGTTTGTCCAGCTTACAGTGCCTGGGTTTCAGCTTTCCTGCACTCCCCTGGCTGGCTCTGTCATTTTCAGTATGATAGCCTTAACGTTTTTAGCTAAAGCCTCCTCTTTTAGCATCACAGGTGATTTATGAGGACAGACTTTTTTTGTATGGACATATTGAAGAGCTGTCAGGGTGTGTTGATTAAGTACTCAGGCTCGAGAGGCAAACTGCCAAGGTTGAAAGCCGTACAGGAGAGCACACCGCCTCGGAGTTTGCGCGACAACTTACCAACTTCTGAATGTTTTCGTTTAGTTTCTAAGTAAAGTAAGAATATCTCAAGAATGGAAAAAGAAGTACCCTATGTTACCCAATACTACTATGAAATCAATATATAATCACCGACATATTCATATGAATGGTAAAATATAACTATAGCCCAGAAAGTGGAAGAGAAGAGAGAGAAGGAAGGGAAGGAGGGGAGAGATGAGGGAGGGCATTTGGGGTGGGGGGATCTCACCTAATGTGCATGATGCAATGGTGCATTTAAAACTATCAAGAGTATAATTGTCTTACTACAACAAATTAGGTGATGGTTCTGTTAATCAGTTCAGTGTAAGTATTGCACATTGTATATCAAATCAGTACACTGAACCCCATAAATGCATCAATGTACACAGTTATGATTTAATAAAGAAAATTAAAAATAAAAAATATTTTTCAAAATTCAAAAAAAAAGAATAATGGTGAGGTTGGCGATGATAATAATTATAGTACCTATCTCATAGTGTTGATTCCAATATTACATGAAATTAACCTCTGTAACACACATTAGCTGCTAGAATACTCTAGGTAGATACCCTATATATGTGTGGGTTATAGCTTAATATATTCGAAACATAACTTTATTTGCACGTGGTAAACAATAGCCGTAACTCAATGCACGTTACAACACCCTTGAACTAGAAAAAGTGATCGCAGAGGTTGAAGAGGTTAAAGTCGGAGATCAGAAAAGCAAGCACCTACCCTCACCCTCCTCTCTAAATGAACCCAGGGTAGGGGTGGAGCTCTGAGGGCTCAAAGGAGCACCCTCAAACTAGCCTGGCGGGCTGGGGTGTTCAGAAGAAGATGAAATGGGGAGGCAACTGCTGGCTAGATTTTCTAAGTTGGTATATTAGTTTTCTCTCACTGGTATAACAAGTTTCCACTAACTCACTGTTCAAAACAGTATGATTGTATTGACATAGAGTTGCAGAAGTCAGAAATCTGAAATGGGTTCTCAGTGGGCCCAAATCAAACGTCCATGGGCCTGTGCTTCTTTTGTAGGGTCTAGCAGAGAGAAACCACATCATTGTTTTTTCCAGGTTAGAGACCAGCTATGTTTCTTGGCTTACGACTCCTACTTCCATCTTTAAAACCAGTGAGGGTAGGTTGTTAGAGTCCTTCTCATATCACACTGCACTATGTTTACCTACCTTCAGTATCTAGCTTTCAATTTTATTTTATTTATCTTCCCTTGTTATTACACTGGTTCTACCTGAATAATCCAGGATAATCCCCATACCGTAAGGTCATCTGCAATGTACCTGGCTCTTGTCATGAAAGGCAACATGTTCACAGGTTCTGGGGATTAGGAGATGGTCATCTATGGAAAGGTCTTCATTCTGCCTACCATTAAAGGGTGTACATTAATTTAAAGTACGAAATAGAGAAAGTTAGGAATGCAGCAATGAGGATTGAAAATGTTTTATATTTTGGGGAGGCGCCCATGGCTCAAAGGAGTAGGGCGCCAGCCCCATATACCAAAGGTGGCAGGTTCAAACCCAGCCCCAGCCAAAAGCTGCAAAAAAAAAAAAAAAAAGTTGTATATGTTTTTTAACATACAATAATACAAAAGATCACACACCCTACCATGAAAGTCTATATAACAAGAATTTCCCAGGTTAGTTGCCTAAATTATCCCAAATAAATTAGTGTTACCAAAATGCATTCTCGCTTATTTTTCTGAGAGTCACAGGGTGTAATAAAATCATCCAATCATCTGATTAGTCACAAAATAAAAGAGAGAAATTGAGAAATGATTTCATTCTTGCTACATCAATTGGTTCACATCCTATTAACACAGATTTTGTTCACGTCCTATTAATGTTTATCTGCATGCCTTACATTTTTCTTCACTAACCATAATTCTGACCACATCCCCCTGAAAAATCAGCTTCTAGGTTCCCAATGAAGCTGATCAAAACAGGAAAAAGAGAGAGAGAGGGGGAGAGAGAGAAGATAAAAGGGGGATAATAGTAGTACATTTGTATTGAAATTTGCCACTCACTTCCATGTGGAATGACAAGGTAAAAACCAGTATACAATTGTTTTAAAAAAAATCAAACAGGCCATGTTAAATAATAGCTCACAAGTGCTCCATATCACCCAACTTCAGTCCTAATTCTTAAACAGAATTGTCATTAGTATAATATTTGCTGTGTACCTTTCAGGTGTTTTTATGATTGTATAATCAGGAGATATGTGTATATACGCACATATATATGTACACATATGTATATACATGCTATGAATATGTGTGTGTGTATATATATATATTTTTTGCTGATTTGATATGACACAGTTTAAATTGGAAACATTACGTGTCTGGGATATTTAACATGCATCTCCGGGAAGAAGATATGTCTTTCCACTATTTCAGAATCTGCTTTATGTTCCTGAGTGACCTCAGTAGAGTTTTAAAGCTTTCTGTACAAGCTCCAGACGGCAGACCTGGAGCTGTTAGACTTTGTAATGTGTTTTATGTTTTTCTCTTTTGTTGTTTGTTTTTATTAATGATCTCAGAGATGAGGGAAGCACTGAGCTATGAGCAATTACTCCCCACGTTCTCCCTTCTGGGAAGTTCCTGCCCCTGGACCAGACGGCCGTCCCCAGCAGAGACACCACATGAATTCTGGTCCTGCCGCAGCACTACCTGGTTTTACAGCCTTTGATAAATCGTTAACTTCCTTGGGCCACTGTTTGCTTATCTGTGAACAGGACCAGTAGAGAAGACGGGCAGTTTTCAAACCACTTGTGATCCCTGTGGGGCAGCCCTGGCGTAGAGACGGGGATGGGGAGAAGTAGCAAAGGAAGGGGCCTAATTTAGTTCGCTGCTATTTTACACAAGAACAGAGTATTTTGATTTGTTTGTCCTGTAATAGATTAGTAAACAAAACCCACTAAAATCTACTTCACTAAATTATCTCTAGGATTTACTCTAATTCTAAAAACTGACATCAAAGCGTCTGAGGAAATACTATAGTAATCTGCTGTTTTATGGACTAGACTTAAAATATTTGTACAACTTACCTAAAATTGAATTAAGCCAATTCCTAATTTCTGCTCACTTTCA
Organism: Otolemur garnettii; assembly: GCF_000181295.1. Lineage (NCBI taxonomy): Eukaryota > Metazoa > Chordata > Mammalia > Primates > Galagidae > Otolemur > Otolemur garnettii. The sequence continues at coordinate 7,401,590 of NW_003852442.1, forward strand.
TTACAAAGACATGGGGTGAAAAAAAAACCTCCCTATCATTCTCTGCATTTCAGCAAACTCAACTGCTTTTAACCTGATATCTGTACTATCAAAAAGCGAGCACATGTGAACACATTTGAAAACCAGGGCACCTGCTCACCGCTGTACAAATCTATACCTCTTGGGGGAAGTCCATGCTCTTTTTTCCATCAATTACTTTCCAACCCACTCTGCTTTCTCAAATAAGATGAATGTCTTCAAGTCATGGAAATCTACTGGCTGAAAACTCCCACTCCTCAATTTGTATTTTTTTTTTTTTTACATTAGTTATATGAGGCTAGAGATGATGGGGGGAAAAATCACAGAGTAACTAAAGTGTGTGAGTATTTGGATATTTTCATTGTGTGTGTGTCCACGTGTCTGTTTTCTGTTCCTCTCTCTAACTACAGTTTGGACAAATTAAATAGTCTCTATGTATCACTGTTTTAAGAATCTCTGAAATGTTTTAGGAGAGTTCAATCATATAGTTGGTCTGTTAAATCACTTGGTATAGTGCCTTGTGCACACATATAGTAAACGGCAATTGATGATATTGAATTGGTTGCTTTCTGTGTCATCTCAAGACGTAAACACTTAGCACAGAGTTCCAAATTATATGTATTTTTGTTTATCTATACATGTTTTATAAATGTCAGGGATTGTCATTACTGGAAGAGGGTAACTGGGAACTAGGTATTCCTACTTCCTATTTCATTTAGTGAAATGTTAAAAATTCATGAAAGTGCTTGATCGTTCTCATTGTGTAATCATAGAATATACAAGCCAAACAAAATAATATCGATGCACAAAAACTCTATGGGGCAAATAGCACAGTATTTCTGGAACACGAGTTTAGACAGAATTAGAATGCCACATGGTGTAAGAACTATAACTTCCCCATCCAGCACACCCACGAGACGTTACTAATTGCTGACACTCTTCTTTACAAAGATGCTGAATTAACCCTATGGGTCCGGAGAACACTCCAGGCAACCACCACCACATCAACCAGAAATGCACACAAGATGAGCCCTGTGTTACCTCCCCTGCCTTAATGTAATGAAGAGATGGTCACAAAAAACAGGAAGACTGTCAAAACGTATATCTCCTCTGAATAAACATAATAAAAGCAACAAGTAATAAACCAAAGAAGTTCCCTATGCCCGAAATAGCTTTAGGAAAACAGTCCTGAAGTGAACAGTCAATACAGAGAAGAAAGGCAGCTGAAAAATAAATGAGATATTGAACTTATTTCATAAATCTATGCTTCAAAGGAATAATTTTTGGCAAAACAGAGAATAATTATGAAGCAACAAAGACTCTAAAATGCATGTTAATCCAATACAGAATTTGAATGTGCATAAGAATTTACAACCAGGGCAGACTAAACATTAATAGTCAAAGATACAAAGTCAATTCCTAAACATTGCAGTTTAACTTTTCCTCAAGTCTTGCAAACAATTCTTGTAAAATACAGTATAATGTAAAGAAATTCAGAATATGATTTCCCTTAAAGATGCATTCTTACAGCATATTTGTTTAGTCACTAGATGTTATATTTGGAAAGCATGAAAGTAGAAAGCCAATAAAACACAAATAATATAAATGATATACTTATTTTCACATATAGAATCTCAGGATATTGGAGCAAACAGTGTACTTGGGAATTAACTGATCCAACCTACCTTCATTTTTAAATCTTTGTACTAATACTTTCCCCTTGTAGATTTAGTCTTACATATAAGAAATATATGGTTTGGGTAGTGCCTGTGGCTCAAAGAAGTAGGGCGCTGGCCTCATATACCGGAGGTGGTGGGTTTGGACCCAGCCCCAGTCAAAAAAAAAAAAAAAATACATGGTTATACATATTACCTAAAAGATAGTATCTGAGAATCTTTTTAGAGCAGAACAAAATACAAATTAATTTGTCTTTTGCATGTTAAAATGAAGCTGAGATGGGTCATCCGGCTCAGCAGAGCACATTAACTAGACAATCCAAAATTAGGCTAAGGCCTTGAGGACTGGGCTTTTGGGAGAATTTGTCTTTTATTTGTTTTGACATGCCAGTCAAAAGAAAACTTAGCCAATTAACAATGCATAAAACTTTTCATCTATAGAATAATACAAAAATACTGTTTTAACACAGGATGTACCATGCTATCTGCATAAATCTATATGCATATTCACAATAAAATACAATTTTCACAAAAAGAAATGCATACAGGATCATTATATTGGAGTTCATTATGAATAAAAATGGAAAGAAAACTCCTATGTGAGGCTACTAAAAACAGGAAACTAGATCTACCCATATATCAATTCAATTGGAATGGGTACTAAGGTAAATATTATAATCTACCTTGAAAACAGATGGAGTCTTCTACGATGGTTTATTCTAACTTGTGTTCCTTTGGACCATTGGTTTTGGAGTAGTTTATTAACAAATGTTTCAACGGAAAAAGACACTCTTTTAAAATGCATTTGTAAATTATTTAGTTCCATAATATCATTCAAACCCCACTGTTGTGTATTAATTTGGGTGCTTTAGTGTAGAGATAGGGTCCATGTCCCCCTCCAAGAGGAGGATGGACAGCTTTCCCCCATCCCATATGGCCATGGAGAAAAGATCTCAAGAGTTACATTCCTTGTAAGATCTGTTCAAAATACTGTTTTACATTACACTGGGCACAACTATCATTACATGTCATATGTGGTACGTGCATTTAACATTGTAAGAGGGGCACTCGAAGAACTTTAGTGGACATGAAATATGCAATATGTGGCAATATGTGTATGAAATATATAATAAATACATTATATATACATTTCAATACAGTTTGTAGATAGAATCTTCATTTCCTTCCATAGCAACAAACTCCTTCAGTCTCAAATTGCCTTCACAGTGAAAACGTAATTTTGATTTTCCCCGTGTACAAGACAGACATTTTTTAAGGGTGAAGTAGATCATAAGTGATAGTGAAAGACTGAAGATTATTCCAGGGACTCCTATATTATTACCGTTACCCCCATTCACAAGATGAAGATCTATAGGTTGTTAAAGTTTAATTCATCACTTGTATTCATGTCTTGATTTCACACTTATAGGAAAAAACAGAATATTATCTCCTAGTATTGTTTCTTGAAAATACTAAATTTTCTATTTGAAAATTAACAATTCCCTTTAAGAACACTGTGTACATCTTTAGAAAATGTATAAGAGAGATAAATTTGGGGGGGAAATAATCTTAACGAGCCAACTTTCAGGAATAAGAAAATTCAGAACTGTCAAAAACTCTGCCACTAAGCGAAATAGGGGTGTTCTGCAAATCCAAGTTATTTCATATTTTGTCTCTCCGAAAATAATTTCATAATGATCTTTAGCATTTACTTGCATTGATTACCATTTAAAATACACCCAAGTCATTTCCATTCCTTTAGATTATACGTGAAGTTGATCTAACCAGCACACTGTGCGTGTAAATGACATACACAGGAGTCAAAATCAAACACACACCAATTAAACCCACTTATTTATAGTGAATATATTTACAGTCTTTCTTTTCAGTTGCCTGTGTCTTGTGTAATTCACACTGCATCACAGACTATTCACTCAAGCTGAACATAAGTCTACTTTGAGGTTCTTACTTCAGAAGCTAGCTTTTATTACTGGGTATAGCTAGGGAATAGATTCAGGTGAAAACAAACTTGTCCAATATGGTAGCCACTAGCCACACATGACTATTTAAATTTAAACTAATTAGAATTAACACTAAATATCCCTTCCCCCGTTGTGGTGGCCACCTCTTAAATGTATGGCTGTCACGTGGAGCTTGTGGTTACTGTATTCAACAATGGTAATATAGACCATTTACATTATCAGAAAGAGTTCTGGATCACTCTATAGATTCTGCGATCCTTGGTTTATTTAGATCCCAATAGCTGAAATTTACCAATCGCTTGGTTCATTCAGATCAAATAGCTAAAATTCTTCCCTTCTGTTCAAAGACATCAAATGACTAATTCAAACTTACATCACTTAAAAGAAAACAAATCTTAGTTTAAAGAAACCTGGTCATGTGTGTAAACAACCGTATGTGTGTATATTTTTGTGACCTTTGCCCATCAAACCTGGGCAAGATCCAGTCTCAGGAGACCACAAATCTGCGGTCAGGATAGATTATATTTCTATTTTCTAGAACTCAAATGAGTCATATATATTTAACGGACTCCTTCTTATCTTATTTAAATTTTGTGTAACTGTTAAGCTCATTTCCTTCTTTTTTTTATTAAATCATAGCTGTATACATTAATGCAATCATGTGCTGGTTTTATATACAATTTGAAAGTATTTTCATCAAACTGGCTAACATAGCCTTCACAGCAAGCTCGTTTATTTCTTAAGGAAGCTTTTTGTAATACTGAATTATATAGGAATTTCTACATAGACAATCATGCCATTTGTGATTATAGACATTTTTATATCTTCATAAAATGTAAGTATAATCACTCTGCCTTTTTTTTTTTTTAAATCTAGCCTTACTTATTTGGCTAGAATTTCCACAGCAATATTGAATGGAGGTTATGAGTGAACATCTTGTTTTATTCTTGAACTGAGAACAGAATATGAATCTCCATCATTAAGCATGAAGCTAGCTGTAAGTTATCTTCCTGTCTATCTACAGGGTGTCCCGAAAGTTGCCCCTACAGTTGCCATACATAGGCAAAATAGGAAATTGTAGCTAAAGGTACCATATTTACAAAATATTTGTTACAAAATTTTACAAACAGCTGGCAAATATATAGAAAATTTTGTAAAATTTTGTAATTAATATTTTGTAAATAATGGTATACTTAGCTACGATTTCCCATTTTCCCTAGGTATGGCAACTTGGGGGATGACGTTTGGGACACCCACTATCTAGGTACCTATCTTAGACATCTCACCTTATGCAACTGTGGGAGCTGGCTCAGCAGTCTCTGTAAGGCCGTCCCTTTGTTATCTGGAGTTGAAAGCTAACAGGACAGGCAGTTAACGGGGAGGAAGAATGTAATACAGGGTGATCTTAGAGGAACTGCAACCCACAAACATCAAACACAAGCTGGAATCTCTGAGGAAGATCAGGAACCTGTGTGCTTTTTCTTTTTTTTCAATCTTAATCATTGTGTGTGTTGCAGGAGAAGCTGAATCTCCTCAGTACAAAACTAAACATACACCTGACCCAGGAGGCAATAAACTTGATGGGGGGGGATTCAGAGGAAGGTCATTGCAGGTCTGCCTGCTGCCCCCTTGAATAATGTGAGTCGATAGAGCAGCAAGTGGTATAAACTAGGAAAGTGCCTATTCCCACCTTCCTTCTGCAAATAAAAAAAATGTGGGTGTTTCACCCCTTACCTTCCAATCTCATGAACACCTACATGTCTCTTCTGGGCACAATGTAACTGGAAATTAGAAGAAATTGAGAAAACATTATTGGATATAGACAAGCTAACATCATAAAGCCAACACAATTTCTATTCCTCATTTGCTTGGATATTTTATCATGTATAGATGTAGAAATGTGTGGGGTTTTTTTTTTTCCATCATGATAAACTTTTATTTTGTTGTACTTACATAGTAAATTACATGGAAAGATTTTTGGATGTTAAACCAACCTTGCATTTCTGGCATATACTGCTCTTACTCATTGTGTATTGTCCTTTTAATACATGGATGGATTTATTTTGCTCATATTCTGTTAAGGATTTTTGCTTATCTGTTCATGAAGGATACCATTCAAGAGATTTATTTGTTAAATGCCTTTATCAGGGCTCAGTGCCTATGGCTCAAGTGGCTAAGGCGCCAGCCACATACACCCAAGGTGGTGGGTTCGAATCCAGCCCAAGCCCACCAAAAACAACGATGACTGCAGCCAAAAAATAGCCAGGCATTGTGGCAGGCACCTGTGGTCCCAGCTACTTGGGAGGCTGAGGCAGGAGACTCGCTTGAGCCCAGGAGTTGGAGGTTGCTGTGAGCTGTGATGCCACAGCATTCTACCCATGGTGACAGCTTGAAGCTCTGTCTAAAAAAAAAAAAAAAAAAAATGCCTTTATCAGGTTTTAGCACAAAAGTAATTCTGGCTTCATAAGATTAGATAGGAAGTATTCCTGCCTTCTCCATTTTTCTGAAGTAGTTGGTATATAAAAGGTAGTATTTTTATTCTCTAAATGTTTTAAGAATTCCCCAGGAAAAGCCCTCTGAAGTTTTTCCTATGTAGTAGTTTTTAACTACATATTTAACTTTTTTACTTGATGGAGACTCATTCAGAAAGTTTGTTTGCTTATGAAGGGTCATTATTAGATGCCCCTTTAAAGGGTCTATATATTTTTGAAGAAATATTTTTCAAGTATCTTAAAGCTAATAAGTGAATTCAGCAAACTGGCAACGTACAAGATAAACATTTTAAAAAATTGTCTTTCTATAATGTAGTGGTAAACCTGTTAATATCAAATTAAAAATACAACACCATTTACAAACTCAGAGTGTAAATCTAACAACATATGTATAGGACTTGAATGCTGAAAACTAAAAAATGATAAGGCAGAAATTAAAGATGATCTAAAGAAATGAAAAAGATATGCTTTGGATTGGAAATACGATAAAAATATCCCCAAATTGATACATAAGTTTAATGGAGTCATGATTATTCTAAAACATATATATAAATTCAGAAGAACTAGAACAAAAAATATTAAAAATAAAGAAGAAATTGGTCTGCCCATTTGTCCATCACTTTTGAAGCAGAATTATATAAAATGCAGATTCTGTTTTTTTCTCCGAATACTGTAAATATTTTGCTATACTCTTTTTGCTTGTGTGATTTCTGAGAAGTCACATGTAATTCTTACCTTTGCTCCTTGACAAGCAAAGTGTTTTTTTACCTCTGCCTTCTTTCAAAGTTTGTCTTTATCTTTGACTTTCTAAAGTTTGAATCTGATAATGTTTTAGTGTAGTTCCTTTTTTTTTTTTTTTTTTTTTTTGGAGATAGAGTTTCACTTTGTCACCCTCGGTAGAGTGCCATAGCATCACAGCTCACAGCAACCTCCAGCTCTTGGGCTTAGGCGATTCTCTTACCTCAGCCTCCCAAGTAGCTGGGAATACAGGTGCCCACAAGAACACCAGGCTATTTTTAGTGTAGCTCTTTTGGGCATTTATCCTGTTTGGTGTTTTCTAAGCTTTCTGGATCTGTGGTTTTTCTATGACATAAATTTTGGAAAATCATCAGTCATTATTACTTCAAATAATTCTCTGTCCTTTTCTTTTTTCTCCTTCTGGTAGTCCCATTATGTATTGGTTACACCTCGTATAGTTGTCTGACCATTCTTGGATATTCTGCTCTGGGGTATTTTTTAGTCTTTTTCCCTCAATCTCAGAGATTCTTACCACTGTGATGGGTTTACTAATGATCCCATCCAGCCAGTCTTCATTGCAGTCACACGGCCCAACTCTTCTTGATTGCTATGTATTTTATCCACAGAGCCGTTAGGCTATCAATCATTGTTTTAGATTCCTGGTTTTGCTAATTCCAACATCCTTGTCATATCTGAGCCTGGCTCTCCTGTGGGTATTTTTGGTTTGTTTGTTTGGCAGGGGTTGTGCCTTTTAGTATGCCTTGTAATTTTTTTCCAGTGCATGTGATGCTCTGAGTAGCTAGAACCTGGATTTTGTTACAGTGAAGGTTGTCAGTATTTTGCTTGTAGTTCAGATGAAGAGATGACTTTCAAGCTCCTTAGATGCCAGATTGGAAACTGAAACTGCACTGACTACTTTTTATTACAAGGCATTAAAACAAACTCAGAGTCCACAAACACAGAAAGAATGTGCACAGGATTATACTGTGAGATTAAAAGTGAAAACAAAACTAAACTTTTTTCCTCCAGAATTTCATTTTGTATTTAATTTTGGAGAGCAATTTAGTTCGACATTTTCTTCACTTCTCTCTCATCCAAATTTTTCCTTTCATAAAACAAACCAAGAAAAGCCTATTAAAATGTTGGTCTCCATAATGACACAGAGTTCTGTTAAGGGAAATACTCCTGCTGGTGTGAGAGAATGGATACAGAAAGCCTTTTAGAAAGCAATTTCTTCCCACCACCGTAACCATAAATGAGAAAGACAAAAACATACTCACACATCCCAACCATAAATATCATGAAAATCTAACTAGTGAATGATTTTTGTGGGGATAAATATTGAATCTATCTTCTTATAAGAATAACTCTTAGCTTGGTAAGCCTTTTCAATTGAAAAACTGTTGCATGAAGTATTTAAAACAGTGAAATTCAAATAATATTTAAAAGTATGTAATTAAATATAGGACCTCCTTTTTTTTTTTTGAGACAGAGTCCCAAGCTATCACCCTGGGTAGACACCCTGGGTAGTGCTGTGGAATCACAGCTCACAGCAACTCAAACTCTTGGGCTTAAGTGATTCTCTTGCCTCAGCCTCCCAAGTAGCTGGGACTACAGGCACCAACCATAACACCTGGCTATTTTTTTGTTGTTGTTGTCATTGTTGTTTAACAGGCCTGTGTCAGGTTCAAACCTACTAGCCTTGGTGTACGTGGCCTGCGCCCTAACCACTGAGCTATGGGTGCTTCCCAGGACCTCCATGTTTGTAAGAGTGTAGTAGAATGTTGGGGGGGGGGTAGCCCTTGATGATAATAGGATATAAATCACAATTCTCAAAAATTCATTTAACCTACCAGTGAGTATTAAGAACACAAGAAAGCTCACACTTAAGGAACAACTCAGAAACAAGGGGATTTGTTTAGTCAAGAAAGAAATGTCTAAATATGTCTAAATAAAATTGCTAAATTATGTATCAGACTGGCTACCTAAAGTACAATAAATTATACTATCAATATAGTCTGGTTAACCTCCAATTTTAAAGAGCTATAAACTACTTGTACATTTATCAGTTATGGACTGTTGGTCAAATGTTCTGTGACCACAAAGTTACACCTCTAAGAATATTAGACGATAGTCAAATAGAATTTTTATGAAATTCTCCGACATACTATCAAAGCAATCATTATTTTATCTGTAGATGCAGGTCCACAGGTCACCTTGTTTTCTATACCAGGATGTTTTTTGGGCTGAGAGGAATGAAATGGTAACTCCAATCTTCTGCACATACTAATCAGAGGTTTATTTACAATATACAACCCAGACACACCAAGTATGGCATACTAAAAGGATTTCTTAGGTAAGAAATCAGTCTAGAGCAGCTCCCAGAAGACCTTCATTTATCCTCCAGCTAGTAAACTCCTTCGGTGTGTTTAAAGGAGGTCTAAAGTGTCCCCAGGGAGGATGAAACACAGTTACAGACCCACTGCTAACCCTTTCCTCCCAACTGCTTTGCAAATGATTCTGTGACTACTGTAGCATTTATTTTCAGGAGTGGCAAATGATGGCTATTTTTGAATCCAAAGTCATAAACTTCATATAAATATAAAAAGAACACATGCCAGAAATTTATATAACACATTCCTCAATTAGCAAGCCAGCAAAAATGTCTGATTGGTTCAAAGGAGAATTCAAATATACCCATAAACAAGCAATCAGAAATGCTAAAATCAATTTATAAAAAAAAACTGTTTTCCAAAAGGCTTTCTGTATCCGTTCTCTCACACCAACATGATCAGGACAAGGATAAGTTGCATTCCACAAGATTAAACGGAAAAACAAATAATTTATAGCATCATATATTTCCTACAACTTACAGAGTTATAAACTAGCTTAAAAACAATTAAACAAACCAACCCCAGAAAATCTGTGCAGTCCAACGCTAACTCTGGGTAGTTAGCATCAGCAGTTAAATTTCAGTGGTGTTGAAACAAAACATTACATGAGTGATTCTACCATTAATTTGGAATTTAATATGCAAAAATATGAAGATATGTAGCTAAAGATAAGGAAGAAAATACAGATTCAACCATCTGGGCTCTCATGCAAAGAAGTTAATGGAAATGTGGCAAAAATGTCAGATCAAAGCCAGGAGCAGGTGTACAGGCAAAAACAGAGAGACAAAAATCTCTGTACTTTTTCTGTGAATATGTGGGAGACTTTCAAATAAGTTATGCCATCATTCAGAAAAAAAAAATAATGATGCAAAAATACCTTTCAACTGACAAGCTGACTAATGAATTATTAAAACAAAGTAACCAAATTAAGCAAACAGTGTTACACAGAGTACAAGGCAAAAATTACTAAATTAATATTATGATTAAATTCTGTGTATTATTTGTTATTGCTAGTCTAGAGCATATGTAATATTTATCATTGTATATCATGAATCTTACTCACCACAATTAATATAGATGTCATATTGAAAAAAATAATCACCATAGAATCTATGGTATAAAGAGAAACAGGCACACACACATAAAATTAGGCAATTGTAAAAAATAAGAACATTACCCAGGGGGGCTCAAAACTTTGTTAAGAAATTAAGATGTTTATTGCTAGGAATCAGAGAGTGTATTTCACTTATGTATGTTCTTCTAAGCCACTAAAAGAAATCTCTAAGGTAAATTTAGTTTTTAACTTAGTCTAAATTTTCTTATAGAGATAATGTCTACCTCATTCATGTGTGGTCTCTTACCATTTCAAACCCGGTTTTTTATATCATAATTATATAAAAATTTCTTATTATGGGCTCGGCGCCTATAGCTCAACCGGCTAAGGCGCCAGCCACGTACACCTAGGGTGGCGGGTTCAAATCCCCAGCCCGGACCCGCTAAACAACAATGACGGCTGCAACCAAAAAATAGCCGGGCGTTGTGGCGGGCGCCTGTGGTCCCAGCTACTTGGGAGGCGGAGGCAGGAGACTCGCTTGAGCCCAGGAGTTGGAGGTTGCTGTGAGCTGAGATGCCATGGCACTCTACCAGGGGGACAGCTTGAGGCTCTGTCTCAAAAAAAAAAAAAAAAAAAAATTTCTTATTATGCAGCTTCTTAAAACCTCTTTGGGGGAAGGCAGGTGTAAATAAACAATGATAAAGTTCAGAATAATGATTGTTTGTCACAAAATCGTAAAAACCAAAGTGTTTGAGGCCAAAACAAATAAAGGAATAGGAGAAAGAGAACAAAAAATGGCTGACAAGTTAGTGTCGACATTTCAAATACACAAAATAGATTCCTAAGACATGTGTTGTAAGTCACAGTGTCTTGATCCTGTTTCTAGAAATTAGGACCCAAAGGACGGCTTCCTGCTCTTTGGCAATTTCTCCTGCCCTTACCAGACGTGCCCAGCGTCCCCTGATCTGATCATAAGCTCCTGTCACACTGACCGAGCAGCAGGGTCTGCTCTGTTGTACCCATTGTGAAATCCTGTTATCCAACAAAACCTACTATATTCCTAACCGTGAAATTCTAGGCCTATTATGCCTTCTTATAAAACATAAATATGTGACTTAAAATACATAAACTTAAACAAGTATGTAGTAAAAACTTTGCTTTAAAAAGTAAAGTCTTTTAAAAAATGGATAACATGTGATCTGTCTTTTTTTTTTTTTTTGCTGTTTTTGACCAAGGCTGGTTTGAACCCACCATCTTCGGCATAGGGGGCCACTCCTTTGAGTCACAGAGGGGGCCAGTGCCCCACTCCTTTGAGCCACAGGCGCCGCCCCAATCTAAGTGTCTTTTTTCAAGTCCTTTTTAACTTGCTTCAGAGCTGGCAAAGTGTTTTCCTGCCTCTGAATCTGCAGCGTACACAGCAATGCTTGGCATAGTCCAAGTATCTGGATTTTACTTGTTGAACAAACAAGTGTTCTGATTTTAACCTGAGTCTTACAATTAGCCCTTGGAGTAAATCATCCCAGAATTGTTAATTCTAGGCGCATGGGCCAAATGTGGTAGCCACTGGATAACGCCATCCATTTGGGAAGATTCTAGAAATGTCCTTACTAAGCAATGGCAACCTCATTCTGCACAGAAGTGCTACTTTCACCACAGAAAACAACATTCTCTAGCATAATAATTTGCAGATTTAAAGCAAGTCAGGGCAAATTGATCATCCTGCATGTGGTCTAGACAATAGGTATTGGTGCCTCTTATCGGATTAATTAACAGGATTGATAAGGAGGAGAGTGGCTGGAGCAGCAACTCAAAGGATGATTTGCATTTTATTATCTCACAATGTGAGGGGGGCTCTAATCTGTAAATTTATGTGTTTAATTTATAAGGCTTGAACTCAACACAGAAAAGATTTAAGGCAGCATTCGTCTCTGCAGAATTTGATTATCAGAAGACGATAAAAATCTGAAGAAACTGATGTTAGGCATTCGGCAATAAGCATGCACAAACAAAATAATATTTTCCAATTTCAAAACGTAGCCTTCATTTCCTAGAAGTATATATGACTTAGAAAAAAATAATTGAGATAAAAATCTGATTGGACTTTGGCTGCCTGGCTAGTGCTGTTAGTGTTTAATCCCCATTCACTGGGGCGGGGAGTGAAGATTTGTCTAAGAGGAGGAGAAGGCAGTGCTAGAGGGCAATTGGGTTAAAAATAAGCAGATGGATTGAGGTAGACAGACCAAAGAGAGACAAGTGAAGTTCACTAGCGTGGCCACTGGACTTCCTCTAGCTCCATTGTTCTACCGTAAACTTTCTTTTTTAACTCCTGGGATTACACCATTTACTTCTTCCCCATACAGTGTGTACTTTACCATTTTCATTTTAATAAGAAAGTTCATATTTATTTTCAGGCAGGTATATCATTTCTGAATAATTAAAGAAATCTGAATATTTTATATAAACCTCATCGTTTGAGGATTTGGGCCGACTGTTAACAACTTCAATATCAAACTCAGGGGAGAGGAGTCTTCTTCGTGTTAGAATTTTCACCAGGCAACACTGAAAAGGTGAGGAACACTTTTTCAAGAGTACTGCAAAAAAGGAGACAGGCCAGAACGTTCCAATCTGACCTCAGCTCCACTTAAAAAAAGGATGGGAAAAATTTTAAGTGCTGGGGTGAGACAGTGAGCATAGTTTATCTTTTGGAAGGCTGCATTAATTTAGCTACAGCCAACCAAGGCTGCATTAAACAAAGCCCAATTAGATACACTTAAAAAGGTACATCATTTTGTAAAAACCTAACTACTATGTACTCGATCATTTCAAAAAGAAAGAAAACCACTTGTTAATTTTAAATGTAACTAACCTTTTAATGACTTGGTTGGGTCTGCTTGTTGTTGACCTTGCACGTTGAATTTGAATGGTGTCTCCGGCATGGTGGCCCCCCACTTTCAGCTGATCCTCTAGTTGGGTGTCAGTCATTCATGACCTTATGGGCCTCTTGATTTCAGTTGGGTTGGAGAATTTAGATTTACGGCAAGAACTGGTTGAAAAGCAAGAAAGCATTTTTCGGGCATGTTGCTAAAGACGTGAAACCCAATCTTCTTTTGCTCTTTCAGGACATGGTGGGCTGTTGGGCAGACAGAATTAAAAACATACTGGGGAACTGTGCAACTATTCACAAATTCCACTTCAAACATAAAATGCAGTGCACCGTTGCCAAAAGCTGGTAACAGACTGGCAATTCAGCCCCATAAATGCTCGCCGGCCAGCTTCATGCATGGAGGGCGCCCCCGTCAGGTGGAGGAAGTTATAATCAAACCCTGAGCACAGCAGCCCTCACTGAGCCCTTACCCCTCACTAATAATGTTATCCTTGTGCTGGTCACTCTAGGAGGATTATTTAGTTGAGTCTTATTTTATTCTTTAGTCTTTTCAATATGTTCATTTAAAAAATAAAGTAAGTCAAACTGGTTATGTTAATCAGTTTGATTTAAGCATTCCACATTGTATATCAAATCATCACATTGTACCCCATAAATGTATACAGCTAGGATTTAATAAAAACTAAATATATATATGATGAACAAAAAATGTATTCATAAAAATAAACACATTTGTTCTGTAAAATTTGGATTCAGCCAAAGGGTCTCAGTTAAGGTCCCAGAAGGGCACATGGGGCCTTAAGGCTGCAGGTGCCCCACCCCTGGCTTAACCCCAAGGAAAGGCAAACTTCCTCCTGTTTCCGTGACGGAAGGTGGTTTTATAACTAGGAGCAAGGCACCCACCCAAGTCAGGCTCCTGCACTCCCAGAGAAACTGGGAGACAGGGGTGTCATTTCCCTAGATGTTTACACTCAAAGAGGTTGTAAAACTGGCCAAAGCCTTCTCAAAAGTTCCACATCTCAAAGGGGCAGGAAAAAATTTGCCATTAGAAGTTTTCTAAAGTAAATGCTATGAGAAAATGGAGGTCAGGGCACTAGAGTCAGGAAGAAACTTGGGCAAAGTTGAGTCCAGCGAAGGGTAATGGTAAGGCCCACTGGGTTAATGATATAGTTAAGTCTCTCAAAACATGCTGACACAACTGTACAGGGAGGGCGGTGTGGAAGAGTTCTCCTGGAAAATGGAACCAGTAGGATGTCCTGAACTACATCTGTGTTGTCTGTATCCATATCTCTTATCTATAGATCTATCTGCACCTATAAGTCTGTTGATGCAGATAGATCTAAGACAGAGGTGAAAATAGAGATATTTATGTATTTATTGTTTTTTTTTTTTTTTTAAAGAGAATCTCATTCTGTTGCTCTGGGGTTGAGTGGCATAGCATCACAGCAACTCTAAACTCCTGGGCCCAAGTGATCTTCCTTCCTCAGTCTTCCAGTAGCTGGGACTACAGGTGCCTGCCACAATGCCTGGCTATTTTTGCAGTTTTTGGCCAGGGCTGGGTTTGAACCCACCACCTCCAGCATATGGGGCCGGCACCTTACTTCTTTCTAAATTCCCCTTCTATCATTTCTAACATTTCTTTATAGGAGGAATCCTCTGCTGTAGCTATCTCGCAATCCCTAGAAGGGGTTACTCTGGACTGGCATTTCATGTTGCCAGGATTTTTCTGCTGATTCTTCTTCCTGAGTGCTTTCTTATATCTGTTTCCTTACCCTAATTTTCCTCTCACTTATTCTTGCTCAAAGTTACTATGCCACTGGCCTAAAGTTTTAGTGAGTCCTTTTGACTCAAGGAAGATGGGAAGTCCTTTTGACTCAAGCAAGACCAGAAGGATGGGAAGACTGAGGAGCAAGAAGATAAAAAAGATTTAAGAAAAAAAAAGAGAGAGAGAGAGAGAAAGAAGAGGGGGTGAGTAAAAGGAAGTATTGACAAAAAGGAGAAACGCATCAAAAGAAAGAAACAGGAGTAATATAGGTGTACATGGGGTACTATGACCCACCCTTAAAGACCCCCAACCTCTGGGGGTTCCAGGTTGGGTTTTTCCCTTGAAGGCAACAGCTCTTTGCCAGCCGGCTCAGACACAGTACCCCGCCTCCACCAGGTAGAGAGGAAAGACAAAAATACTATAGACCAAACCATAACAAATAAGCAAAAACCCTAGTAGGATAAAATTGAGGGTAAAAAAAGAAGTAATAGGGCGGTGCTTAAGAGCCCAAATGTCTCCTCAGCTCACTTAAAAGACACTCCAGACGGTGAACGTTGGCCAAGGAGCAGCTTTCCAAGGAAAGCACTTCTCCCTGGGATCTCTCCTGGCGTGGCTGCCTGCTTATCCAGTGCGCCAAACCCAGTTTCCCTCAAGGCTCCTGAGGCCAAGGCTGTTAATCTGCCAAACACTTGGATCCCCGCACTTCCCCAGTGTCTCAGTCCCCGCCTTTGGCAGCTCAGTCACTAGCTGACTCACCCAAGGTCCCTGGCTGGTCCCCGCGCTACCACACACAGGGACAGCTCCCTCACAGTGGCTGTGAGGGCGGCCCACAGCTGAGCGGCTTTAGCTCCTTACCGGCTCAGCGGCTCAGTCCGGGGACCCAGACAGTGCCCAAAGTCATCGGCACACCGGCCCAGGTCTCCCAAGGCAGTTCCATCGAGTGCCCGAGTCCAGACAAACCAGGGCAGCCGCCAGGCAAGGCTCTGCCCGCCTGCCGTCTCACAGCCTGGGGCCCAACAACCGGGCACCCACTACTTGCTGGTTTTCCACTGCTTCTGTCCTCCTCGTGGGGTCCAGAAGTCTCTCGCTGACTTTCTGGGTCACCAGAGGGCAGCCTCTGGGCCAAACCCACGGCCAGAGATGCCTGGAGTCTTCTCTCCTCACTCTCACCGCGCCCGTCTCACAGAAGCTGCTGCTCGGCCGCCATCTTGATTCCAGCCCCTACCAGGGGTCCTCAAATTACTGCCTGGGGCCACATACACCGCTGAGGACATTTATCTGGCCTGCTGGGTGTTTTTGCCACTGCTGCCTGTCCTACTTAGCCGCTGCCTGTCCTTTTAACCCACAGTCCGGCCCTCCAACGGTCTGAGGGACAGTGAACTGGCCCCCTATTTAAAAAGTTTGAGGACCCGTGAGCCGCAGGTGCCCGCCACAATGCCTGGCTATTTTTAGAGATAAAGTCTTGCTCTTGCACAGGCTGGTCTGGAACTCCTGAGCTCCCGCAATCCACCCGTCTCCGCCTCCCAGAGTGCTAGGATTACAGGTATGAGCCACCCTTACAGACATTTATTTAATGGAATTGGTGTACATATTGGTTTAGAAGTCTGAATTTTGCAGGGAAGGCTGGCAGGCTGGAGACCAGGGGAGAGTTGATATTACAGCTTGATTCTGGAGGAAGAAGAATTGCCTCTTCCTTTGAGTCCTCAGTTTTAAGGCTTTCAGCTGATTGGATAGGGCCCTTCCCCATATGTTCCCCTCAGTGCTACTGAGTTAGACATTAATTTCATTTAGAAATTACCTTCACAGCACCACCTAGACTGGTGTTTGGCCAATATGTGGATACCATGCCCTAGCCCAGCGCTTCTCAACCTTCTTAATGCTGCGACCCTTTAATACAGTTCCTCACGTTGTGGTGACCCCCCCCAATGGTTGGACTGCATTAAAGGGTCACAGCGTTAGGAAGGTTGAGAACCACCACTCTAGCCAAATGGACTATTATAGGCATTGAACCTAGGAAAAAGAAGAATCCTATAAAAGGCATTATGGAATTCTGATGATCTCTTTTTTTTTTTTTTGAGACGGAGCCTCAAGCTGTCCCCCTGGATAGAGTGCCATGGCTTCACAGCTCAGAGCAACCTCCAACTCCTGGGCTCAAGCGAGTCTCCTGCCTCAGCCTCCCAAGTAGCTGGGACTACAGGCGCCCGCCACAACGCCTGGCCATTTTTTGGTTGCAGCCATCATTGTTGTTTGGCAGGCCCGGGCTGGGGATTCGAACCCGCCACCTTAGGTGTATGTGGCTGGCGCTTTAGCCGCTTGAGCCACAGGCGCCAAGCCTGATGATCTCTTTTTGGGAAGTTGTCTCTGAGAAACATTCCCATACTGCTTTTATTGAACGAATCAGTTATCTGATGGAGGAAAATTCAAGAGACCTTGACATACACTAGGTTCTTGTAAATTTTTACAGTTCCACTGAAATGGAAACAATCATAATTTTTCCTTATCTGGCTAATGAAGCTTGTTTTGAAATATGTGAATATCAAACGCGTACCCCGAGGCAAACACGATACTGCTTCTAATAAAAGGCTCCAATTTGGGAAGCAGGAAACTGTTTTCCCTGGCCATATAGGTAAGAACACTCTGACCTTCTGAAGATAACAGTGTATTATTTCTGTAACTGCGGGGGACCAGGCACACAGTCTCAGAGGTAAAGAGATTTATAATTTACATTTGCACTGTCGTGTGGCAAAGAAAAGGGGAAAAAATGATGTCGAAACACAGCTTTTCTTAGAGTACACGGGAAAACTACAACCTGTGATACAAATTAGATGTAGTTAGCCTTAGAAATGATAACTTTGGATACTGTGTACTGCTCAGTACTTGGGGAGAGTAGGAGATGAGAGAATTAAATGGGAAGGCGCATTCAAGCACTAAATAGAGACGTTAAGAAAGCTCGCCGCAGACGAAGTTATTATTCACCTGATGTGTTGCTATCTCTCACATCATTTGATGCACCTTAAAATGTAAATTGCTTCTTTCTAGATACTGGCATTTTTCCCCCTTCTGTTCAGGGGACTGAAGATAATTTTGGCTCTACACCCAGGTTCCTGTTTTTCCAACTTCCCAAGTCCTTTATGGGTAAAGGGATTTCAATCTTTCCCCACCAGATTCTCTGTTTTTGGAGTCTCTATTATTCTATACCGTTCAGCTCTAAGGAGTCTGCAGCTCCTGAGGCTAACCCTGAGGAATTTACACCAATCTAGGACACAGATCCACAGAAACATATTGGCTAGCCATTTAATCATTTGTCAAAGATCAACAATCTGCATTATTATAGGGAATGATCACTTTTGTTGTCAGAGCCCATAGGGCGGCTCCCTTTGTCTTACTCCACACTTCTTATTACTTTTCTTTTTTTGTTTTTTTGAGGCAATCTCACTCTTGCCCTGGGAAGAGTGCTGTGGTGTCATCACAGCTCACTGCAACCTCAGACTCCTGGGCTCAAGTGATCCTCCTGCCTCAGCCTCCCAAGTAGCTGGGACTCCAGGCACCTGCCACCACATCCAGCTAATTTTTTTCCCCATTTTTAGTAGAGACAGGGCTTCATTCTTGCTCAGGCTGTTATTTTTACTTAATGGTAAGCTTTCATAAATGACATTCATTTTTCTTTACCCACTCAGAATACTAAACATTTAGCTCCTTAAGTTTATCATGTTGAAATAACCACAAAGAGACAGGCTCTCCCAAGAAAGGGTTTACTGAAGACTTGCAGGCAAGTGCAATCTAGCTGGTGCCTGCTATGGGGGAACCACAGGTGCATCTGAAGAGTCTGGGTAAGGGAAAGTTTGACAACTTCCGGCCGTATTTTCCAGGTTCTGTGACTTTATCAATAGTATGTCACTTCATAGATTTAATGACATTTCAGAAAACATGAACTATCACATGAAAATAAGTTATAAGATCTAATCTAATTTCAGGGTCATAAAACTCAGAGAGGAGGATATGGTTGTTCTGGAATGTGCAGCTTATAATGAAATCAGGAAATTGCATATAAACCCCTATTTCCAAGTAATCAGGAGCTCTGGGGCCACCCTGGGCAGGAGGCAGGTCTGGGCTTGCTCCTGAGGCCAACATGGCCTCAGCTGAATGAGGAGTTCTGTGAAGAGCCTGTCCTTCAGAACCTTCCTCCCGGGTCACCATAACCTGCCCTACCTCTGTGAGGAGTGAGTGGGACCTCAGGTTCAGGGGGACCAGAGCTCTCCATTCAAAGTGAGTTCTAACAGACTCTCCAATTAAAAATGTCTTATGTCATTTTAAAATTATTTTCTTTCCTTATCCTCCTCCCTTCAACCACTTCTGAAATCAAAAGGCACTTTCTTTTCTGGTGGCTGCTGTAACAAATACCACCAACTGGTGGACTTAACACAGTAGAAGTTTATTCTCTTACATTTTCAAAGCTCAGAAATACAAAATCCAAGGGTTTTCAGGCTGGAGTTCACTCCAGACCCTCTCGGGGTAAATCCTTTCTGGCAGCTCCAGGCCTTACTGTGGCTTGGGGCTGCACAGATTCAACTATCTGCCCCTGACTGACATGGCCCTTTCCTAATTCCTGTGTCTATTCTCTTGGTGTTTTGGATAAGGACATTTATCATTGGATTTAGGGATCACCTGGATAATCCAGGATGATTTTATCCCAAGGTCTTAATTCCCTCTACAAAGACCCCTTTTCCAAATAAAACCACCTTTACAATTTCTGGGCCTTAAAATGTGGACACGCCTCTCCAACAGAGCTACCTTTCAACCCGGTACAAAATTCATGGATGTTTGTTACTTCCTAGGCATTTGATCCTGACAAAAATCATTTGTTCCTTAGGAATCTTAAAATGCTTAACTAACAAAAGTTTCAAATCATGCCAACTTTGAATCCTCCATTGTGTGAGCTGAACAATGTTCCTCTTACACGCTGGCAACCCGAAACATGCCAAACGTGTCCAGTGCAGTGACATCAGTAATAGCAAATACTGAGAACAACTCAAATGTCAATAATCGGAGGATTAGAAAACCAAAAATGAACAAATCCTGTTCAGGAGTGGCAGCTTCACAATCGTCCAAATGGCAAGTCACAAAAAAATATACCGTAGCTTTTATTTCTGTGAATTTCAAAAGCATCAAAACTAAATACAGTTTGTACCTATGTGCATAAGTGATAAAACTTTGGGATAAAGCAAGTTAATAACTGAAATTGCCAATGGGGTGAGCAGACTTCAAAGGTACCAGTGCTATTTAATTTCCTGAACGAGGTAGGGCTAGGTTTTTGTTTGATCACTATATCTCTATACTTTACAAATATGTTAAGTATATTTATAGACATAAGTTTTGTATATTTACACATATATGTACATTATTTGCACATGTGATGTAAATGTGTGTATATACACATATGTATACATAACCTATAAAGATATCAATTTGTGCTTCTGTAAGGATATCAATTTGTGGTGGCTTATTTATATGGTACGTGGGTTATTACTATATTACTACCCTTAATATCATTTTCTTTAACTGTTGTTTATGTAACTCTTGGATTGAATTGCTTGTCAAATAGACTTTCTCCAACTTCATTTTGTTGAGAATAAACACTTCTGACAATATTACATGGCATTGCTTCTCCAAGATCAATCTACTAGAGATGTTTCTTTAGATTATAATTGTATAAATGGGAAAAAAAATTTTCCCTCGCAACAGCACTAGCCTGGGAGATGTTAAATGAAAACACTATCGCTGAAATTATTCTAATCAGCTAGCATTGTTAAAGAATCTTAAACTTTGAATGACTTTCTGTGAAACAATGAGAATATATATGTGCTCTCTCCCCAGGCAAAGAGCCTTCTGGGGATCTCGGCAGGGGTGTTTTCTTATACAGAGATGAGATGAGGGGGCTGTTGCTCTCAGGACCCTTCCCCATATCACCTCTGAACCTCTCTTCATCTGGCTGTTCATTTACATCCTTTAATTATCTTCTGTACCAAGTTGTCAGTGGAGTAGAAAGCCAAATGTTTCTCTGAGTTACGTGAGCCATTCTAGCAAATGATGAGACCTGAGAAAGGGGTTGCCCCCAATTTATAGCTGGTAGGTCACAAATACTGGACACCCAGACTTGTAGCTGGCATTTGAAATGGGAGGAAGTCTTGTGGGACTGAGCCCTTAACTGTGGGACACAAATACTAGGCAGGTCCAACCATTGCCGGAGAATTGGCCAGTGTGGGGGGAAATCACGCACACCTGGTCACAGAAGTGTTGTGTGTTGAGTATAGCAGGTAAAAAGAGTTTGTTTTTTCCTACTACACACACACACACACACACACACACACACCATGCTAGACTAACACTGAACCTAATTTCAGGCTCTTTCCTGGCCGTGGAAAATTAGGATTTGTTTTAATTTATTGTGAAAATAAGTAATTTAAAATCTAAGCTGCTGAAACTTTAAAAGAATACCTTGAGCCTCAAGGGAATGTGATTATGGGACTTGAGTTACCTCACCTGGCAGGTCTAACCTAGGAGGCTGTAACCTTTCTTTCTGATTACAGATTAGCTTTTTGCCTCTTAACACTGTTTTGTAAAATATCGTAAATGACTGAAGCACACCAGAGAAGACTCCTTCCCTCCTTAATTGCCCATCTTCACGAGAGATTAATTTCCCTCTATCTTTTCTTACACAAAAACTTCATGGCTATCCTATTGCCTGAGAGGGAATGTTAAATACGTTCTTTTAAATTGGAAAGAAAATAAAAACAAACTGTAAAGAAAAGAAAACAAGCTACAGCAAATTAAATTGGCGTAACTCATAAGCCTTGTATAGAAAATGTTACAATGCAAAGTTGCTTTGTTTCTTTTCTGCCTATATAAGCAAAAACGTTAACTTTGGAGCACTCACCCCATTTCTCTGGCGTCCGTGTTCCTGAATGGTCACCTCGGATTCTGATCTTTGGGGTTATTTCAGACGGGCCCCAGGAACGGATCTATGGAGGCGCCCTCCCTCCTCCAGACTCCTTGACAGCTGAAACCTATAACCTTCCCCTTCTCTCACCACACCTGAAATCCTTCTTAAAGCTACCCCTCCATATTCTTAAAGCTGACAAGCAAATAAATCCAGCTTTAAAAACACCACAAAACAAAAAAACGATATTTAACAACCCTGGGTACTTTTGAAATCTATATTTAGGATATTGAATTAATTCATGATTCATTTAGATGTGAAAACGAGAGAATAGAGTTAAAGTTATGTTTAGCCAAATATTTTATCCAGTATTAAGTCTCTTCTTGATTCCAGAATTGCTGTTATTATCTTTCACAGTTAGGTAAATTGTCCCATCTTTGATATTTTTATGTCGTAATGAATTCAGAAATCGAAATTCTCCCCTTTATTTAGCTCTCCTTTTCTTTTTGGGCTCACGACTAGAACACTGGTAGTTCTTAGGTGTGGCGTGTTTTTATTTGTTTGCTTGCTTGTTCTTGTTTGAGCTTTAAAGAAAAAAAATTGACATAATACTCGTTTCATCTTCCACTGCAAAGAGCACAATTCATGACTATATCCAGCTGAGCGCAATTGTATCAAATAAAGCATGTGGAACTCGATCAGTACGTTTCTATCTGCCTGTCCCCCTCCAAAAATGAAAAAAGAAAGAAAAAGAAAAATTGGAATCGCCTTCTTATGGACTCACCATGAGCGTGGTGAGGGCTGTGTGAGAATGTATTAAACCAAGGATTTAAATCAGATTTTCTTTTTGCAGTTTTTGGCCAAGGCTGGGTTTGAACCCACCACCTCTAGGTATACGGGGCCTGCGCCCTACTCCTCTGAGCCACAGGCACGACCCAAGTTAGATTTTCTTAAAACAAACTGGTCATCCATCCTCGATCCACACTGGTTGAGCACTACAAACATCATTGCTCCCGTTTCTTTTAATGCCCATAAAAAAGAATTCACTTGAATTCAGAAGCTATACAGGCTCCGAATACTTGCAGTGTAATTCTGCAGGACTGTAAGACCGATCACTTCACTTTGTTGTATTCACATTTTATTACAGAACATTTATGCAGAAATAAAGAAAGTGAAGAGGGTTGTTCAGAATTCCATTACAAGTTACATTATTTTTAAATTTCTTGCCACTCTAAGCTCATATGCCAATTTGATACAGCTGTCGTCAATATTTTTACAGGGTTATGTTAACACCTGAGCATTTTTACCAGTACCATACATTTTTTATAATGGTATTTAGTGCAAATGTAATATCAGTACATAAACTTGATGAAGCTTAGTTTGCTTAATCAATCTTTTGTTGTGGGAAATTTAAGCTGTTCCTACTTAAAACAAATGATTAAAATTAATCTGTAACTTAATCGTCCTGCAAATGGATTTTTCTCCATGGTCATTTACAATGAATAAATTTCATATGGTGGCATTTCCAGGTCAAATACTATGTACTATTCTGATGACTCTTGTAAGTTTTCAAAAATCTATATCTCTTTCAAAATGATCTGAATATGACTTGCAGATAATCACATTCCTTTGTCCACAATAAATTCAATGACTGTTTTCTAAAAATTTGATTTTCCCTAGGTAATCACCGCATATTTATCAAAATTAATATATGACAGAACCAAAATATGACAATATATGACTGTAATAGACTGGTCAACATTAAATTTACAATTTCTTACAATGTTTCTGAGTATGATGACTGTCTCTTTCATTTGATAATGTTTAAAACTCACCCTTGTTTTTTTTTTAACAGAGGTGGTCAATGTAAGGAACTAGGCCTACTGTACTGATACATACATGTGGTGTATGTCTGGTCTATGAAAATTACGTCAACCTAAGGAGGTGGTCAGTGATGGAGGTTCTCCTGTGTTTAACATTGCTACAACAATATTAACTATTCCACAGTTCCTAGTCAAATTTTACCAATTTTCCTAATCATGTCCTTTATAGTGTGTCTACCCCCCTTGGTCCCAGTCCAACGCAGAATCACATTTAATTACCATGCATCTTTATTCTCTTTTAATAGGAAATCATTTTCAGCTCTTGTTTTGTTTCTCATGACCTCAAGATTTTTGAAGAGCGCGAGCCAATTATTTTGTAAAAATGTCCTTCAATTTATATTTGCCTGGTGTGTCCTCATGGTTGGATCCACACAGGGCATTCTTAGTAGGGATACTGTAAACTTGATACCGGCCACGGTATGACCCATGGCATGATATTGGGAGACACAAAAATGTCACCCTGCCCTTTTAATAATGATGTTAAGTTGGTCTCTTCATTAGAGTGCTGTCTGTCGGGTTGCTTCCCTGGTGACTGTTTTTCTTTTGTGATAAATAAGTATTTGAAGGAGATGCTTTGAAGTTATGTAAATATTTTGTTCCTCATTAAAACTGTACCCACTATTTTTAGCACCTATTAACTAACGATCTTTGCCTGAATCAAGCATCACTATGATGGTTCCAGGAAGGTTATTTTACACAAAATCATTCGTTCTGTTTAATACGTGGTCTTCTAGTGGGTGGAAGAGCTTACTCTTTTCCACCACTAACGTATTTATGTCTGTATAGACTCACACTTGTTTAATTTGTTCTGTAAATATCCTGTTACTATTATTATTTTGATGTTCAGATTGCCACCGATATTGCCAGAGGGAACCCTGTCAAGCTGATGTGGACATGTTCTCATAATATTTTAAGTACCGTTCTATTTTTTTTGGCACAGTAAGATATAGCAGGCTTACCTTGGACATTCCCTCCCCAAATCCTGAAATCAGCCTTTGCCCCGAGAAGCCCTGATTGCTTCAGTGGGCGTGGTATGTAGAAACCAAGGTCAGGGGCTAGCTGTGCTTATCACAAGATGACAGTGCTTTTAAGTCTTATCAGTAGAATACAAAAACTATAAATACAAAAAAATAAGCAGCAGATACAGTAGGCCTTGTGTCTCTATATAAAAAGTCATGAGTCCTTATCGATTCCTCCAATTTTCATTGAGCATGACTAGGTATGCGGCCATCTTCATAGTTAGAATTTCCTTTCTGTGTTCAAATTCATTAATTAATATGTATTTATTCTCTCATTACACAAACATCACACCCAGAAAATACCAGTTTCCAAAAATGCAGGGCACCTTCTTGTCATACTTCATTGATTCATTGAATTTACAATTTCTTACAATGTTTCTGAGTATGATGACTATCTCTTTAATGTGATAATGTTTAAAACTCACCCCTGATTTTTTTTAACATAACTCTCCATATTTTGTAAGTGTAATAAGATTCAGTTACACATCTTACTGGAAACTGGATCACAGACGACTAATAGAAAGTTTGCAGCCTAAACGTGAAATGATTATGAACACAAAACATAATGAAAGGTGTTGGGATCTGCTTCTGACACCACTTGCCAGGGCCTGGGACTGGCCAGGTCTCCGGCCCGGCTTAGGCAGGTTCCGGACACAGACCACTAAGCTACCTTGCTTAGGAACAGTTTCTCTTAGGTGCTTAAGGGCTGTCTACTTTAGCTGGAGAGAGAGAGTATCTTAGAGAGAGTAAAGCAGTCTTCTTAGAACACATAGATCTTAGTCTTTAGGAGAGCTTGGTGATCTTCAGCAGAGAGACCCCATGCTGGCGTTCTGCAGGCAGGAGAGGAGACAGAGACAGAGTAAGCAGGTCTGTGCTAGAATGCACACGCTCCCGCCTGCCTGCTCCTCCAGCCTAATATGAGGCTGAGCTTGTGCCTCTCAACACCACAGTTGTAGAGACTGCCAATTCACCAATGCTCTCATCTTGCGAGCTCTCTCATGCTAGTTAGAACTAAATCTCCCTCCATGCCCTGTTCACCAAGGTGTTCCATTACAGATATTTCCTATAACTCTCACTCCTCCTAGCCATGGGCTATACGGGCTGCTACAGAAAGGTATTGACTTCTAGAATGGCAGAGCCCACCAGACCCACTCTTACAGGTTGGCACACAAATGTTTGCAGCAGTGTTATTTGTAACATTCAAAAAATTGGGACAGTCCAAGTGTCTATAAATTGATGAGTATGTAAGTAAAGTATTATGTAACCGAGCAAGAAAATACACGAGAACCTCCAGAGTTGACCACCTCCCTACATTTACCACCACCTGTCATCTAATTTTCATAGACCAGACACACAGCACCTGTTCTCAGTGGAAGTTCCCTATGTTGACCACCCCGTATGTTGACCAGTTTGTTTCAGTCCCTTGGTGGTCAACTCACAAAGACTCTACTGATTTTGGCAATAGAAAAGAAAAAAGTAGTGATACTTGCTACTACATGAATGCACCTTGAAAATACCATACTAAGTAAAAGAAGCCAGTCGTAATAGTCTAGGCATCACATGATTCTATTTACACGAGAGTTCAAAATCGATCTGCAGAGTTAGAAAGTGGATTGTTGTGTGCTTAGTTCTAGGGATAGGGTCAGGAACAGACTGCTAATGGGTAAAGAGTTACTTTGAAGGGTTAAATGTTCTAAACTTAGGCTATTATAGTATGTAACATAGTCAACGTTAACTCTGAATATGCCCTTTGAATTATATACTTTAGTAAAGTATACTTTATTAAGTAAAGTAAGTATAAGTATAGTATACTTTATTCTATGCAGACATTAATATAGAGGTTTAACAATAAAAGACAATAAACTGTATTTGTTTTTTGTACTGTTTTATAAAACATCACAAATTTATTGGCTTAAAACAATCTACATTTGATGATATACATACGTGTTGTAGAATAAGTTAGTCAAGCTAAGTAAGATACCTGTCACCTCAAATACTTACCACTTCTTTGTGATGAGAACATTTCAAAAATATACACAATTAGTTTTTGCCGATTTAAAATACAGTTTTGAAAAAAACAATATATACTTATTATCACATAGTTTCCCTGGATCAGGAGTCCGGGCTCTGCTTAGTAGGTCTTCTGCACAGGTTCTGAGTAGGCGCCCTTCGTTTCTGGAGCTCGAGTCCCCTTCCAAAATAATGTGTTTGGTGATTAAATCTACTTTCTGTGGTTGTTAAGACTGAGCTCTTCCTTTTCCTGCGGCCTGTCATCTGGGGACTGCTCTCACCTTCTAGATGACAGCCACAGTTCTTTGTCACATGGTCCTTCACGGCAGGATGGCACCGTTCCACAGGCCACTGTGAAAAGCTCTGTTTTAAGATTTCCTCTTCTTAAGCCAGCCCAGCCAGTATCATCTTTCTTTTGAATAACTCAGAATCAACTGCATTCTGGGTTATTCCCCCATTAAGATTGGGACCTTAATTACATCTGCAAAGTCCCTCTAATCTTGCCAAACTCTACAGACCAGAGTCAAATCATAGATCCTGCCACACTCAAGGGGTACAAACTATATAGGTCACAAATGCTATTGGACACAAGTCATTGAGTGCCACTTTAAGGTCCAATGACCACAGAGAATACAAAATTAGACACCGAGCATTTTTTCCATTATGCTGCTGTTCTTGAGTCTTCTTGCTAAAAATTTTTAGGCAAAGAAGGTGACAAAACGTATTCACTCAGGATCCTACAGGAAATCGCAATATCCAATATGAGCCTCTAGGCTTACAATGTAGCACAAATACTTGCTTAAATATAGATTTTTGTCATGAAGATGATGTAAAATCAGTGTCTTCTGTGTGAAAAATTCTGGGTAACTACTGAATAAAATCAATTTGTTGCCAGAAGGAGTCACACAAGTTTGGAAGAAAAATTAACAGAATTATTTACAACAGTAAACAAAGATTGTGTGTTCAAGAGCAAGAAAACCCAAGAAATTAAGCATATAAGTTTTTTTTTATTCCCCAGGCCTCTTCAGAAATTCATTTCATCCGCGAGCATCTGTTAAAGGAACGTGCTATAGATGTCACCAAATCAGTTTGTCGTCCAAAAGAAATAACTCCTCTTAAAAGCACGTAGGTTTTTTTGAACCTGAAAAATTCAGAAGTTGTCTTTGTAATCCATTTAAAAGTTGTGACAATGGGCGAAAGTCATCCCTTTGATTGGATCCTTGCTGCTCCAGTTCCGTCGTCCTTCCTAGAACAAAAGCCTTCAGAGTTCTGTCTTTCATGACTTAGTCGCAGAAGAGGCGGCTGCCTCTTCCAACCCTACATGGCCTGTGCAGTCTCTGTACGCTTTTGCCTCTCAAATTACCTAGGCCACAGTTTTACCAAAAATTTGCATTACAGATTATGATGCATACCCATTGGTAGAGCCTTCAATATCTGCTTACTTCCAGTCTGCCAATTAACTCTCATACTAACCCACGTGTTTTAGTTTTCATTATAGTAGCCTCTTTTTCTAGATATCATTATTTATAACAGCCATGATGGGTCAGGTGAGGTCATAAATCACCCCAAATCTCAGCACTCAGAGCAGCAGAGTTCTATTTTTCCCCTGTCACCGGCAGGAGATGGCTCTGCTCCTCACCGTCACCCAGGGATACAGGCCCATAGGGCAGCCATCATTTCAAGCTTTAACAAAAGGGAAAAAGATCTCTGCAGGGTCTCCAGCTAACAATTAAATGCTCTGACCAAAGAGCGGCTGCTCCCTTCTGCTTTCCGAGGTCATCGCGAGTCACGTGATTTCAGTAAACCGCAAGAGTTTCAGAAAATGAGATCCTTCTGTGTGCCCTAAAGGTGAGGAGCCAGAAATGTTTTGTGAGCAGTATTAAGGATTATCATAAAAATAGTCACCAGGATTTCAGAAATAATGATTCAACGGGAAAATCTCTTTTTTTTTCCTTATAAAAGCGAAGAGTATCAGGCGAAAATGTGTTCAGACACTTACAGCATGACAAAAATGCCGTATATGCTGAGATTGCACTGGAAGGGAGGGACGCAGCACAGTGGGAGAGATACGTTTATTTCTATTTCTATTTCAATGTACTGTTTCTCCCAGTCTCTCTGCCGGACACATCACAATATAATAACATCTTACGTCATTTAGCAAAATTCTTCTTCAGGAGTCAAGATGAATCATAACATTTTTCTTTCATGTACCTGAAATTCTTGCTACCTCCAGTTTGCCAGGCCTGCCACACAGAGAATTAGCAATCATGTAGATAAAAGGATTTTTAAGTCATTTTGCAGTATAACCCCATGTGTTCTCACTGTTATTAACTTAGCTTCAGATAGCAGAAGGCAAAAATGCGGGGAATCCTGCGTCACTCCTTAGGGTAGCATTGGGGTTAAAAATCAGGCATCCAATCATCTGCCTCAATGCTTTTGGTTATATGTACATTTCCTCTTCTATATGAAGATCAAGAGCTGTGGGCGGTGCCTGTGGCTCAAAGGAGTAAGGCGCTGGCCCCATATGCCAGAGGTGGCGGGTTCAAACCCAGCCCCGGCCAAAAACTGCCAAAAAAAAAAAAAAAAAATCAAGAGCTGTGATTAATTACAAAATAAATTTTAGAAAGCTTTTCCTTTATAATAAGAAAATAAACAATGCCTTGAGGCAACTAAAAACAAATATTTTAAATATTACCTACCATTTATGAAGTAGTGTATTAATACAGAGATGGTCCAAGGGACTCAGACACATGTTCGGGTGTGTGTGGAGGTCTGGTTTGGGCCCAAAAGGGGGGCATTACAAATCACTGGAAAGTGATGGCTTTTTATTAACTGCTAATGGGAAAATTGAACAAGCACAGGAAAAATATATCTCCGGCTCATATTATATGCCCAAATCAAGCCTCAATACACTAAATACCCCAATGAGTAAAGCTGACCTGGAACATCTAGAAAACATATAGGTAATTATCCTTAGGAAAAGAGGGTAGAGAAGGTTTTCTTTAACAAAGCAGGGCGATCATAAAGGAAATACAGCTACATCTATGCAATAAAATAAATCATAAACAGATTCAAAACACAAGACCTCAACAAGGAATGTGTTTATAGCTTATTCAGGCAGCCAGGATAAAGGAATCCTAAAAATCAATAATGCACAAAATATGTATGAGCAATTCACCTGAAAAGCAATAAACACATGGCAAGAAAATGTTCGCCCTCGCCGGTAATCAGGAAAAATGCAAATGGAAGGTGATATTTCAGCCTTACGCGGGAGAGACAGTAGTATATTCTGAGGAAATTGATCTTAAGGAAAAAAATCAACGGATCGTGTTGTTAGTGGCTAATATGACAAGAGAGATAAAGACATATTTTGCTTGGATATTATTGGGAGGCTCTTTTTTCGGCTTCCCTCCAGCATCAATTTTTACCGTAAATAGTTCAGGGACAGACAGCAAAGGGGATGTAATCAAAGCGCACCAGAAAAGGAATGTGTGCAGTCATCTTCATGGAATTTAGAGGCTTGGAGCATCGTTGAGTTGACAGCCCCATGGAAGGCACACACCTACACGAGACATGTAGCCCGGAGTAAAGACACGCTTGGCAGATAATTTATCAGGGTGCTAATTAGATGAGCAACAATAAGAAACACGCCAAGGAGGAGATACTTTTGGAGATTTTTCAAATGCAAACTGGGAAGGATACAGGGCTGAATATCCCCCATTTGACGTCGAGATGTTTGGTTATATATTTCTGCACGACCTCCCGCTCCCAGTGTAGGGGCTCACACAATCATTTATTTTTATTAGTCGTTATTAGGTAGGTTGACAGGGCTTAATTAGATAGTTTGCATCTGGGGTCTTTTTACAGGGTTGCCAGCAGATGGTGGCTGCAGCTCGAGACTCACCTATCAGGCTAGGATGGCTGGACAGTGAGGGCTAAACGGGAAATCTATTCTCTGCCTCCAGATGGGCTTTCCAGGAGGCTAGTGTGTGCTTCTCCATACCTGATGGTCTCAGGGTTATCACACTTCTTACGTGACCTGGTTTTCCCAAAGCAAGACTAAGGTGAATCTTCCTGCTTCTTGTGACGAGCCCTCCCAATCCCAGGAGCTCAATTCCATGCGTGCTACCAGCTGAGCAGCTGGGTTAAGAGCAGCTCAGATCTGAGAGGTCCAGAAGCGGGTTAGACATCTTCTAAGAGGAGCAGCATGTGGGGTCAGGCAAGGAATAACAGGTGGCTGTCTTCAGAAATGATCCACCACTCAGGATACATCGGCCTGCCTCCACTCCCCAGAGGGTGTTCCCAAAACGATTATGGGAGGTCAGGGTCCCCATAGCAGCACTCCCTGTGAATGGATCAAGATTTTCCCTCGAGGCTGGCATGGACGCAGGTGATATCAGCAGGAGTCTCCCTCATGGGTGTCTGCGTGAGAAAGAGACTGTTATTTGCATCTTGCTGAAATAACTTCTCCATGACAGAGCTAGTCACCTAGCTCAGGGCATCACTGGAACCACTGAGTCAGTCAGCCCAGAAGTGTGGACCCAAACCAATTCAGGGATCTTCTAAAACTAGCACATGCCTGCAGAAATTCCATCCTTAGCCTTATCCCACTGATGTGGCCTTCACTTTCCCTAATATCATGTAAAATATTGGTTTATCTCACTGACAAGAGTGTGCTTCTGATACTTAACATCATGCTTTTTTCCTTCCTCACATTATCTTTTTTTTTGCAGTTTTTGTCTGGGGCTGGGTTTGAACCCGCCACCTCTAGCATATGTGGCCAGCACCCTACTCCTGTGAGCCACAGGCGCCACCCCTCCTCACATTATCTTCCAAGTAAACAGCTAACTATGGTTTCCAGCTAATGTTATGTGTTGTTAGCTTTCTTTTTTTGTTTGTTTTTTTGAGACAGAGTCTCAAGCTGTCCCCCTGGGTAGAGTGCTGTGGCATCACAGCTCACAGCAACCTCCAACTCCTGGGCTCATACGAGTCTCCTGCCTCAGCCTCCCAAGTAGCTGGGACCACAGGTGCCCACCACAATGCCTGGCTATTTTTTGGTGTCAGGTGTCATTGTTGTTTGGCGGGCCCAGGCTGGATTCGAACCCGCCACCTTAGGTGTATGTGGCTGGCACCCTAGCCACTTGAGGCACAGGAGCCGAGCCATTGTTAGCTTTCAATACTTAAAGAGTCCTTCTTCAAAAACTATTTCAAAATTTTTTCTTTGTTAGAGTAAAAACTATCTTATAATTTATCAATCACTAGATATATTTATTTTTCAATTATTTTCTAAGTTCAGTATGGTCATTCTTATAACAAAAGGACTCATAATTTTAATTTGTTACAGTCCCTTTTGCTCTCAGAACTTGTCTTTTTCTTATGAAATTTAAGTATTCTATTAAAAATATAGCCACACAAGTTAGCTTTTACACATTCTCATATTTTAGCTTTGACTTCTGTCGCTGGAAATTCTGAGCCCAAAATACTTTTTTATTGCTGAATTTATTTTTCGCTGTTACTCAAAGATCTCTTTTCTGTGTTATAAAAGACTATGCTGTAATTCTTTCCTGATCACAATTGACGTCCAGTTCTATCTTCTAATCCTTTTCTCTCGGCCTAAAGCTTCATATCTTAAAGACAAAAATAATATTCAATGTGTCAAAATGCTACTTAATACTTTGCTCTATTCCCAGCATGAAGAAATTTGAAGTGGTCACATCAGTGTCTTCCTGTGCCTATATAATTCAAAGCTATTCCTCCGAGCAGGCTAAGGAAGTAGAAAATAACAATAAACAAATACTATTTCTCAATCTTTTACCTTTATTTTCTTAAGCATAAACAGAACACTTTTTCTTTAATCTCATGCTGTTGGAATTTTTTAAATGGACATCTGAATAAACACTTCCTATGAGCAGTGGACAAGAGTTCCTGTGGCTCCACATCTTTAGAAACGCCTGTTTTGCTCAATTTTTAATATGACATTCTAGTACTATCTGTGACAAACAGAAATTCTCCGTCCAATGTAGTTCTGTTTACTAAAGACTGTTACCTTTCTAAATGTCACTCTTTAGATGTTAAAAGAGACCTATATTTTAATAAAATCTAGAAGAACGAATCAATATCTAAAGTATCAAGAATTTTTCACTGTTGGTTTTGCAGGTGTCTAAATACTCGTACCATCTTAAAGTAATGTTACTTGCCTGTTGCTATTATTATGTGTTTATTTGTAACACCAGAAGAAGCCTCCTGTCTATGGATCATTCCAAGTAATTCAGCTCCCCTGACCTCTGCTTACCATCCACAGATCCATTGATTTGTGTACAAACTACCTTGAAAGTCTAAAGATCATCCTGCGACATCATGGAGAAAAATAATTTACCTTTTGCAGTGTAGGATGTATAAGCATTTTCATTTTGTCTTTTGTTTTCTTTCAGAAGAGAGTACAGTAGTTTTACCTTTAAAGGTCTGCATTGAGGGAGTATCTTGTTCTCCAGAGGGATAAAAGTTGTCATAGAAACAACCATAATTACAAGAAGTACGTTTATCAGGGATGAAAATATTTACCTTATAACCAGATGCACGTTTTTCTTGGTGTTGTGAGGGAAGTAAGTCATTCCTTAGGAGGAATTTTTCTATTTCAGAAATATGCAAAAGATACTGACCTTCTTGGTTTTCCCCTCCCAGGAGCCATTTTCTCTCTAGGCACCTTGAGGCTTAATTTGTCCGACACCTGCATCCTGAACTTCTTTCTGAAGACTAGGACGTCTTCTCACCAGATTTTGAACCACTTGGAAGAAAACATCAGAATGAGATTTTAGAAAGCATGTGAGTGAATAGAACAGTCTGTTGTTTGTGTTTAAGGGGTAAAAACACCCACGGTATTTCCCAAGGCAAGTAATTATCCTCAATAATATTTATCCTTAGTGGATTCAGAGTTTATAGAAAAATCACAGGAGTACAAGCAGGAAGAGACATCTGTAAATACCTCATTTATTTTTGTCTGCCTGAAAGTTTACCTATTATTCCTCTAAGAAAATGATACCTCTTCCTTCCCGGGTAATACATTATTTAATTAACCTCTTCACAATCCTAACTCTGCAACCACTTTATAAATAGCTGAACAGTTGTGTCTGATGCTTAAAAAATATATGTGTATATTTATTTTATTTTGAATATATTGATTTCTTAGAAATGATATTCATATAGTATAATGCATCATATATAGTTTATTATGTATAAAAAGAAATAGATCTTTATATTTCAAGTGCACATATCTTTTTTTTTTTTTTTGAGACAGAGTCTCAAGCTGTTGCCCTCAGTAGAGTGCCAGGGCATCACAGCTCACATCAACCTCAAACTCTTGGGCTTAAGCAATTCTCTTGCCTTAGCCTCCCACGTAGCTGGGATTACAGGTGCCCGCAACAACACCCAGCTATGTTTTTGGCTGCAGTTGTCATTGTTTTTTAGCTGGCCCCGGCTGCAATTGAACCAGCCAGCCTAGGTGTATGTGGCTGGTGCCCCACTCACTGAGCCATGGGCAGAACCCTCATACCTTTTAAGTATTGAACATACACACACACACATATTATATGTTCCAAAATTTAATACTTTTTCCTAGTTCCTCGCAAAAAAGATTCAAATGAACTTTCAAAATACAGAGAGTAGAATGATATTAACTGTATTTATCGTAGGAGTATAATGAGATTAATGAGGGTAACTATTATCATTTATTAAACTAATAACAAAAGCGTAACCAGTGAAGATTAGGAAAAGGTGAAAGGAAAGGACTAAATACCAGATGAAACTTGGTCCATACACAGGTCCCGAAAACGGGGGTTAAACTGACTTCCTTTTCTCCATCCTTGGGCATAGGGATGGTGCATTCACCATCCTTCTCGACCATGCCCTGAAGATGCTGTTCCAGGCAACGCTCAGAGCAAACACAATTATTCCCAAGTCTGCTTAGGCACCCCCTGCCCTCACTATGAGTATCTCAAAACAGATTCCACGTAAAGCACTTAATTTTTCCACAGTACCTTATACTAAATCACAAAGGTTCCATTGTGTATGTTAAAGCCCCTCTCAAAATTGCAATGACAATCACGGGAACTGGTGTTTGGGGGGCAAATGATCCCGCAGTGGTATCAGGCTGCTGTGTTCATGGTACCTTCCTCCTCTGGATAGACACGGGGAGGGACGTTAGGGCCTCCAGGGACACAACCAGATTAAATCACTTCAGCTAGAAACGTGTCACTTTACACAACTAGAAGTTGGTAAGTTTTAATGAATTAAATGATACTCACTGATAATTATTGGAGCGCAGGTGTTCCATCAATATTTTACCATTTCTAAGTACCAACCAGCCACGAGCAGAACTCGTTCTTTGAATAACAAGTACGCATTGTAGTGTGCATTCAGGATTAACTTCACAGAAAGTAGATCTTAGGTCTGTAGCTCTTGGACTGCTGAATTTCGCAATTCATTAAAACAAATTCATGGAGTATCTGCTGTGTTCCTGGGACCTTCCTAGGTGCCTTAGCTACATGCTTTAGCTTTTCAGTGACAAGCAGAATTCTAGATGGGATGTTTGTTATTTGTCTGTCTTAGGTGCCAAGCTATACATTTCCTTTTTTTTCTAAATCTCTTAGAGAACACTCTCCAGTTATATCCAACAGAATGGCATGGCAAGGTTTCATTTAAGAAAAAGGAGAATTGCTATGTTACCCTTACCTTCTCTATCCAAAATGATCCTGTGTCTATGATATCTAGCAGAAAATTCTCTCCAAATATGTATTTGGATATGAGTAGTCCTGATGTACGTATACATACCCGTATATTCTGACACCGTTCTGAACTTGGTTTCAGTAATGTCCCTCAGAATACAGGAAGCAGGAAAAAGGTAGAGAGGAGATTAGATTCTCGTGTTAGCTAGATATCATTCAAAAAAACTCCACAAAGGAATATATTTGAACAAAAATATTCACATTTAAAATGACAGATTAATTTCAGATTTTAATATCTTTAAAATTTATAAGCTCAGTGAATTTCAAGGTTTAATATAAAAGTAATCTAATGTCAGAAGGTGGATTTAGTGAGCTAGGCAGCTATCTCTCTACACTTAGCAATGAAGATGATAATCTGAATAACCGATGCTTTCAGTTTTGAGGGATTTGTTTGTTTTCCAAGAGACTGCTATTGTGTTATTCCTTATAAAATTAATAAAAGATAAAATATAGAAAGAGTCAGTAAGCCAAAATGTAGTCATGTTTCTCCCAGATATCTTTGTCTCCTGAATATGTGTTTTTCTAATTCATTTTAGGAATGCTTTCTTACTCATTTCCTAGACATATGGGGGCCTAGGGGTCTTGAATCCATCCCCTCCTGCTCACAACATAAGAACTGGTATTTTTCAATTGCTGAGGTTATGGATTTTATGCTTTTAATTATAAACTTCAAATCCTTCCAATGAGCCTAAGTTCTCTGCAGGATTTAGCTTAAATTTCCTGCCCCTCAATCATTCAACACGCCTTGCAACATTGTAAAGTGTCTGTCACCACTTTTGTCTCTGTGTATCTGTCCTTCCTTCATAGATTGCCCTGCCTGATATCAATCTCAGGCAGGACCAGCCATATTTTGATCACTACAGACCAGGGAAGTTTAATCGTATGGACAGACTCAGGTCACATTCACTGGTCTAGTCACTTGGAGCTGGCCTCAGTAGGAATCTCGACTCTGTTATTACGTGATCTCACTTTTCTGTTTTCTTGACCTGGGCAGCAGTCTTGCTGTTTATATTATTTGCCTCAAATCATGACCTTCACCTCTCAATTCAAATAAGAAATAGTCCTCAGAATGAGCAGAGTACAAAAGTCAGACTGTACATCCTTTCTCCTTATACTGTGTTGGAAACCGCAACTGTCTTCCTTATTGCCGTGTAATGACTTAAGACACACTTACTCGTAACTAAAAAATCCCCACAAATTTATTGTCTACAGTTTTTATGAGTCAGGAATCTGGGCACAGCTTAACTGGGCTCTCTCCTGTCATCCAAGGCTGGGGTCTTATCTGAAGCCTTGGCCAGGAAAAGATCAGCTTCCAAGGACAGGTAGGACTCCATTCCCTGAGCTGAGTCAGGAATCTGGGCACAGCTTAACTGGGCTCTCTCCTCTCAGCCAAGGCTGGGGTCTTGTCTGAAGCCTTGGCCAGGAAAAGATCAGCTTCCAAGCTCACTTGGCAGGACTCCATCCCTGAGCTGCAGTTTGAGCTGGGTGCTGGCCAGAGGCTGCCCTCAGTTCCTTGCCATGTGGACCACCCCAACAAAGCAACGTGCTTTGTCAAAGCCAGCAAGGGACGCATCGGCTAGTAAGATGGAAATTACTCTATCACATAACCTAATCATGGCAGTGACCAACCATTACCCGGGTCATATTCCGTTGGTTCAAAGCAAATTAGGAGGCCAGCTCACACTCCCAGGGAAGGGATTATACAAAGACCTGCGTGTAGAGGAGGGATCATTCGAAACCATCCTAGAATCTATTCACTGCAGTATCATTAGAGGAAAAAAAATAAAAGACACCCATGCCTACTACAAGCTTATAGCAGCTTCATCCATGGGAAAATGGCTGTTTCCACCAGGAAAACATCTGTTTCAGTCCAGGCAGTAAGCACAGTCTGGGCCTCACTCAAAACCACAAGCTTTTATCTACTTGGACAGTATTACAGAGCTGGCTGCTGCCAGTGCAGTTTTCCTAAATTGACCTGGCTGAGGCAAGAATTAGGTTTCAGAGAGAATCTTTTCACATAATGGCTTTTTAGATATTATATTAAAGGGTAACTGTGGGCCTGTAATTTATTCCTCCCTCCTCGGGGACCCCTTAAGAAGTTTTGACCCTGACCAGAATTCCTTGCAACTATCGACTGATGGAATATACTAACTAAAAGATAAATGAGGGTTCTGGAAGGGTCTGCTATGCCCTGATTACGGATCTAGAAATGATTTCAACATTCTATCCCGGCCCATTTAGAGTACTTGTATTAAATTATCCTGAAAATCTTGGGAAGCTGTGCTGAAACAGGAAAGTTATACATAAAACTAGAACAAGGGCTTATGTATCTAGTGAAACTCCAGAACTCATCAGCCTTGGTGGCAAGCCCATCCCATGTACATACTCCAAAACAAAAATATGTCTGGTAGGGAAAAGGAAAAGGAAGCTTACAGAGCTGTATGTGCAAGCTGGGACATTAAGATGGTGTTCTTCCCATGGATAATTATGCATAAGCTTGGTGCTAGCTAAGTTGGGGTTGGGGTAATGCACCCACTTTTTTGACAGCTGTAATTGAGATATAATTGACATACAATAAGTTGCACACATTTAAAGTTCTGGCATATATTTATGTATACCCCTAAAACCATAACCACAATCAAAATAATGGATACTGCTGACCCAAACCAGAAGAGATGCTATGATTTGGGGTGAGCCATAAATTTGGTCTCCTTATGTTTTATACTGCTATCTAGAGGCCAAGAAAATACTCACGAGACTGTAAGTTATTAGGTAGGGGATCAACTGGTGGCAGAAATATTCACACTATTCAACAGAAAGGTGAGACTAAGGAGAGAAATTATAAAGAAGAAGAAAGAAGTGACTTAGGCTGCTGTTCCATTGCTGTTGAAAAGCCGAACGAGAAAGGAGGATGGGCAGGATCACCAGGAGGGTATTAAAGGCACAATATTGATGCCTGAGAGGTGAAAAACCACCTTCCTCTCCAGCTCTGATATCCACAAACCTCAAGAAGCCCCCTCAATATGACTGCAAATAACCTACCATGGACAAATTAAATTGTAATGATCATGATTTGGAATGGAAAATAGCTAAGATGAATTTGATCCCTCCATTGAAAGCATACATTAATTATTTTTATATAAATTTATAAAAGGTTCGAGATCTGTCCACCCAACCCTTCAGTAAGGGAATTCCAAGAACTAGGAAATGGTGTGGCTGGGTGGAATGGCCTGTGGGTGATAACTAAAATATTTGGAACGATTAACTCTTGGCAGTCAGAGCACTGTCACCCACAGGGGAGCTGAGTGGGTGCTCCAGGGGGGCTGCAGGTAAAAAGTGGGGGGCGTTGAGATGCTGTGGTGGACAATGATGATGTCACAGTTAAACTCTAATTTGGAAACTGTAACTAGAGAATGGGTTCTCTTCTTTCCTCTCCTTTTTCTGAGTGCATAATTGTGACAAATGTCACGCGTGAACGGAAGACTGGCCCCCCTCATTCTTAAATTGTCTGTGTTCATGTGCCACAGGCATCCTTCACCTGCTTTCAATTAAATGCTAACTGAGAATCTCTGCGATTGCCTGAGCCCTCTTCAGTAGGAAATATTAAATAATATAGAATTTCAGGAGCAAAGGAGGATACCATTGCTTTAATTAGCATTAATGAAATACAGCTCATCTCCATACATTCTTTTCTTAATTGAAAAATTAAAAATTATATAGATTTATAATATGCAAAGTGATGTTTTGACATATGTTTGAATGTCAATATGGCTAAGATAGCCAACATGAAGGGCAGTAGAGGATTCCTCAAGAAACTAAAAATAGAACTGCCCTAAATAGAATCCAGCAATCCCATTTCTGGAAAATGTTTAAAGGAAATGAAATCAGTTTGTCAAAAGGATTTCTGTACTCTCTTGTTCAACACAGCATTATTAACAATAGTCAAGATACAGAATTAACCCAAGGGTTCATCAACAGAAAAATGGATAAAGAATATTAGTATACATACACAGTGGAATACTGGTCAGTCTTTAAAATTTAGGAAAGCCATTAACTCTCTTTTTAACAGTCATTTATAGCCAAAAGGCAAAATAGATTCTTGGGAAGCCATTTAGGTAGTTCCACCAATAGCCTCAGATATGCTGTAGAGATGATTTTAAGCAAATAATGAGAACAACCACACCAGTGAGTGATGTGCCAGAGGAGACTAGTATTTAATATAGACTGTATCTCATGCTTTCTTTCCTGTACTTATTTTAGAAGTCAATTATGAATCTGACTGCCTCCAAATTAAATTAAAGACCAAAAAGACATTTAAATTAACTGGTATACTGCCACAATCTAGCGTAGCTGCGCTTGGCCTTGATAACATGTAGGAATAAGCTGACACCATCAGTGATATCTTAATTGCCTCCTCAGAGGATGAGATGGTGGTCACCCATCTGTCCATAGAGCGTGGCAGATACACCCCAACACAATTCAAAACCTGCCCTGGTTTTTCAAAATTTGGGAAAGAACATTTGCCAGAACCACGAGAGGCTTTCCTTATACCATTAGAAATAATTTATAACGTGATCTTGACCCTGCCACTAAACAGCCCAGAGACTTGGAGAAGCTGTTTGAGTTATGGTAAAATCACATCTTCCACTTGGGGATATTGTTAGTCCTTTGCACAAAGTCACTAGAAAGAAATCTGAGATTGAATTGTGCCCTGACAGAAACAAGGAAATAAAAGATTTATAAAGGGCTGTCAATCAGGTGGTCCTCCTGAGCCTCACAACCCGAATGCACAAACGGCCGCAGGAGTGTCAACAGCTGGAACACACACAGACTGGAGCCTTTGGCAGAAATCAATATCACTGCTCAGTGGAGATGGCAGAGATTTTGGACTTGAAAGTGGCCTCGTGCAGCTGCTCTATTCAACCCTTTCAAAGCACGATTGTGAGCTTGTAGTTGGGAATTAGCAGAAATTGCTAGTACCTCAGGGAAACCAAACAGCCCTGAAACCAGAAACACCTATCATGACGTGGGTGGCGTCCAAGAAAGATCAAAATTGAGGAACTGCCTCAATGGAGCTCTATGAGTAGAAATGGTATTCTCAAGATTACACTTTAGATGGATGTTCCGAAGTTTATGCACAGATTATCTTCAATGCATCCTGAGCCAGTAACATACCCCTTCAGATCCTCCTCATTCCACCCTAACCCCCAGACCAGGCTTTCCACGTGGGTAGCTGTCAAATTACCTGAACACTTTACTTCTCTCCTGGCCATGCAAAATACCTGCAAAGTTTACTGATTGGATTTCATGAAGCTGTTTGGAAATCACCTGTTACCTGTTCTGCATATGGTAAACGGTAAATCCTTAATGGGAAAAGGAAAAATGCTGAAATTAACATTGCTGGGAAGCTTTACAATTATCCTGAAAAAGGCTCACTGACCCAAGTAATAACACTAGAGGGCGCTGTCTTTCAGGAGTCCGGCCACGGCCGGTTATCAATTTAGAGGGAGGATGAAGCGACCTGGGGACGGATACTCTGTTAGTATCAGACTCATCAAACATCAAGCTTGCCAGCAACTCTGCGAAAGAGCATCTGCCTTTACTCAGGGGACAGCTTAATAATAATGAAATCAGATATATTTAACAGACATTGGTGCTACTGACAAGATGTCACTAGAAATCGTGCAGTCCCATAAGGCAAGCTACATATGGCCGTTGAGCATTTGAAACGTGGCCAGTGCAAATGAGACGTGTCATATGTGTAAAATGCACATGGCACTTGAAAGACAGTACCAAAAAAGGGTGAAATGTTTCATTAATCATTTTATTTGATTAAGTGCTAGATCAATATTATTTTAGATCTATCTGGATAAATAAAATATACTGTTAAAATTAATTCAGTAATTTTCACCTGTTTCCTTTACTTAATGTGCTTTCATAAAATTTACAATTAATAAATGTGCACTGTGTTTCTCCTAAACGGTAGTCCTCCAGATCGCTTAGCGTAAATAGCCCTGTAATGTACAGTTGGCTTGAATTATGGAAGATAATCGCACAGCCAGAACAGGGTTATGAAAGTATCAAGATGCGTAAACAGACAGACTCCAAACTCCCCAACTCTTTATGTAACTTGTTCTGCACATGCTCAGTTTTTGTCACTACAAAACCAAAACATTGTCCAATGAGGAAGGGGGACCCTGGGATGGTTTTCAGGCCCAGAGGCTCCAGAGATATTGAGATGGAGAATGCAGTGC
The DNA here is from genome assembly GCF_000181295.1 of Otolemur garnettii. Lineage (NCBI taxonomy): Eukaryota > Metazoa > Chordata > Mammalia > Primates > Galagidae > Otolemur > Otolemur garnettii. Next base: position 7,443,475 of record NW_003852442.1, read on the forward strand.
CCCTCCCCCTCCTTCCTTTCTGCATCATGAGTAAAGCTCACCAGGCACTCAGGCTGCAAGTGAATCCAAGGGACAATTTGAGCCTTGCATGGTCACAAAGGTTGAAATCATCTTTGTTGATTTTCACTTTTTTTTTTTTAACATCTCTCTCTCTCTCTTTTTTTTAAACAATATCTGCAAGGCATGTTCATGCTAGGTCTTGGAAGGCAGCATCAGTTGGCCACCTGAAAACTGTTTCTCTCCTGCAGTATTTAAACTGTCGACAGCACTATAAGATAGGTCCCTAAAGAGACCAACCTTGATTTCACGTGATCTGTCTGCAGTCGTCTTCTGGCACATTCACAACGTGAAGTGGAAAATCTTTTTGGCAACATTGGACGAATTTCTTGACTTCATATCTTCACCACAAAGTGACGATAAACAGTGAGGTAGGCTATACTTAAAAATAATTAAAAGAGAGGAATGGAATTGTCTTAACACAAATAAATGATAAATGCCTGAGGCGGTGGATACCCCAGTTACCCTGATTTGATTAATTCACATCGTGTGCCTGTATCAAAACATCACACGTACCATATAAATACAATTATTATGTACTCATAAAAGTTGAACATAAAAAATTTTAAGAATGGTTCATGAGGATAAAAGAAACTTATTCTTCTTTTGTATAAAGTATAGATACACACACACACAAACACACACACACATATATATATGTATATAAAACTTGGTATTATTAAAATTCCATGGGGGAAGGAAGTTAGAAATAGAACAAGTTAATAAACTGTCTCATGTCACTGTTCATTTATCTGTGTGTCGATCTTCCTATCTACTTGTCTATCATCATCTATATTCTAGCCCTTTATATCTGGAATGACTCAAATCAAGTTGTTACCAACTGTTACTGCTGATCAGTGGAATTAAGGAAAATATGAGAGAAGATTTCTAATGTTTACACTCTGTTCTTCCTTTTACAATTATCATATATATCCTATAATGTAATACACACAGTTATTTTAATAGACGTAAAGAATCAGCCACATACACATCCATTTGTCTCAAAGAGACATCCATTTTAGTTACACATGTGGCAAAAATTCAGTTTTGTAATAAAATCAATGAATTCATTTGTGGCAAAAAAAAAAAAGAATCAATAAAGAGTTTCCTAGTTGAAGGAGGAGATTCACTAAAGAAAGGTAAAAACCCAAGACATAGTGCTATCAAGTAAGGTAGTATTTTAAAGAAAAGATTTGCCAAATATTGTCAGTTTCAAACATGACATTGGGGCGGGCTTTAGAGTTGGGACCAGAATTCCTGCTTGATATGCATGAACATGTATGTGCACACACACGAATGTGAGTATGTGTGATCATACAGAGAGACTCTGGAGAAACAGGCTTGTGGAAGAATGAAGGAAAGTTTTAAGATAATTGGTGTAGAGGTAAAACTTTCTTAGATCATTTTTGAATTCCCATAAAAATATCTATAATGGCCCTTCGTTTGATTCTAAGATAACATAGAAGGTCCTCTGAAGTATCTCTAAACATTTTTCCAATAACAATGACATCAAAAACTCAAGAGATTATTGAAAAAATAAACAACTGGATTGAGGGGGCGGCTGCCTGTTTTCAGGGGATTTTAAACTTATAATAATACTCTCATGGCTAAGAGGTTATTGGTCTCATCATTAGACAGGAAGACAGATGACAGCAGATGCAACTACCCACATGATAAGTCCCTAACTGGGAACAAAGCTGAGCACGGGTAGACCATTTGCATTTCTCAAATATGGGGAGGACAGTGGGAACATCATAAGTCAGAGAATTATTGCAAAGTTCATGTATTCCAAAGCTTGTCCTCAGAATTTTTCTGTTTAGAAGGCTATTTTAAATTAATACACTCCACAATAATTACATTGATACTTTCACCATTATTGACAATTATTGGTTAGATTAAATACCCATTAAATATCTGTACGTATGTATACAGATACACATATTTATATAAATCTATATTTATATATCTGTCTGTATTATTTCTATTATCTCTACATGAAGACACCTATTTGCCTGTACTATTAAAATATATTTTGCACTTTCTCTTCTCCTGACCTTTCCATACTGAACTTATCTACATACCACACACTTACTGTTCTACTTATAATCATTTCTGTGTATTTTTCTCTTCTACTTTTAACACATTTTATAATGCCAGCATTATGTCAAAACCAGACTTCCAGTTATGGTATTAACAGACTAAAGGCCAATGTCCCTAATTTACATCGAAATGAAATTCCTTAACAGAATTTTAGAAAATAGAACCTAGAATTATATGAAAGTATGAAACATCATAGCAACAGGGTTTTCTCTCAGGAGCGTAGGTCTTGCTAGCACTCAGGATAAAGCTGTCAGCCAACAGGGTAGGAGAGGATTTCTTCAAGCTGTTAAAGGTCACCTAGAAAGAATCTACGGGTAACATCATTCTCAGCAGTGAAGGACTCTGAATATTTTTTAAGATTAGTAACAAGGTAAGAATCTTTCTCTTACTATTTCTACTTAGTTGTACTTGAGGTCTTAGCCAGTGCAATAAGGCAAGAAGAAGAAATAGAACACAGAGATGGAAAAAAGTAATTCCATCTAGATGTTGACCTATCTTCAGATCGCCTTTTCTGAAAAGATTTCTATTTTTAATAAAAATGTCTTGGAAAAATAAGTAATGGTTTTCATTATTAGGGAGTAAGACAGAAATGAAGACAGAGGACATGAAGAATACCGTAAGAAAGCTGATTAAAAAGCCACTGTTAGAACTAATATTTGAAGTTACTGTGGTAACAATGTAATGTGAATATATGCGCATATTTGAATTAGAAATTGAAATTAAAAGAAAAATAGTTTATTGTAGCATCTCCAAAATGTAAAATAAGTGAAGACAGATTTAAAACTGTTGTAAAATCTGTATTTTGAAAAATGGAAAAAGCATAGTGCACAGAGGAATGTAAAAAGATGGAAGTAAGTGGAGAGCTATGACAGGCTTGTGAGTTAGAAGGCTCTGTTTTGTTAAGACCTCACTTCCCTTTGAGCCATGCTTAACATCTAAGGCAATCCCTTGCATCAATCCCTTTGGACTGATTAGCTCATTCTAAAATGTCTATGGACATTCAAAAAACCTAGAATGGCCAATATCACTTTGAAAAATAAGGATGAAGTGGAAAGTTTCACATTACCTAAGTTCAAGACTTATTATAAAGCTACACTTAGCAAAATTGTGTGGTATTGATGTAAAGATAGAAAAAAGTAAATAAATGAAAAAAATACAATGCCTGCAAATAGAGTAATATATATAATGAGAAATGACTTGCAACAGGATTGTTAAGCTAATTCAATGGGAGAAAATATTTCTTTTTAATAAATCTAGTTAGAATAACTGGATATGCAAAAGGGGAAAAAAAGAATTTTGTTCCTTACTTCATATTGTGTACAAAATTAAATCAAAATAGATATAGTTGAACTCTCACAAGGTAAATTATAAAACGTCTAGGGAAAAAAAACATATATCATCTTTATAACATTAGCAAATGCAATGATTATGTTTTCTTTTTTTCTTTTCTTTCTTTTTTTATTTTTTTTTTTTTTTTTTTTTGCAGTTTTTTGGCCAGGGCTGAGTTTTAACCTGCCACCTCCGGCATACGGGGCCAGTGCCCTATTCCTTTGAGCCACGGGCACTGCTGAATGCAATGATTTTTATATAGAATGATAAGCACAAATCAACTTTTAAAATCTGATATTTGAAAGTATAAACAAACAAATGCATCAAAAACAAAAACTCAGATTTTGGCAAAAATGTTAAAGTCTAATTTCTAATAAGATAGCAAAAATTATATAATTGGGCCTATATCAAGAATATGTAAATAATCCTGACAACTATGACTTACTAATAGACTACCCAACTTTAAAATGTGTGAAATATTAGAACAAATAATTCACAAAAATCCATACATGGCCAGTGAACAAATGAAAATGATCAATATCTTTGATCATAAATAAAATGCATGTCAGTGTAATGAGATTTCTCTCATTTAGCTGAAATTTAGCAGTCTGGCAATCGTGAGTGTTTACAAGGCATATACAGCAACTTCATATCTCATAAATTTCTCATGGGGAAAGAAAATTGGGCAACCACTATGAAAAACAGGTCAGCAGTTCCTTATACACACACTGACTATACAACTGTGTCTCTCTGAAGTGAAATAATGGACCCTAACTCAGTTTGTCTCAAAACTTTCAGAGTGACCCATGTCCATCCATATAAACATGGCCTCAGCAAAATATTCACAGTAGTTTTATTCATCATAGACCCAGCCCAAGGTCCATCACCTAGTAAATAAACAAATTCTATAATATCAATGGAATCAAATACTATTTAGCAATAAAAAGGAATGGACGATTGGTACAATAATACGAACCAATTTGAAAACATTATTCTGGAATATGAAGGCAAACTTAAAACTCCATATCTTTTGGTTCTATCTATACAAAGACCTAGACTAAGATAAACTAACCTATAGTGACATCAAGATCAGTGCTTTGGGGAATTGAGGGGATGACTTTTTAAAGGGCGTGAAGAAATATTTGGAATGACAGAAATGTTCTATACTTTGACAGTGACAATGGTTACAAGGCTACATAAATTCGTGAAAACTCACCTAACTGTACACTTAAACTTTGTTCATTTCATTTTATGTAAATTATACATCATTTGACTTGGTTTAAAAAGTACAATGGAGACAGTAGTGGACACGATTCAGAGACAATGGATAAAGTATACGACCTTCTCATGCATCCTGGGAACTCCAAGAGGAAAAGAGACCTTGCCTTTAATGCATGAACCTGGCTATTTCTATAAGTTACTAGGCGTAACTGAGTAACACAGAATCTAAGGAAAAACTTTGCCTTTGATAGTTGGGCCAGTATGTTTGCACTTAGAGGTTTAGAAATTGGCTGTAAATCCAGTATTAGGTAGGACAGCTTGATCAAACTAAATACATTAAAAATTTGTTAACATCATAGTTTTTTTCTTTTCTCTCATTTATTATTCGTACATTCCTGCATAGAAAAAAAAATGTTTAAGTGGTAGAAAGAATGTCATTATTGTATTTTTAGTTGCATTCATACCTGGTGGTTCCCAGGTCAAGTTCATTGGCATTTTTAAGTAAAGCCTTCTGTCTTTTCCTTAATTATGCTGAGTTATTTCACACCTCAACACCCTCCATTCATGTTGCTCTCTGGGCCTGAAATTTTCTTTTTTCATCTCTGCTTGGTTGACTCCCACTCATTCTTCCAGATCCAATTTAAAAATCGCTTTTTTAAAAAATCACCATTCTGTTTCAAGGAGGTGTCCTTTATTAGACTCTGTCACTGTACCACATCTACTCCTTCAGAACATTTAAAACATTTTGGATCTTATGTATTTATAGATGAGGTTTTCTTTTATTACTGTCTATCCTCCTTCTATGCCAAGTTCTATGACCCACATTCCTTTCTAGGGCACAGAAATGCTATTGACTGTTAGAATCGCTCTGTGCTGTTAGATCCCAGAGATGAGTAAAGGAGGGTCAAAGTTTTCATACAGTCAAAGAGAAGACCACAATTTTCATAAATGGCTTGATAAAATGGTTTAATCTGAAAACAGGGAGGGTTTTAAAGCCAGGGACTTTAATTCTGTCCAATTTTATGTTTCTGGTACCATACAAAAAAGGAATGATAATAGTAACATCCTACCAAACAAACACAGTTTTTACAAAAGCCGGTCATCACCAGAGGATGATAAATCAGTGAGTCATACCTTAAAAATGGTAAATAAAGGAAAAGAATCAAGCGCGTATCCTGCCTCACCTAAAGGGAGCACCACTGGGTAATCAGAGGGCAGACCCTGCAAAGGGTCTCTTTATTAAAAAGAAACTCAGCAAATTAAAAATAGACAATTAAAATGCCATCATTTTACAAAAATTAATTAGTGTATGTAGCCATTGAGTATCATGATTGCTAGCATAACCCAGGGTAAGACAATGAGGCATCACGTAGTTCCTAATACAAGAACACAACACCACCTATGCAGGAGTCCTCAAACTTTTTAAACAGGGGGCCAGTTCACTCTCCCTCAGACCATTGAAGAGCCGGGCTGCGGGCCCGGGATGAGTCGGCTCCTAAGCAGGACAGGCAGCAGCGGCAAAAACACCTGGCGAGCTGGATAAATGTCCTAGGCGGGCCACATGTGGCCCACGGGCTGTAGTTTGAGGACACCTGATCCTATAGTGTTCCCAAGAGAATGGAACAGGCCTAATAAAGTCTTAGATCCAGAACCAAATATTCATAGAAATGCAGAGGAAAGTATGGAGGTTTCTCAAAGAACTAAAGGCCTACCATTCAATTCAGCAGACCCACTGATGGGATTGAAAAGAAGTCATTTTATCAAAAAGACAACAGCACTCGAATATTTATTGCAGCACAATTCACAATTGCAAAGATGTAGAATCAACCTGAGTGCCCATCAGTGTATGAGTAGACTAACAAAATGTGGTATGTGTATACCATAGAATATTACTCAGACATGAAAGGATGTGGGGTAAACTCCCACAAAAATTAAGTGAAATGTGCTCTTTTAATTCCAGAAACTGAACAAACAGACTTGCGAGTATTATGTGCTTTTGTCGAGGCCCTAAGCGACCTGGGAAAGCACGGTGGGGACCTGCAGGCAAGTTCTAACAACCTCCTACATGGAATCCCAACTGTGTAGTCAAGTCAGCCTGCCAGATAAGGGTTGAAACGGCCCATCTGTGCAGAGGACATGACTCAAAGGTTGATGTGAGTGAAAAGAAAAACTCCATCCTAATGATGTGAGTGAAAAGAACACTCCATCGTTAGCGGGGCCTCCAAACCATAAGAAAATAGTCATGGAGCCTGTTTCTCGGAAATTTAATTGCGTACACAGAAGAAAAAGGTTTTACTCCCCTGTTTATCCTGACCTTTAACTTTAACAACAGAAGTCAGATAATGTATAGTTCTTTTAGGTCTTCAGAGAGTAACAGCCTAAGGCTAGCTTAAGATGGTTGTCTTACTTTCCCTGGACTTTCTTTCTTTAGGCTAATCTCATGATGGTTACTTCATTTTCCCGGACTTTCTTTCTTTTCTATAGTTTAAGATAAGAATAGAGGATGTTAGGATTATTGATCAATGTGGTGTACTGACTAGCTCCCAAAAAAAGGGAGTGGAAAATAAAGACACTTTGCTACATGCCATTTAAGAGTGTGTAGTCTCTGTATGAATTGCTTTCATACAATTCTAGGAGCAAGCTTGCACCCACGGCCAAGCCGTCCTTCTCTCTCCACGAGAAAGAAGTTCACCCAACAAAGGATGAATTAATGCCTTTTGTGGCAATTTGGAAAGAACTGGAGACCATTATCCAAGTATCTCAAGAACAGAAAATGTACTTTCTAATACACTGGAACTAAGCAGTGACCACACAAGTACGTGGAGGAAAAGAAAAGTCATTGGACATGAAGCAGGAGAGTGGGGGGAAGGGGAAGGGCTAAAACCCACAAAATAGGTACAGTGCACACTATTCGGGTGATAGGTACATTTATAGCCCTGACTCATGCCATATATTAAAAGCAGCTGTGCCCCATTACTATTTGGAAATTAATGAAAGAAAAATTACAGAGGACAGAATCAAGCATGTATCCTGCCCTGTCTAAAAGGAGTGCCACTGGGTAATCAGAGGGCAGACCACACAAAGTATCTCTTTATAAAAAAAATATCCCAGGAAATAAAAAATAAAACATTGACAATTAAAATACCATCATTTTGCAAAAATTAACTAATTGAGGATTGAGGAGGACAGAGGAGCATGATGAATCCCATCATTTGTACATACAACTCAGACTCCACACTGTGGAAAACCTTACTCATGTCCTGGGTTGTTTCTTCAAATGGCAAGGAAAATGAAAAGAAGAAGGGAGAATATATATGAATTAAAACGTCATTTATTTCGTATGGACAAGTATAAAGTAGAAAAATCACCTGCAGAACTTCTTTATAAGACATCCTAAAAGAAGCCCTTCAGGCTGAGATAGAAGGAGGCTAGAGAGTCACTTAAACCCAAAGGAAGAGCTTGAGAGGGCAGGAAAAGTAACTTTACAGGCAACTGGAAGAGACGCTGTAAATGTATTTTGTTCGCAACTATATTTTTCCTCATAAATGATTTTAAAAACTGCACAAAGAAAATATTTCCAAATCTATGGCTGGTGGGCATGCAATACATAAAGTCATAATTTGTATGACAAAACAGTGCGTTGTAAACATAGGCGATGAGCTACATGAAAGGAATATAGGGTAGAGTATCCGATACTAGTAGGTTGGTATTAGTGTCCATCAGGTTTTTGTAAGTCAAATGTTCATTATAATCCTCAGGATAAACAGTAGAAAAACAACTTCAAATATATATTAAAATAAATGGAAAATGAATTAAAATGGTACGTTAGAAATATCTATTTAACACAACAGAACATGGCGATGGAAGAGTAAAATTCAAAACTGCCCAAGACATACATAAAATAAATAGTAATGTGGCAGATGGAAATCCCACCTTATTAGTAATCGCATTACATAGTTGGAGAAAGCATTCCAATTAAAGGCAGAGATTGGAAGGAAGAATAAAAAACATGAGTCAACTATAATTTGTCTACAAGAGGTACACTTTGAATTCAACGACACAAAAAAGTTAAAAGTAAAAGGATAAAAAAAAAACATAGACCAGACAAACAACAGCAAGAGAACTGGTGAGATTCCACTAATATCAAACACTATAGACTTCAGCCAAAATGTGTCATTAGACGCAAAGGTTGTTTTATAATGACAAAAAGGTTATAATATCAAGAAAAAATGATAAATATATATTCATCATACAACAAAGACAACTTGTCATTAGATACAAAGGCCATTTTATAAAAAGGTTTATGTATCAAGAAACTATTATAAATATATATTCATCAAACAACAGAACCCAATATATATAAAGAAACAATTTGCAGATATGAAGGGAAAGGTACTTCAACTATAATAGCTGAAAAATCAATACCCTTCTTTAAACAATGAATAGAAACTGGGCAGGAGATCAAGAAGGAAATGAACCCTTTGAACAACACTACAAACCCACTAGAACTGACAGGCGCCTATGAAATACTCCACTCAACGAGAGAACCAGCTCCAGAATAGGACTTACGGTAGTCTTTAAAATAAGGGCCAGTACGGTTTAAAACATTCAAGGATAAAAAATGTCTTCTCTAACCATGATGCAGTTAAATTATTAATGGAAATCAATAAGATAAGAAAACATGGAAAATTCACACAAAAAAGTGGGAATTGACAACACACTACTAAACAATCAATGGATCAAGAAGAAATCACAGGTGAATTAGAAAATACTTGTAAAGGAATGAAAAAAATACAATCTATCAAAATATATGGGATGTGGCTAAAGTAGTACTTACCAAAAAATGTATAGTTGTAGGCATCTATTTAAAAAAATAAGAACATCTAGGCCAGGTATGCTGGTTTAGGTCTGTAATCTCAGCACTTTGGAGGCTCAGGTGGGAAGATTGTTTGAGACCACGAGTTTGACACCATCCTGGGTAACATAGCAATACACCATCTCTACAAAATTAAGAAAAATTAGCCAGATGTGATGGTGCATGCCTGTAGTCTTAGCTACTTGGGAGACTAAAGTGGGAGGTTCACTTAAGCTCAGGAGTTCAAGGTTACAGTTTGCTAGGTTTGGGCCACTGCCCTCCAGCCTGGGTGACAGAATTAGACAGAGAGAGAGAGAGAGAGAGAGAAAAGCTCAAATTAATAACCTAATTTTGTACCTTAAGAAAGTAGGAAAGAAGTAGCAAAGTTTACAGTGGGAAAACTAAAAGAAAAAATAGATAAAGAATAAAAAAAAAACAACAAAACTAAAAGTTGATTCTTTGGAAAGATTGAACCAAATTGAAAACCTATAGCTAGCCTGACCAAAGAACAAAGAAGACTCAAGATACTAAAATCAGGATAGAAGAGGGGCTATTTCTACTGACCTTATAGAATTAAAATGGATTTTAAGGGAGTACTGTGCACAATTGTATTCCAACAAAGTTTGAAAAAATGAATTAAAGAAGAAACAGAGAATTTGAACAAACCTAGAACAGGAAAAGATACTGAATCAGTAATGAAATGCTTCTTACAAGAAAAAGGCTTGGACCAGACAGCTTTACTGAGGATTCTTCCAAATGTTTGAAGAAGAATCAACAATACTTTTCCACAAACTCTTCCAAAAAATAAAAGAGGAGAGACATCCCACAACTCACGTTATGAGGCCAGTATTATCCTGATAAAATCACACAGAGACATCACACACACACACACACACACACACACATTCCACACACCAATGTCCCTCACGAATATTGATGGAAAAATCCTCAACAAACACCAGCACGAGTTTAGCAACATGTAACAGATAATACAGAGTGAGCAAGTGGGATTTATCTGAGGAGTGCAGGGTCATTGCATTGTATAAGAATCAATAAACACAATACACCATATAAATATGGACAAAAACCACGTCATTCCAATAGACACAAAAAAAGCAATTGGGAAAAACTCTTTTGTGATTTAAAAAATGATTGGCAATAGAAAAGAACCTGACAAAGGGCATCTGTGCAAAGCCCAACGTTAACTTCTACCTCAGTGGTGACTGACTGAACACATTCCTCCTGATACTATAGGATCTAGGTGGGACATTTAGGTCAGAAGAAGACACAAAAGGCAATCGTATTGGAAAGGAGGAATGAAACCATCTCTGTATACAGAGGACATGATCTTGTGTTTAGGAAATCCTAAGAAATCCATAAAAGAAAGTAGAGATAATAACAGAGAACAGTATGTTTGAAGGATACAAAATAATAGCATTGTTTACAATAGTCAAAGGTGAGTAATTCCAAATGCTGATCCAGTGATGAATGGATAAAGAAGACATGTTATATCTCTGAATGAAATATTATTTAGCCACAGAAAGGAGTGAGGTACTGATTCTTAAAAATATCATGTCACCTGTAAGAAGCCAGCCACAGAAGGCTACATAATGTCTGACTCGGTCTACGTGAAACGCCCAGATAGATGGAGAAGGGGCAAGAGGTTTAACTTCTACTGGGTGATACTCTAGGGATGGTTGACTACTTTATAAAAATATTAAGAAGAACTGAATTGTTTACTTCTGAAGGGTGACTTTTATGACGTGTGGATTATATATGATAACAATAAAAGTGATGAAAATCTGAATCATAACGATATCAACTCAATATTTTTTTAGTTCAAACCCATAGATGAATGTATATTTAATCTCTGATGTTTGGGAAGAGGAGCAGGACCCTTCTGGGACCGTGGCCCACTGATTCTCTTTCTTTGTGATTTTCTAACACTCCACACTCACCATGCATCTTTTTAGGATACCAGATTTACATTATTTCAAATTGAGTGAAAAATTAGAAATGTTTTTGCATCATTCTGAGGACAGAATCGGTCCAAACATTTCCCTAGTCTTTCACGGTGACTGCATCAACACCTAATTTGATAGTCATTTTAAATCCGCTCTTCTTTATTGAGTCAAAGCTTTTAGTTTCAATTGAACCACCAACTTCCTCTACTTTAAACTCATATTTAATCACAGTTTTTTGTTCAGTAATAAAAACATGTAATGAGAGTAGCAACTCAAGTAGCATAAGTAGTTTCGAAAGGAGCACAGCCTATTCTCAATGACCGTATAATCTGGCCTATGTAATGGGGGGCGGGGGGGTGGGCAGGAGAGGGAAAAGGAAGAGCAGCATGGCCAAAAGCCCACAGGTGGCAGAAAAAACCCTGGGATCCCAGTTTGTTCCAAGACATCTGTATGCAGAAGTCAGATAAAATGACTTCTGTTATACCTAAACCTGATAGCAAAGTATGGATCAGTCTGGACACACGAAAAGATCACTGCACACATGTAGATGACCATGAGTAATAAGACAGACTTGGGGGACATAAACAGAGAAACAACACATTTCTACACCAGCGCATAAGCCTGTGCCCTTAGTTGGAGGCAGAGTGTTCTTCCCATCCTGTTTCTAGTACTTTCACTGCAAGGAAATTGTGACCACTAAAATCTGAAGAACGTAAAGTATTCCCACCTATATGGGCCCCTCCTGCTGTGTCTCTGTGCTACTTATTATGGATATCATATTACTACTTTGAGGCAAATTACGTGCCATAGGTTCAAATCTTATCCTTTTTATTTTCCAGCTTTGGAAGTGACTCCCTTCACCTTTTTAACAGCTATAATAATATATGTGTTAGGCAGAATAGCAGCCACCCAAGATATCCACACCCTACTCTACTATGAGAAGATTACCTTACATTGCAAAAGGGTAAGGAAAGGACTCTGAGATGGGAAGATTATGCTGGTTTATCAAGGCGAGCCCAATCTAAGCACAGGGGTTCCTAAAAGTAGAAGAATGAGGCAGATGAAGTTGTCCAATGAAGCATGAGAAGGACCCCAATCCCTTTAGCTTTACAGAAGAAGGGCCATGGGTCGTAGAATGTGAACAGCCTCTACAAACAAAGAAACAGGGCCCTCGGGCCTACAATCACAAAGAACTGAATGCTGCCAACAATCTGAATTAGCAAAAAACCACCTTGTCTCTGAGAGCCTCCAGAGAGGAGCCTGGGATCAACAGAACTGTAAAATAATAAATGTGTGTTGTTTTAAGCCACTAAGTTTGGATTTTTTTATGATATTAAAACTAATATAACTAATTCACTGTCACGTAACTGTGACTGATCTTAAATTAGATAATCCATGTAAAAATTTCATATAGTGCCTGGAACTTGTTACCATTGCTCTTTTATTACTATTATTCTCATAGCACTAACAATAGGACACACTGTTTTATAGATATGTTTTTAGAAACAAAAAACATATCTAATTTATCTTGGTGTATTTATGCTAGCCACACTGTTGATAGGTTCTTTAATTCTTTGGTGTGTATAAGATTAAATAAACAAGTGAACAAAATCGTAGGACAGTACATTTTTACTTACTTTGAATTCTGACTCTAATAATTGCCAGAACACATAGCAGTGCCTCCTTCTACTGAACTAAAGAAAAACTGAGGGAAAAGAAGGGGAAGAAATGTCTTGTAACTGGGTCTTGGCTAAGCAAGAACATGGTCAACAATGAACCAAGGAAAAGAAAGCATTACTCAAGACTAACTGGGCTTCAATCTTTGCTATTTTTGACATAGTTGTTGCTGGAGATAAATTTTATGAATAACAGTACATGCATGGAACCAAAACATGTAGTAGCATTCATTGTTGATGTTATTATGGATTAGGAATTAATTATTTCCCTCTCGTTCCTCCCAGTAAGGCTTAGTAGAAAAGATGAACAAGCAACAGTAAGAACAACTCTTTGATTTCCTCTGTAAATTTCTTACCAGTCAGTATTAAAACTGTCCCAAATTTAAACCTGTTTGTGTTACCACATACACAGAATACTCATCAGGGGTTATGCCAAAGAATATTAAAATAGAAAGAGGCTTTAAGAAGTTGAACTGAATTATGAGACATCCTGTTACTAAGACACTTTTTTTTTTTCCTAAGCATCTATTTTCTTTGTTCATAATAACATTTCCAAAGCTGCAGCAGCACAATGTTCGCTGTTTTGGAAAACAATGTATTTTCTGTGAGTCAACTAGGTTTGGATAATTACTTAGATGAAGTTTACAAATACAACTTTTGATATATTGAAAAGAGAACATGGGAGACAAGTAAAGACAAGAAAGATACGTTTGCAATATACTTTTGTGTCCTTAAATGCTTGAAAGTAGACAGGAAACACATAACCTAGGGCAGCAGTTCTCAACCTGTGGGTTGCAATCCACAGAAACTGTATGCAAGGGCTAAGGCATTAGGAAGGTTCAGAACCACTGACCTAGGGGATCATAAGAAATGTGCTTACCTCTCTGTGGCAGACAGACTCCAGGGTAGCTCCATGATTCCTACCTCATGCTTTGCTCTTGGGCAATCTCCTTCCCTTCCCTGGGGATCAGACATGCCACTTCCTTCTAACCTCTGGAAAACAGCAAAAGTGAATACAATTGAAATAGGTGTCTCCCTAAGAGACACTATTTTCCTTGCTGGCTTTGAAGAGGCCATTTGCCCTGTTGTAAGTTAACCTATGGAGAGGGAGGTCCATATGACAAGGAACACAGGGACACCTCTGTCCAAAATCCAGGAAAAACTATAGCCCTCAGTCCAGCAGCCTGCCAGGGGACTAAGCTCCTTCCCCAGTTGAGCCTCAGATGAGACCCATGCCCTGGCTAATTGACTGAATGTATCTTTGTTAAACCATTAAACAGAGAAACCAACCTACGCTCTTCCTGGACTCATGACACAGAAAATATGAGATAATAAATGTATGTTGTTTTAAGCAATAGCTAACTACTAATAATTTATTAGGCTTTAAAATCTACCTTTTATCTGTGAAGGCTTAAAAAAAGTTACTATGAGCAGCTGTCTCATATTTCTTAATTAAAATAGTCAACACAATAATGTCAGTCGACTCATTATAATACCACATGTATAAACTCCTGGCTGACAAGTGGAGCCGTCCCTCTCGTGAAGGTTTCAAACTCTACCTGAAAAGTTCATTGTATATTTAAGTAGGGTAGCCAAGTTATTTGATTTTCTGTAAAGCATACTCATCTCTTTCTTCTCTCTTGTCTCTGCTGTATCTCCTCACAAATCAGGCAAGTTCACATCCCAAATGTTTCTAAAAACCTTCTGTTTCTCCTAGTTTGCATCCTGAGCCTTGGTTCAGGCACGACCATCTCCCAGCTGTGACTCTATCAACTTTCCTCTATTCTCTCCTTTCATCTTCACCTGGTACCAGAGTGATGTTTCCTATACAAACGTGATTATGTCAATCGTATCTTTTAAATGTGCTCCAAAGCCTTAGAAAAGGTGACGTTCTTTAGCATAACTCATCATCTTTTGCACCAGGTTTTATTCATTTCATCTGCTTAGCTAGAAGAAAACCACATTTCGCTTTCCCAAGGGTAAGGATTGTGTGTGGAATCATTTTATTTTCAGCATCCTGCACGTTTGAGTCAAACCTAAAACAAATTTGGCAGTTTTGTTGAAGTAATACATGTACATTTCAGAAAATAAATCTTATACACATCTTATATATTTTACTTTCTGAAACTGCTGTCTATTCAACATCAATTTTTTTTTTTTTTTGAAACACCTAAAAGGCATCTGCAGAGGTGATGCCACCAAGGTGGTGTAAGGGAAAGTCTCTATCATACACCCTCTGTGGAAGTATCAATTTTGATGAATATTCATGGAAGTACCTCTGTATAAGTCCAGGAGTCTAGGGAGAAGTTCTAGCATACTGTTGGGGCAAGAAATTTGAGAATCAATCCGTTGAAAATAGTAAGAAAAAAGAATATGACTTTACCCGCATTCCCTCTCCACAAAGATGGCATAGCTCAGTTCCAAGACAGACCCCACTGGCTTGCTGTTTTGCCCACAAGAGCATAACAAGCTGAGTACCTGGCTTACCCAGCCATGTACAACATGGCCAGGAGGCCCATGGATTCATCACCACACCCAGAACACTAAGGTAATCAATGTGGCTGAATGATTGGGAAAGGCTGAGAGCAGAGGAGAAGCTTCAGACCCTACTAACCACTCCATGGGCTCCATCAGGAGGACCACCCCTGAGTCACTTGGGAGGCTTCTAACAAGTGGCCTGTGGTCTCCTTACATGCCCTTGGGGCCTCACTCCCTCACCCAGTGCCAGCTCACCAAATAACACCCTCCAGTGAAGGCAAAGCCAGACACTAGTCTCTGCAGGATGGTAAGAAAGCAATTGGGCACTTTAGAGCGCCACTCCACAAACAGGCAGGAGGCTGTCTCCACAGCCCATCTTTACAGGATCAAGAGAAGGCACACAATATCAAGAAGTTCCTGGGTGGCGCCTGTGGCTCAAAGGAGTAGGGCGCTGGCCCCATATACCAGAAGTGGTGGGTTCAAACCCAGCCCTGGCCAAAAAAAAAAAAAAACAACCAAAAACAAAAAACGGAAAAAAAAAAAAAAAAAATAGGAAAAGAAAGAAATAAAGAAATTCCTCATCAGAGAAAACAAAAGGTGTGGAGCAGGCACATGTACAGAAAAGATCTGAGAGAGGCTCAATCTCTTGCGGGATTGTTTGCTGAATGAGATTTTCTCTTGAAGTCATCCAGTAGAGATGGGAGGAGCTGGCTTTTTTATTTCTTCTTTAAATGTGAATGAAGCAATATAAGACTTTGAAGAGTCTGTACCTTCTGAGAATCAGGCTCTTAGAGCATGAACGCTCCTTAGACATACTCCCTCATTGCAGATGTGAAGAATGCGAAGCTTCAGTCTGAATCAGGTCTTACTTCTCTTCCTCCCAGTCCAGAGAAGTTTCCAGCACACTGGTGTGGTTGCCAGGGAAGTGAACTCTAGACTAGAGTCTGGGAAACATTGTGAGTGATTACAAACCCCACTATAGAAATGATGAGAGAAAATAAGGCAATTTACAGACAGGTACATACACACATACGTGCAATTGCTATATTATTCATTTATATAGTACATCTCTCTATGTTCATATCTACATATGCTGTAAAAGTTATTAGGAGAAATAAATTCACATGCATATCCAATTGCTTTGTACCATTTTTAGTCCTGTTTTTCTCTAAGATCCCTTTATTCTGTAAAACACAGGTGGTAGCTCTTAAGATTTTTTTCCTGATGATTAATTTACATGCATGTAAGTCCATTTCACTGCGGCATGTCGTCATTACATTATTTTATCAACACTTCTTCTTGGCTGTAAGCAATAGACAACAACATCTAGACAACTCTAGATAACTTACGTGATTAAAGAACGGTTAGGAGGGACATCTGAAAGCTTCGCAAATAGCCAGAAGGTTGGAGAACAAGGCTTAGTAAGTGGACAGGAAGTTGAAGAGGGGAAAGGAGAGAGAACCATGACCACGGCTGCTCTGTGGATACTGAAGCCCTCCCTCCGCTGAATAATTAGTGAGTTGAGGCTTCCATTGGATGTTCCTCCCTCGAATCCTAGGTGGGAGTATTTAACTGATGGACTCCAATAATCTCTGCCTATGCCCTGGCCACCACAAGAGGGTCAAGCTGACACCTTGCATATTGGGAGGCAGGCCCCTGGCCACCAGCAATACTCACATAATAGGGCACAGATCTGAGAAGGGTGTTCAGATTCTGGGTAATGTTAATAATGACAAATATTCTTACAAATCCCTCCAAAATATTACTTCTCTGACATCCAACAACATATTTACAACAGGATATACACAGAAATTAGAAATGTGTAATATTAAAGAAAAGGATACTAGTATATTAAATGTGGTCGTTTTAAATGTATCAGCCTATTAAAAAAAAAATCCTTGTGATATTGCAAAATTTTCCTGCACTTTCCATAATTTAATTGTCTCTTCCAATGTGTCTCTAATGAGGATTGAATCTTAGTTTCAGAACCTTTCAATTTTTTCCATCTACAGACATTTATTGACCTATTAGTCTTAATTCGCCCTCTAAGAATAAAAGATGAAAGAACAGAAGATAATTGCATATAGGCATTCCCATTAAAGTGGACCATGTAGATATTTTGCAGTTGTTAATGGTCTGTTGACACTCACTGCAAGAGTAACTCATTATCTTCCTGACTTTATATATAGCTATGCATATAATTAGCTATTCATAGCTTCGAGTACTCATTTAATTGCCATTATCAAATTTAGGCTCCCCTTTTATTTACTCAAAATACATATCCATCAAAGCAGTCCATGCACATCTAAAAAATAAATAATGCCAAAGGGCTTATCCTGAAAAGTGAAACTCCTCTATCTTTCTTGCCCTCCATCTCACCTATTTTAACCATTTTTTGGTTTCAATTATTTTGGAGGTCACACTGACAACTTTAAATGAACCGTTTATACTGAAGTTTTTACAATCTATCACCTATACCCGAAGGACTGAATGACAAATCCCCGCTTTGTGGTTCACGGTCCATCGAGGCCATATCATCATGGACAACTGTGACTGGTGGAGATATGTGAAAGCAGTCAGAAGAATCACAAGGGAAGAAGAAAATGAACTGAATCAGAAGATTTCCAGCGACTATTTTGTGGGCTGATCTGGCCTTAGTCTGTCTCTCAGTGTGAGGGAACAATCTGGGGTAGACTGTTAACACACCTGGACATTTCCTATTTGAGTTGTTTGAGAATGGAGAGAATCATACCCACACTTCCACACAGGTGATACGGAGGCCTTGAGTTTGTGTGTGGCCTGGGATGCTTGGTGCCATCCTTATATAATCACTGGAGCAAGAGCCTCCTGGGCTCTCAATCATGGAACACAGTTTGTCTTAGTTCTGTTGTCAACAGGAGCCAGAACGCAGCTACTATTTGTAACTTGGTTGTTTTCCCTTATAAAACTCACGACAAGGGAAAAATGCTAAGGAAGCAGGATATCTATTTGGGGCACTTATTCATCCATTCAGTATTTTAATGTTATAAGTTAGAAGAGTATGAATGACAGACCACACCAAGCACTATGGTCTAGACATCAAAAATAAAATCAGGGGGAAAGTCATCTATTCTTTGAAGTGAAAATACACTTCTCTAATTTAAGCACTTCTTGATTTTGCATGGGTGTATGTTCTATTTTCACACACACATATTCCTGGTAGAGATCATCTTCTAATTAAATACGTTTGGGAATGGTATTTGAAAAAAACACAGAAATGAATATGATTTCCGCATTTTAGATCACCAATTTAGTTATCCGTGGGATAAAGGTTGGATACTGATAAGAATTCTCCCCTTTAACACAAAACCTGATTTCTTGCAGTCATTCTCATCTTTGTGAATGATAATGCCATCCTTGCAGTTGCTCTAGCTGAAAACTTGAAATTATCACGTAGATTTTATTTTTATTTGCCACAAGTCACAACCAGTCCATCAATAAAAATGCTCAGCTGTCCATGCACAATTTGAAGAAAATGTTTCGCAGTGTAACCAAGATCAATATCCACTGGACTCTGTTCTTAAGTGGCACAAGAGAGAAGAACTGTCGGTCATGTGGTAGTTTTACTTAAGAATGAAAAAAAAGTGATGAACAAAGTGTAGGTAGCTTCAGTGTATTAATATTTACGAACAAATTGCAGCAGTTCTCAACCTGTGGGTCACGACCCCTTTTTAACAATAACAATACATTGAGGCATTAGGAAGGTTGAGAACCACTGAATTACAGCTTCAATGTATTTATGTGTGTTTATGAAGAAGATGTATGTGACAATCCAGAAATCTACCTTGCGTTTGTCACACAACGTAATACCTCAATACTGGGAAAAAGAAAAAGAAAGGAAATCCACTTTCTGGGTGCTTAGTTTGATTACTTTCTGACCATCTTGAATGCTATCTACACACATGACTATAAATATACTTTGAGCAATTCTAGTTGTATCTTTGGTTAAAGAAACAAGACCAGGTTTTTTAATCCTAGCACATATTTGACTAGAACCATAAGTGATCATTGTATTTTCTTTGTGAATGGATATTATGAGATTAAAACAGTTCTCAGAATTATTCTTACATGTGCTCATGCTGGCATATCTCATGAGCTCAGGGAAAGCTTAGCTCATTGCATAAAACAATGCATTTAAAAATTCGAAAGACTTACTAATAAATAAAGATAGTGCTTTAAATATTCACAATAATCCCACAACGGATTCAATGTACGGGACAAATCATTGTTCTCAGCATGTGAATATCAAAATTCAGGGACATTTAAAAAAAAAAAGGTTTTCCAGAAAATCAATTGCCACAAAACATAACTCTGATTACCCCTTTTAGTCGACATCCTTCCTTCATTAATTTTTTCACCTATTTTACAAATTTTCTTGTAACATCTACTGTGGGTTAGGCATTTAAAAGTGCCCGAAGAACTTAAAGATGTATTAAATAAATATCCAGTGAATCAATACTGAATAAATGGAAGAACAAAACATAGTATTTCTTCTCTAGGCTCATAAGTCCAGATAAAAGTTGCTGGAATCAATTGTTTCTCATCTGAGACTGGAAGGATAAACAGAGAGACAAAGTCAGTCCTTGATCTGTTTCTGAAGGATGCTGGGACTCTTCTCTGAAGCGAGGGGAGAGGGGAGGCTCCCGGAGGTTGTTCATCACTTACACCGCCAGCCCCGTGATTATATTATAAACACAGTGCCTATTACCTGAATGGTCTCTGGGCCATCTTCCAGTTCAGGTGACATCAGGGAGTATGGGTGACTAAGAGTTTACTCAGGAAGACTTGAAGCCACACTGTGGGAAATTTCAACGCTCACTTGCTGTATCTACAACTAGGGACTCATTTCTGGAGCCTCAAAGGATGGCGGCTGGAGAGCAAGTTCAGGCTTCGGGTCACTGTCTATCTCTTCAACATCTTTTATCTCTTCCTTCTAAGTTACTCCCATCAGCATTCTAAAGCGCTTTATGATTTCTATTTTAAAAAGAAACCTACATTGCTCCAGTTCCCTCTCTGCCCTCTACTTTCTTTCATTGAAAGGTAAGAGCAGTCTACACACGGCATCTCCACTTCCCCCCATAGCTCACGTCCCACTCCACCTGGCTGCCAAACTCGTACTCAGATACCAATTATGTATCTTTCAGTCTTTTTATTCCTCACACCTCAACGTCATTTGACTCAGCGGCTCCCGTTCTGCTCCTTCAACACCACCCCAACCACTGTTTCTCCTGTACCTTGGAAATACTTCTCTGGGTCTACCACAAGTTTCTTTTTTCATGTGGTCCCTTAAATCCCGAATTTCTTTTAAAGCTCAGTCTAGGATATTCCCTTGTCACTCTCTGTTCCTTTCCTAGATGACAGTGGCCATCCCCCATGGTTTTAAATACCATCTACTTCAAGTCGCTCCCCACTTTACATTTCTGGCCTTCGTGAGCATCAGGTTAACTCAACCAAATGCCTGGACAACAGCGCGAGAGCTTCACAGATAGCTCGGACTTTGCGTGCCCAGCATGGACACCTTAATCCTGATATTCTGATACTCAATTTAAAGAACTTCCATCTGTCCAGTTGATGGCGAAAGAAAAAAAATCACACTTCAAAGTTCTCTCACTCTCATCTTTCACACTCGGAAAATCACAAAAATCTTGTAGTTGACACTGACCTGTTTTTGAATCACTCAACTCTCTCCTCCCTAAAGCCACCTTCTAAGTTGATTCCATCTCTTACCATTGCTCTTAGCAGCTGTGCTGTGCCTCATCTCTGTCCCTTTCCCATCCATCATGTAGACCAGGACTCAACATATGAATCACGTATATCATTTAATGGCATAAACCCTCTTATGAACGTCCTATTTCATCAATAGTAGAATGGCTGTATCTTTGATTCATATACAGGCAAAGTCATGCTACAGAGGAATAAAGGTAAATCAGATAACGTCATGGGTAACAGCATGGATAGATCTCAGAAATATAATGTTGAGTGAAAAACAAAACAAAACCAAAGAGCTCTTACCTTATGATTTTGTCCATATAATGTGAATGAAAGAAGTAAAAGTGATGAACGCTGGCAGAAGTTAGCATTGAGATGACACATGGATGGGTAATCACTGGGAAGAAATTGCTCTGGTAATGTCCCGTGGCAGCTCCCTGGGTGTCTTCACTTTGAACATTCACTGAACTGTGTGTTATGATTTGCGCATTTCTCTTTATGTGGGTCATGCCTCGATAGAAAGCTTGTGTTAAAACCCTAATAAAGAGTGTTTCGTTCTTTCACTGTTGTTGTTGTTGTTACTAACCGTTCTGGGTCTGTTAAAACCAAGAAGTAGAAAGGGTAGCATTTTCTGCTGAGTAATTATTGTGTTATTCAGAAAAATGCCTAATTATACATTCAACGGATACACGGGAATAATTTCAGAAAGGCTTGGCTCATATGAAAACTATGTGTTCTGAATAAATAGTATCCTGTTGTCAGAAAAGTAAACACCCTGGCCTAGATTTAAATAATGCTCCTATAACTATGGCGAAGAAAATAAATTAAAGACATAAACAAAGTCTACAAATACAACATTACAAGTGCTATTCTAACTGTTAGTTTGACGGGAAAAGAAACATTATTCTGTTTGAATGCGAAAAGCAATACAAAGAAAGCATGAGAATCCGTGTTTTACAAATCAAATTTACAATAGGAATGCTGTCCTTCTATAACTGTGAAATCTATTAGTAATTGCACAGAGTGAGAATTTTTATCTTAGGTATCAAGATAAAAGAACTATAGCACTGATTTTAGTATTAGACTGTGGAGTTACTTACACATTTCTTATTTCTTTAATTTCATGGTCTTTTTTTGAGAAATACAGTAACAAGCACTTTTGAGTGAAAAACTATCAAAACCAGTAAATAGGACATATTCTGTTTCTAATAACACACACGAATAAACTCATTTTGAATTTGCAAGACAACACGATAATATTAACTTTCAGAACAAATTCTATCCCTTGAAACTTCTCAATCGAGAATAAAATCTAAGGTGAAATATAAAATAGAAATAAGGCTTTAAAAACTAATGTAAATTATAGCATCCGTCACTTTCATTCAGTTTCAGAGTGATATTTACCTGAACTCAAACACTAAAGACTATCATTTGGGTATACAATGTGAAAACTGTTGCTATGATTAGGCAGTTCATTTAAAACAAATGATTCAAGATCCTTGAAAACTCAGGTTTACTAACTCCTTAAAAGTTACATACATTAAAGTTACAAATAAAATTATGACTATATGTATTATATATGTTTCTGTCTTATCATCTTTATTATTAAAATAGAAGAGATTTTTATACTAACATGGCTACCCTCTTGTTCCTTTTTCCTTTATTATTTTTCATAAATGTTTCTAACAATATTAGCAAGAAATCAGAATCTTCACTGTTTCTGTCTGCAAACTTAGGCATTCAAGCATATTCCTGAGATATATTTGCAAATGGTTTGTAATGGGTAAGATTTTGTGATATTTTAATATTCCTGATGGGGGAAAAAAATCCTCTAAAACAAATAGGAGTTTCATTACTGGTCTAAAGACAACTTCATTTTTCTATTCTCGAATGATTAACTCCCTTTTACAGCAGCTGATAAGCATCTGCCTGAATGACACCTCCTGCCTGAGGAAGGGCCCCGGTAGAGAGTCGGGCAGGGGGGTGTTTCAGTCAGTCAGGAGAATGGAGCACGACCCCTTCAAATTCCATTTCACGACTCACTTCATGTTCAGAGCTGAATCTGCATGAAAATCAAATTCATAAATTCAGCCAGAGCTTTGATCAGGAATTTTGCAGTGGTTATTGTTCTTTCTGAATTGTTGTAAAAGTCACGGCAGATGGAATGTTTCTTGAAATGTCTGTCAATACCCATCACCCTCTTCTCTCACCACAGCTCAGGAAGAGAAAATTGTTAGGACCTTCCCAGAATCGGGCCATGTTTCTCAGAACGTGAACGATCCTTAGACACACGCACTCAGGCCTATGTGAAGAATGTGAAGTTACACCCTGAAATAGGCCTTGTTTCTCTTCCTCCCGGTCCAGGAAACTTCCGAGCACTCCAGGATGGTCTTCAGGAAAGTGAGCACTCAAGTCTCAGCCACACTGTGAGTAATTACAAACCCTCCTATAGGAATGCCCAAGGGAAAGCAAAGCAATTTACATAGCCATACAGATCCATGTACACACACCTGCTCACACATACAGAGGCAATTGCTATGTTAGGTATTTATAAAGTATATCTCTCTATATTTATATCTATATGTGCTGTAAAAGTTACAAGGAGAAATAAATCCACATACATATTCAATTGCTTTATATTTCCTTTATATATGATTAATATGCATTTTGTATTTACATATGATCTATAGCTATAATTTTTCTATCACTTTTCTATAAAAGTACATTAAATGAAAACATAGAGTTTGGCAAATGATAAACACTGGACTCCCAGAACTGCTATCTCATAGCTGTGGAGCTGTACGACCTTGGGTGTGAATTAATGTTTCAGAGACTTGGTGTTTGTTATCATCGTGGTTTTTAATATACATGGGATTGTGATGTGCTTTAGATAAACCAATGTCTATAAAAGATTACCATCTATCATATCGTCCTATATGCTCGTTTTTCCAGGTCCAAAGAAATTCCCTACGTGTATACAGGTAAGCACAATGGCCTACACCATGTACTAGGAAATGGATTGATAACTTCTTACCACATATGTGTCTGTCTCTCACATTTACCATTTAAAGCTGGCACCACTGCGACTGATCGGACGCCATGTTTACAGACAAGGGCACGAATCCACGGCGGGTAAAACAGCTGGGCTGACATTTACTGACAGTAACTGGTACAGCTCCTATCTATCTCAACAAGCAGATGGAAAGGGAATTTCCATTTAAGCCGCACAAAAAGCTCTAATTCAAGGTGTGTTTGTCTCAACAGCCCATTTCTAAAACTAATCTCATTCTTAAAATTTCCATTTACCTGGAGCATTAGAACACATTTCAATAAGATATCACAATTTTTACTCCGATACTCTTTGCCAAAATCTGTAGAATATAGTCATGAAATTATACAAAGATTTTTTTTTACCTTCCATTCTGTTTTTGTCTTACCTACGGCATAACCTACAGATGGGTTTTTGAACAATGGTTGCCGCCATAAGAAAGAGAAATTAACACCTGTTAGTTGCAACTTTAACCACACACCATGTTGTGATCTGATATCTCCATAACCATTAATAAATTTCTAGGCTAAGGCCCAAGATTCTATTTAGTGCTATAATTTAAAAAGCATCTTTTCTGTATTCAACATATAGGCAACGTGCCAAGACAAGGAACGAAAATTGTCTTGATTTGTTTGCCAGCTGGCACTTGGGGCTGAATGGCTAAATACCAAAGACCTGCCATTCCGCAGTCACACAGGAAAACAAAATGAATTTCTTGCTAAGTGTACATACTTCTTACTGTTGAAAAATTATCCTAAAAATAAACTAATTGCCACTGTAAAATAGAATTTTATCTCACCCGGAATCCATCTGGAAATGCTGAGAGAGACAAATATAAAACTGCTGGCAGAAGGGATTTGGGGTTTAATACAACTATTAATATACAGCTGTTAATAACATTTCCTTCTTAAAATTTTATCAGTAGAGTTAGTGTCCCATTTTCGCTGTAAATAATTTGCTTTTATTTGTGAATATTGTTCATTAAAGGGGGAAATATTCTTTTTTATAGCTGTGTGATAGATATGTATTGCCTGCAACATAAAGCATTTGTGTATATATAATGTAATAGGCATCTAAATATCTATCTATCTATATATATAACTACTTAAAAGCTCAAAGTACTCTTCTTCATGCAATTATAATAAATAATTACTGGTCATTTTTATTGAATTATTTATTAGCATCAGAAATATTTAGAACCACAAGAAGCCTGCTGTCCGACGTGGGATTTGAGATTAGAGTATACAAAACACTAAATTTCAGTTGTATCCATATGCAAAAACATTTAAAGTCTTAAGGAATTTTTGGTGGATACCACTGGTGACCCAATTGCCATTTCACGTATTTAGCATGTATTTTTCTCTGGAAGATGTACCAATTTGTAATTTCTTACTCCTTGCTACTGCCCATGTCATTCAACCTGAAGTTTGCACAAAAAAAGCACAAATACAGACCATTGAACACCAGTAGAAATCTTTAAATGGTGCAATCTTGCAAGATAGCTTTAGTGATTTTCTTTTTTCTTTTTTTTTTTGAGACTGAGCCTCAAGCTATCCCCCTGGGTAGAGTGCTATGGCATCACAGCTCACGGCAACCTCCAACTCCTGGGCTCAAGCGAGTCTCCTGCCTCAGCCTCCCAAGTAGCTGGGACCACAGGCTCCCGTCACAATGCCCAGCTATTTTTTTTTTCTTTTTTGGTTGCAGCCATCATTGTTGTTTGGTGAGCCAGGGCTGGATTTGAACCTGCCACCTTAGGTTTATGTGGCTGGTGCCTTAGCCACTTGAGCCACAGACGCAAAGCCGCTTTAGTGATTTTCAAACACATTAGAAACTATTCTAAGATATGGGACCACAATATCCATTACCTGGAAACCTCATATCTTAACATTCTCGGCTAATTTGTTTACAATGCCCACTTAACACTGAAGTAATCTCTTGACCTGTAAAGAGGTCCAACTCCAAATATTTCACTTTATGATAACCTTAATGGTACCTTCTGGGGGGAAGTTGAGATTTTTCTCAGAGAAAAAGATTTTCTTGAGAAAATCTCAACTTTGGAAGAAAAAGTAGAACTTGGAAATAGCTAATAAAAACACACACACTTGTATATACAGGCATGATTTCGTATCTAAGCTTCTTTACAGTGGGTTGTTACTTAATCATCTTGACATTGGTAAGGACCTGGCTGAAATCAGGAATCAGTCAGTGGCTCATCAAACTTCTATTTCCTTCAACGACAACTTCCCCACCAGCAAGCGCTGTAGTTTGGGTGAGCATCAGGTTAGTGGGTATGTTATTAACACTGATTATAACCAAATCTGACAGGTTATGCTGACCTATGGAAATAAAATCAGCAAACTTCCATTTGATTCCTTCCAAAGGAATTGAAACCCTAATTTGAAGAAATGCTCCATTTGCATCTGCAGGCAGCATTATGATGGATGACAGGGAGAGTTTTCAGCTAAGATAGAGAGTTGACTCTCAGGAGTTATTATTTAGTGGAAATGAAATTTCCTAACCTATTTAGATGGACCAGGTTGTGCGTTATCTTTCACACACTGATATCTCCTCGCTGCCTTCATTTCAATAACTACTGCTGCTATTCTCTGCTTACTGAGGGAAGAAGAAGATAAAAAAATATGTTTTCCCACGAGAACGGCAAAATATCTCATATTTATTATACTCAGATAAGAATCTGCTTGAAGAAGAGTAATTTTAAATCATGTAACAATTCTATTTCTGAATTATCTTGTATTTTTACAATATACAGGAGAGTGTGAGTAGCACCAGGCATTATTGACAGTGGTCACTTTTATTATTAGCGACATTTCCATACACAGTAATTGAGAGAAAAGAAAGAAAAAGAGGATTTTGAAAGTTATGGAATGAGGATCAAATGCCACAAAGCTTTATGAATTTTCACAGTAATCACTGTTTCTATATTGATGATTTTCTCCAAGTTTCTAAACAGCCTACCACTATTTATGAGAATTCTCGTGATGAGCAAACGACTTCACATATAAAAATGCCACAATTCTTCGTTTGTTTTTTTTTTTCTTTATTTCTTCTGGACTGTCATTTCTTTGGAAACTTTATTTACCTGCGATAATGGGGATTCCAACCAAAGATAAGTAAACGAGGGTGTCAAATAATAAAACCTTGGAAATGTTATCTCGAACCACTCTTCCTAGCGAAAAAAAAAAATAAAAAGCGTTTTGATGAATTCTTTTTCTTTGGATTTCCAAGTTCCTGTTCAGACTGGAAAATGAAAAATCACTCACGTTGTAAAACTCTCTCTCTTAGCTGCAAACTCTCCCTGCCATAAATCATGAAGCTGCCTGGAGATGCAAATGGAGCATTGCTTCAAATTAGGATTTCAATTCCTTTCACATTATAGCACTTGCCCATGCATAACCTTCAAAGATAGTTCTTTTCAGGAATTTCCAAATGTGACAGGCAGAGCAATATCAAAGAGATGCCGTGTATGGCTGTTCTATGAGAACGTGTCAGTCAGCTGAGTGCTTATGATCATCAAGTCTCAAGGTTAAAAGAGAACGTAAAACTCACTTAGTTCAGCCATATGTTCTGTTGCTTGAAGCGTTTTCAGAGCGAGGCTCATCTGGAGTTGAGCTGCATGGGTTTTAATCCCGAATCCTACCTTTCAGCATGGGTCCAGTTATGTGAACGGTTAGTGCTTCATTTTCCTCACTTATAAAATAGGGGCAAAGTAATAATAGTAATAGGACCTGTTACAGCATCATCGGAAGGGACGGATGAGTTATTACTTATGAAACATTTGGAAACATGCCTGGTATCCACCCGCCACCCTTCCTCTCTACCAGCGGAGAGGATCTAGTCTTGCCTGGGTCTCCTCAAAGGAGCCTATTATACAAAGTTGTCAGCACAGATTGTTGGTGATGTCTTCCCACTGAGCCCAAATTCACGTGCTTATGATTTCTTCTCACTATTCTCGTTCCATTCCTTGGAATCAGGCAGCAAAATGGCTTAATCCCAACATCCCTCGAGTTATCTTCAAACGTGAACTCAGCACATACTCCAAAGTCAGAGAGATTGGGGGTGGGGTACTTGGGAATTCACGGGGCCTAGTGAACCGAAATCATTTAATACCATGTTTTTTCGTGGGTTGGAGAGAGAGAGAGGTGTTGTGATGGTGCCAATTTCTTGGAAGTGTTGTAGGGTCAGATGTATACGAGCGCTTCGAACTCAATTAAAGCTTATCATGTTGACGATGAGGATGATGATGGTGAAGAAGGTATTGATTCCCATACTGGCTAAAAAATGCCCCAATCACCTTACGCTGTGAGTGAACTGTGCTCAGAGCTTCCCTAGATTTTACATGACTGAAAAGTTACTCGCATGGCGACGGTCCTCAAATGGTTTCCATTGTGCATCGATTCTGTTTCTGTAGCTCTGACAAAAAAGAAAATCATCTTGATAATACGCTTCATCTATTTCATTGACAAAACGTCTTTGAACATCTTATCAAAACAAGAAATGTCGCCCGATGCAGAAACTCTGCAGTCAATTACCTAGAGATTCACCTTTATTTTCTTTAGTTCCAATTGCTTATTACTTGTCATGTTATAGTCCTGCATAGCCCTCACTTTTCACATTGAAAATCGACATCCTTTCTGTACAAACTTCCTTCAATAGAACCATATTGCTCTTCATGTTAGGCATGTATTTTCAAGTTCCAGTTAACTATTTTTCCCTGAGTTGTTTTTGTGTTTTTTTACGTGATACCAAGGATGGTGATGATACATGGAATCACAGCATCCCTCACTAAGAACTATGATGGCTTCATGAGTATGTTTTTGCGTCTACCATTCATTTCTTCTAGTTGAAAAACAACTATCAGTTATCTTTCTACAGCATAAATGCATCCGCATTGATTAGAATCTTCTATCGCACAACATCACATAGGGAATGAGATGTTTTTTCAAAGCATCCAGAGCCTTCTATTACCTTAGCATTAATTTCCTCACCAAATTAATTTCCTTTAGTTAAGTTCCTTGCATTGTTTTTTTATATCTGTTTTATACCACTGCATGGAATTTACCAATTGATTCATGCTACCTTGCAGCCTCTTGAAATCATACCTGATGTTCTGGTTATATAAAAACACCATCATTCACACCCTCACTGACAACTCCTCTCTCCCTCTCTCTCTCACACACAAACACTCTCCTACTCACTTCATTGCTCATCTTAAAAATTCTTCCTTGTTCTTTGATTCCTAATATGTTCTTTGAGTTTTTCCTCATTTTCTGATTTTGATGACAGGGTATTAGACTAATTTGTGCGTTTATATTTTCCATTATATATATACAGAGAGAGAGTCATTTAAAAAATAGAATATAATTTATTCTTTGAATGTGCCTTTTCTCCCGTATACATCTCATCTATATATTCTGCTTACTGTGTATATGCTTTGAAAAGCAACTAGAATGAGTTTCACCAAATGTAAACTGATTATTTTTGAATGGTGAGATTTGTGGAAATTTTTTTTCACATGTGTATTTTTTGTGGCTTGAATTTTATATATTTACCATTAAAAATGATAGCGGGCATCCTATACATGGAAAGTTTTCAAATTTTTAATTCTTTTCACTTTTTTGAAAATCGATATCTAAAAATCACCAGTAAGGTAAAGTAGAATGAATCTAATCACACATCAAATTCTTCTAAAGATTGTAAGGTTGAAGTTAAGAAATTTTATGTGATTTTTAGAATCCATTTGGCATATATTATAGAAACCCAGATGGCATTAAAAAGAAGAGGAATTTTCCACACTTTTAGGGCCATTATGATCTTCCTACCATAAAATTGAATCAAGAAATAAAAATATTCATTATGTAGTGGAAGAATTTATACAATATATAATTGTGAAGATATTATGGAAATTGCTGGGTAGTCAAATGGAAAAGGAGCTGCTGTGTTTGCATGTCTGAAAACTAACTGGATCATACAAGCTCGGCCATTCCTTACGCTTTTCCATAGGCAAAAACAATTACGATAATCCCTTTTGTAGGTTTTAACAGTATAAAATACATTTTTAAAATAAATTAACATAACACTCCACAAGCAGGGAATGTTCGAATGATGCTGAGTGGCTTGGCTCTGGCTGCCATTTACAAAACGGGAAAGAGACACCATTTCGGTTTTTAATAGCTGGTTAACATTTGGCTCAAGTGAGTCTGCAGACAAACAATATCAGCTTCATCTCATCTAACTACATCTGACTTCAGGCAAGGACAAGAGGATCGATTCTCCCTATGATGGTAGAATGCTAAATCAGCTCCTCAAAACTGGGTTTCCAAAATATTAAACCATAAATATCAACTTGCTTCCAGACGAGCTTCCATTCAAGCCCCTTCACTTCAGCTTCCTGCCCTTTCTCCCTGTCTTCCCTGGAGGACTAGACAGCATCATAAGCATCTGCTCACCCCACACATCACAGACCTAAAAACCTAGGTGTTCCCTTTGTATTTAATAAATAATCAAATAAGAAGATATAAAGCCAAAACAAACAAAAATATTAGTTTTAAATATTCAACTATTTATATGAAGACATTTCCACGGGTCTGATTTACCCTGATAGTTCCTTCCTTTATTTATTTTATCATAAAAGTGTAGATCCTAATCCAGAATTATCTGATAGCCACATTTGATAGATTAAAAACAAAAATGGAATAGAGATAAACCTAATAAATTTTAAATTCTCTCAGTGATCCAGTTGGTAATTTCCTTAAATGTCTAACACATTTATATGTGTTCAGTAACAGGTAGTAAAATATTAGCCTCTTAGGTGTTTGAAGTAATTGAATTTAAGTCACTCCTTGACTATAAATCCTTGGGCACAATACTTACTTGCTCTAAAACTGAGTTTTCCCACCTTTAATTTGGATATGATGCTACATATTTCACTGTGAGGGTGAGGCTTGAATAGGAGAATGAATTTTGATTTCTAAGTCAAGAACCTGGAAAAAAAGAGTGTGAGATAGGTGATAATTATTCTTTCCAAATATGCTATATGTGAACATTCTTTTATAAGGTGCTGAGCTTGTTAATTTCCAAACCCTAGACAAGGCCAAAAGCTCATTACAATATTGAAGCACTAGTTTCTATAGCGCAGAGTCCAACCACATGAATCAACCCTTTTGACTGATTGATTGAGCTGAGTCTCTACGATAAGATTTTAGGCATCAGAATGCTCAGGATTCTTTAGTTTAAATTAGTTTTGTCTAAGCTTCAGAAAGAGCAAACAGACAAACTACAAAATGAGAAAAAAATATTTGCATGCTATACATCTGATAAAGGGCCGATAACCAGAATCTACAAAGAACTCAAGCAAATCAGCAAGAAAACAAACCAAACAAATTTAAAAAGTGGGCAAAGGTCAGGAAAAGAAACTTTAAAAAAAAGATAGGCTAATGGCCAACAAATGTACAAAAATGCCCAGCGTGGCTCATCATCAGGGGAATGCAGATCAAAACCACAATGAGATATCACCTAACTCCAGTGAGAAGGAATCTCATCAAGAAGTCCCAAAACAACAGATGCTGGTATGGATGCAGAGAGGCAGGTACACTACTGGTGGGACTGCAAACTAGTATAACCTCCATGGAAGGTACAATAGAGATTTCTCAAAGAACTAAAAGTAGACCTACCATTTAATCCAACAATATCACTACTGGTTATTTACCCAAAGGACAAAAAGATATTTTATAAAAAAGACATCTGCACTTGAATGTTTATAGCAGCACAATTCACAATTGGGAAGATGTGGAAATAACCCCAGGGCCCATCAATACATGAGTGGATTATATATCCAGAAGACCAAAAATCGAATTATAACAAAGATATTTGTATCAGAATGTTTATTGCAGCCTAATTTATAATTGCTAGATCATGGAAGAAGCCCAAATGCCCATCAACCCATGAATGGATCAGTAAATTGTGGTACATGTACACCATGGAGTACTATGCAGCCCTAAAGAAGGATGGAGACTTTACCTCCTTCATGTTCATATGGATGGAATTGGAAAATGTTCTCCGTAGCAAAGTATCTCAAGAATGGATGAAGAAGTATTCAATGTACACAGCCCTACTTTGAAACTAATTCACAGCTTTTATAGGAATGTCATAACCTAATTACAGCCTTAGAATACTGGAAGGGAGTTGGGGGGGAGATGAGGGAGGTGGATGAGAGAGGGAGGGAGATTGGTGGGGTCACCTCTATGGTTTGCCTTACAAGGGTACAAGCGAATCTTTCTAAAAGCAGAGTATGAATGTTTTAACTCAATAACTAAGAAAATGACATGAAGGTTATGTTAACCAGTTTGATGAGAGTATTTCAAAATGTATATGAAAACAGCACACTGTACCTTGTGATTGCATTAATGTACATAGTTATGCTATAAGAAATTAAAAAATGGTTAAAATACAAGAGTGGATTAACAAAATGCTGTATATGTGTACCGTAGAGTACTACTCAGCCATAAAAATGTGATGAACTAATACCTTTTGTAACAACCTGGATTAAACTGGAGATCATTCTTCCAAGTGAAGTTATCACAAAAATTAAAAAACAAACACCATATGCACACTCACTATTAAATCAGAACTAATTGGTTTAACACATGTACATATGGAAATAACACTCATCAAATTCAAATAGGTGGGGGGAGTAAAATCACACCTAAGGGGTACAGTGCACACTGTCTGGGTGATGGGCACACTTAAAACTGAGAAGAGAGGGGTTAGACTGGAAGGGGGAGATGGGGAGATGGTGGTTGAAGTGTACAAAGTTCAGGTCTGAGATAAAGAAGTTCTGGAAAGCTAGTGTACATGATGACTACAGTTAATAACAATAATGATATATTATATACTTGAAATTTGCTAAAAGAGGAGATAGCAAATATTCTTACCCCCCCAAAAGTAAAATAAAATGGTAACTATGAGAGGGGATTCACATGCCAATTAGCTTGATTGTGGTAATGATTTCACAACATACACACACATGAAAATATAACAATAGACACCTTAAGTAGATACAACTTTTAATTGTCAATCACACCACAATAGAGCTGGACGGGGGGAAAAAGAGCATGAGGAAAGAGAAAAAATGCCAGTATTTTTCAATGATCACTTTGTATATTAAGGATTAAGCAAGAGCAGAGGCCCTTACCATGAGAATAGTGATACCATAGTTGGGCCACCGTGAACACTCTCCCAAAGATTATCTACACCTCCATAGGCAGATTATGGTGGTTCCAGACTCAGCACCAGCTCCCTGCAATTACTCCAGACCAGCCCTTAGTGCAAGAATGTGACTGCCCTCGGTGCCTCTAATGGTACACATGTCCTGGAGGACCTAGTATATTCCATATTCCCCCCAAAAGTGTTTGGTTTCTAAGAGAATCAGTATGTCCCTGAATACCACCTCCAGAGGTAGAAATGACACAGTTGGCTGGTGTCATTTCTAGGCTGGGATTTCTTCAAAAGTTGTTTCTTACAAACCTGGTTTATCCTCTGTACAGCCCCTTCAGGGACCCAACCGAATGAAGCATCAGGGAATCCCTGCTGCCCATTCTCTGTGCCCTGTGGTAGGTGCAGGGTCCTTAATACAGTTGGGCAGGCCCTGACTGTGCACCACTGCCCTGATCAGAGCTCTGTGCTCCTCATCTCAGTGTTCACGTACACAGCCACCCTGCACCCCTCCAGCCAGCTTCCATGTTCCCACAGATCACAGGTCCTCCCTCGAATGTGTTCAGAATGAACACTGAGGAAATTTACAACAGCCAAAAGGAGAACCATAAACAGCTAACTCAGAAGAACACATATAAATGTCAAAGCCTTGGTTTTCTGACACCAAAGTACCACCAGGAGAAAAAAGAAATTTCTTTAAAGCCTGTCAAAGGGGTAAAAAGTTAGATTTAGGGGAAATAACAATAACATTTGTAGGTTAATCATACGGAACCTAAGTTGGAGCTAAATAGGACCTCTCTGCTTGTACTTTTGAAATTTGTTTAATGTTACTATAAATAATGAGTTGATAGTTATATGCTATGTTTTGCTATTTCTAATAAAATTTTTATAATGGAAAAGCCATTATTACCTGCCTAATGTGTTAATCTATTCTCTTGATTTCCCCACACAGAGAAGTAGCCTTTGCCAAATGATTAATAGTTTTTATGGTCACAATTAACTGTAATTGAAGCCAAGCATGGAACTCACAAGGAAATGAACAATCTCTAACATGCAGCCTGAAGACTCATAAAGAGACGATAACACAGTATGCATGGAGTCCACTTAGACTCCCACCAGGTGGATTAAGTCTCATTTTGTGGTTACTATAAAAAGTACAATGGTAGAGAAACTCACTCTCTTCTTCTGATGAGGTTTGGAAGCCGAGGTAAGCTGGAGCCAGCTTGGGCCAGCTCTCCTAAAAGTCAGTTCTGTGAATTTCTTATCAATTCTTCACACAGTGACTGTCAAGGCAGCAGCTTGAAATTGATCGTGGTGAGAATGTTTACACCACTGACATCAGCAAAAGCTGCAAATTACAACTGGGTTTTTCCTTTATTCCTTCTTTTCTCTGTTGCTCTCTCAGAATCTGTTTACTAACCCAGGCCCACCTAAAGAAGCAAATTTTAAATGTACTTAAATCTGAGTTACTCCTAGAAAGATATTTGGGGTTTAAAAAAAATTGTCTCAATAAATGCAACAAATATCTGAATAAAGCACTGTTTCTCACTCCTTTATTTCTTTCTCA
This sequence comes from Otolemur garnettii, assembly GCF_000181295.1. Lineage (NCBI taxonomy): Eukaryota > Metazoa > Chordata > Mammalia > Primates > Galagidae > Otolemur > Otolemur garnettii. The sequence continues at coordinate 7,478,750 of NW_003852442.1, forward strand.
CCTTATTATCTCACCACCTACAAAATTTACTTCTTGAAAATTATTTCTCTGAACCCTATTTTTACAATTTTCTGTTGTCCATTATAGTTTATACTTTATCATTTTTTTTAAAGTAAATTTATTTCAGGTTATTGTAAAGGTACCAACAACTGGGTCAAAATATTCGAATTTGTTCGATAGAGTCCCTCTTGTAGTTATGTCCCCCCCACATAAAAGGTGTGCCAAACACCCCCATCCCATGCCCATTCAGTGACAGCACCCCAACCTCGTCCCCCCTTCCCCTCCCTCACTACTCCTCCCCACAACTTGAATTGAAATGAGTTTTTCTCCTATATGGCCATGCATCAAATCATCTACTGGCATCATGTTAGCTTTGAACACATTAGATAATTGCTTTTCCATTCTTGTGATACTTTACTAAGAAGAATGTGGTTCAACTCCATCTGATATTACAAAAGATGTGAAGTTACCACCTTTTTATGGCTGAACAGTATTCCATAGTGTGCATGTACCACAATTTGTTAAATCCATTCCTGAGTTGATGGTCATTTAGGTGGTTTCCATGTCTTGTAGATTGTAAATTGAGCTGCAATAAATAATCTCATGTAAATGTCCTTATGATAAAATTATTTTCTTTTCTTCTGGGCAGATGCTTAGTAGTGGGATCTTTTTTCAAAAACATTCATCTACCTTTTGTGATTTCTACTTCTTGCTTTAAATAAACACCCATAACCTATACATATATTAGATTTAAGATTTTCCTAGAAGTTAGAAACCAGGTTTCTCAGTGAGAGCCAAATGTACAGAAAGTCAGCACATTATGAGTGAGGAAATTAGTAGTGATGGTAGAAATAAGAATAAGAGAAGACTGGTGATGAGCCACATAGTAATAATGATAACTGTATGCTGCTGTGCTGGGTTAATCTTGACACTTTTCTTTTACATTTTAATATCAATCTTGTTAAACACCTTGTGGGGCTGCAATGATTCCCCATTTAAATAGGTTTATGGCTTTTGATGATGTCACATAGTGAATGTGTAGCACATTGATGATGTCAAATAGTGAATGTGTAGCACAGTGATGATGTCACATAGTGAATGTCTACCACAACTGAGATTTGAACTCAGTAATCATTTCTCTAGTGTTCATGATATCTAGTGGTATGACCGAGATAATGTGTTAGTGCTCAAGTATAGCTGAAGCCCTCCTTAGTGCACTATAACAGGCAAATGCTAAGCATATCTAAACAGAGCTAGGAGGGTTAATTGCCCAAGTATGACACTATACACCTGAAACCAACCAGAGGAGATGAAAAAGATTAGATGAGGGATGTAAGAATTTACACAAAAACATATATTCTCCAATTTGAGTCCTGGATATTTTTTCAGAGTTAAGCATGACTTTGTTGAACTTTCCAACAAACTGATTCAATTGCCAGTCTGATTAAAAGTTGGGTTTAGCACCGAGCTCACTGGCAGCTTGACTAAAAGTTGGGTTTAGCACTGAGCCCTTGACAGTGAAAGCCATGACCTGATTACTCAAACTTTGGGTTCCCACGATAAATAATTCATTTGGAATTTTATTTTACATATTGGGCCTCTGTGTTCCAGTGATTGGTAGTCAGACCCAAAAGAATGATAAACCTATAGAGCTCTGCTAGAATTATCTGGGATAGAAAGTCACTAAGCCAGGATATAGACCAGACAAGGCTCATTTTCTATCTCAAGGCAGAATCATGTCCTACATGAAGATGACTCTCCACGCCTATATTAGACATTCCCAGGTGTGTGGACCTTCCAATTCCTAGAACTAATCATAATTTTATGTGTCTCCCTTAAATTATAAGACCCATAAAGGCAGATAGATATCTGTCTTTCAGACAACTGAATCCCTGCTGCCTGGCACAGTGTCTCAGAGAACACATGTTGTGTAAGTGGCTGAATGAATGAACGAGGATCCTGGAGCCACAAAGGTACTGTCATTCTGAGAAAAACCTAATTTGATTGAGCAACCAGACCTCTTTATATCTCTAATTACAATGTTACCCCCTGCTTTGGTTTGAATGTTTGTATTCCCCCAACATTTGTGTGTTGAAACTTAATCGCCAATGTAATCTTATGAAAAAATAGGGCATTCAGGAGGTAAGTATGTAGTGAGAGCTTCATCCTCAAAATGGGTCAGTGCCCTTATAAAAGAAGCCTGAGGAAGCTTATTTATCCTTTCCACCACATAATGATACAATAAGAAGTAGAGAGTGAGTCCCACCAGAACTACTAAATGTTTTGGCACCTTGGTCTTGGATTTCCCAGTCCCCCAAACTATGAGCAATAAATGTCTCTGTGTTATAATTCATCTCGTCTTAAGTATTTTGTTATAGCAGCCCAAATGGACTAATGCATATACAAATGACAAAATTTTGTTGCACGTAAGTTTACATGACAAATAGATTGTTTCAAAAATAATCCACTATGGTCAAATAGAACTTATCCCACAAATTCAAGGATGGTTCAACATATGAAATTCAATAAATGTGATTCACTGCATAAACAGAAATAAAAACAAATACCATAAAGTCATCTCTAGATACTGAAAAAGCACCTGATAACATTCAGCATCACTTTAAAACCTAGGCATAGAAGAAACATACCTCAAAATAATAAAAGCTACATAGTACAAACCCATGGCCAACATCTTACTGAATGGAGAAAAGCTAAAAGCATTCTCCCTGAAAAACAAAATAAGACAAGCATGCCCTCTGCCACCACTTCCATTCAATGTAGGATTAATCCCTAGCCAGAGCAATCAGGCAGAAGGAAGAAATAAAGAACATCCAAATTGGGAAAGAGGAAGTCAAACAATTCCTATTTGCTTATAGTGTGACTTTATTCCTAGAAAATCCTAAAACTCCACTGATAAGTAAACTCATTAAAGTCTCAGGTTGCAAAATCAATGTACACAATTCAATAGCATTTCTCTACATTAATAATAGTCAGGCTGAGAGTCAAATAAAGAACTCTGTACCACCTATAGGAGCTACTAAGAAAATAAAACACCTCCTTATGGAAAGAGGTGAAATAAAAGAAGTCCTCTAAAAAAAAAGAACAACAAAATACTGACACAAGAAATCATAGATGACAGAAATAAATGGAAAAAGTCCCATGCTCATGGATTATAAGAATCAATATTATTAAAATGTCCACACTGCCCAAAGTGATTTACAGATTCAATGTAATTCCCACAAAAGTATCAAAGTCATTTTTCCCAGAGCTAAAAAAATTATCCTAATCTTTATAGGTAACCAAAAAAGAGCCCAAAGAGCCTAAGTGATCTTAAGCAAAAAGAACAAATCTGACTTCAAATTATATTACAAGGCTATAGTAACTAAAACAGAATGGTACTGGTACAAAGGTTGACACCTACACCAATGGAAAAGAATAGAGAACCAGAAATAAAACCATATACCTACAGCCAACCAAGCAGACAATATCCTACACTAGAAAAGGACACCGTTTTCAATAAATGGTCTTGGGATACCAGATAGCCACATGTAGAAGACGGCAACTAGATCCCCATCTCTCACCATATACAAAAATTAACTCCAGATAGGTTAAAAACTTAAATGTAAGACCTGAAATCATAAAAATTCTAGGAGAAAACCTAGGAACAACTCTTCTGGATACTGGCATTGGCAAAGAATTTATGAGGAAGACCTCAAAAATAAATACATCAAAAAAATAAATAAGTAGGATTTAATTAAACTAGAAAGTTTCTACACATTGAAAGAAATGGACCAACAGAGTAAAAAGACAATCTACAGAATGGGAGAAAATATTTGCAAACTCTACATCCAACAAAGGGCTATATCTTGAATCTATAAAAAATACAAACGAGAAAAATCAACTACTCTATGAAAAATGTGGCCAAAAGACATGGGCAGATTTTTTTCAAAAGAAGATAGATAAATGACCAGCGAATATATGAAAAAATTCTCAACTGCATTAATTGTCAAGGAAATGCAAATTTACACCACAATGAGATACCACCTAACCCCTGTCAGAATGGCCATCATTAAAAAGTCAAGAAGCAATAGATACTGGTACCTACATAGTGAAAAGGGAACACTTATACACTGCTGGTGGAAATATAAACTAGTAAGCCTTCTGAGGAAAACAGTACAAAGATTTCTTAAAGAACTAAAACCAGACTTACCATTTGATCTAGCAATTCTACTACTGGGCATCTACCCAAAAGAAAATAAGTAATTTTGTTAAAAAGATACTTATACCCAAATGTTTATCACAGAGTAATTCACAACAGCATGATATGGAATCAACATATGTGTCCACAAACTGATAAGGATAAAGAAAATGTAGGGTGTTTGTGCACGCATGCATTCACATACAATGGAGTACTACTCAGTCACAAAAAATGAAATAATGCCTTTTGCAGCAATTCAGATGGAACTAGGTGAAGTATCTCAGGAATGCAAAACCAAATGTCACATATTTTCACTTATATGTGGAAGCTAAGCATAAAGTTGTGTATGGGCATTAGCAACTAAGAAGTGAGGGCTGGAGAGAGGCAAGCAAGAAAATTCTACCTGTTGGGTATAATTTACACTATTCTGTTGATGAGTACCCTGAAAGCTCTGACTTCAGCTTCATACAATCCATCTATGTAACAAAAAGCACTTGTACTCTCTAAAATTAAAAACATGGCATAAAAGGAACCAAGGGTGTGAGGGTAGGAGTACATTTGAGGGTTTTAGATTGATGTGTGTGTATGTGTATGTGTGCGACATAGAACCAGATTTGATAGGGTCTGAGGACATGGGCACACTCTGCCATAATTCAAGAATTAACATTTCAGTAAACACACCTAGGGCTAATATCTTTTTGAGAGCCCTCTGTATCCTACATCAAATGATAGTCTACCAAGTAAATGAAGTGAAAATACCTTGGTATGGAGAAGAGGAAATTGGAAGGCCCAGGGAAACAGGCATGTGAAGATGATTTATGATGTACAGTCTGGAACTCCAAAGCCAAGTATAAATGACCTGCTTTACGATGCAGACCTCTTTCTTTGAATGATTTGCGGAAGGAAATAAGTAACAGATCGCCAACCAATTCCCTCTAAAATGCAAATAGTAATGGTACACGTAGGAAGAGATGCATCAAATACTCTTTTCATGACTTTTTCTCTTTTATTTTGCACTCAAAAAAGTGAGACTCAATGCAGAATTAGATGGTGACATCGTCTGGAGGTGGGATATGAAAGACAGAAGATTGCGATGACCAAGACTAACCCATGAGTCAATTAGCAATTATTGGAAAATGCACTGAAAATTGCGAAACAAGTTACAAAATTAGAATATGTCAGTAATTGGTTTTCTTGAAGTGAGTTCATGACTAAGACTCATGATACTTGATTTCCAGTGTTGGTTTTGTCATTAAAAATTTAAGTCAGCTCGGCGCCTATAGCTCAACCGGCTAAGGCACCAGCCACGTACACCTAAGGTGGCGGGTTCGAAACCCC
>NW_003852442.1:7484481-7545091 GCF_000181295.1 Otolemur garnettii
AAAAAAAAAAAAAAATTTAAGTCATTTGAGGCAAATTGTTTTACTCAATTTATTTGTAAAATGAGTTATGATTAAAGTATTTAATAATTTTTGATAGGTTCTCTGTAGCATTACATTTATGAACTATGACTCATGTTGGAGTTACTTGTGTGGGTTGAAAATGTCATTAACTGTCACTAGTAAATTAGGTTTGAGAAGTGCATGATAGAATCCAATGTCTCTAAAACCTCTGAGGAGACCCAATATAATGTCGTTCTCTAAATCAATTGAGAAAATCAACTCTTAAAACATGTTTTGACACCTATGGTGCATAATGCAAGGGTACTTGTGGGATTTACTAAGTATAGAGTATAAATGTCTTAACACAATAATTAAGCAAACAAGATGAGGTTTATATTAACCAGTGTGATGTAAACACTCCTAATTCTATATGAAATCAGCACACTGTACCCCATATGTGCATTAATGTATACGTGATCTACGCATTTATGATTTAATAAAAAATAAAAATAAATAAGATGTGTTTTGAAATATTAGTTTATGGATTGAGTCATTGAGCGTTTTTATTAGAAAATGTGGCTGATCTCTCAAGTACAATTTGTTACCTTTCATTCTGTTATTGATCTACTAAAGATAGATGCTATGAAAATCTAGTGCTTCTAATAAAGTGCCAGAGACTACATGGACTGTTAAATAATCTTTCAAGAAAATGATTGACTTTGGATTTGAACAACTACCACATGAATTATCTAACACATTGGAGTGCCAGTATTCTCCAATAATTTTAGATGGCTCAGTACTTATTGGCCATGTTTATGAGTTTATTTTATGAGGTATAGATTAGAATATTTAGAACATGCTGTCATCACTTACACTGGGAAATGAATTTCTAAGAATAGGAATCCAGTTAATATGCATCTCTGTAAAAAGTGATCAATTAGTTCCTAAAGCTTGCATCTGTACTTGTATATACAAACATAATAAAATGTATACCAGTGTTGATAATGTAAGTTATTTCAATCACTCTACACACTAATGTAAAGCTGTTTCGCTAGTTCCTCTTTCTAATATTCTACTGAAAGTATTTTTAATTAAGGGTATTCTTTTCTGTATGGTTATACAACAAACTTGATTCCTAATGAAGAGTTTTTATTTATGTCTCTTGAAAGACACACAGAAGGCCAAATCTCTCACCCTGAAGTGTGATGATTCACCCAATTCCAGAAGTCTGGCATAGGTAATACAAGAATCAAGAAACAAGAGAAAAAGGAGGGCAGCTGAGGGGATCCCAGGGGCCAGACGAAGGTTCCGTCCCAAAGCAGTCCTTGGTTTCTGTTCATTCACCTGTCCATTCCTGCCTTCTCACCATGGACAACATCATGACATGTGGAGCCTCTATTTTCCATGAGAAAAATCAATGTATAATAAAGCCATAATCATGTCCATGAAACTCCAGAATTTTAGTGACAAGTATAAGTATGGCAATAAAAGAATTGAGAAGGCTTGAGATACATAAAACACAGTATGGATATAGAGTAAAAGGGTGCAGGGGAGAAAATTGCTGAATTAAGATAAGCTTTCTGAAAGAAGATTTGACATATTTTGGTCTCCTTTTTTTTTTTTGAAGCAAAGCTTGCAAACATAGCAAGTCTGCCTGCCTCCTGTGTGTCTTTGTTCACCGTCACCAGACTATATGGCCTAATTTCTCTTGTACTCTATCAACATGGCAATCACAGTCTAGCTAGTTAATTCAGCAGAGTCCAAATGATTACAGAATTTCTCAAGCACCTGTAGGTTTGACATAGCTCTATGTATCTAACTTTATCTTTTAATTTAAATATCTATCACGACCGTAACAGTCATCAGACATTCAGAGGTACCAATGAATGTGGCCAATTCTATATAAAATTTTCAGAAGAATAAAAACTCGAAAAAGAGGTAACCGATAGGAAGGAAGGATCATGTCAGAGAGACCATTATCTTTACAATTTATGTAACTGTGAATGTTTAATTCCCATTCAAATCACAGATTTAATCTAGTAGCAATTGACATTGAACACAATTTATATAAATTGAATTTATATTAAATTATCACAAGGCCATTAATAGACAAATTGCTTCCCAAATGTGTTAAGTGCATAAAGATGAGTACCTTCCAAAAGTAAATGCATAATGGATAATTCACAGATTTGTTATCACATTGCTTCTTTTACATTTTCTGTAGAAAATGGGCTTCCTTTTGATTGTTGGGGATTCACTAAGGGTACACAGAACCAGTTTACACTCATTGCTTTTGTTAGATGAGGACCCTCTTATAAAATTGTGTCCCACCCCCAAAAGGCTTTATTAATATTTTGAATGTACAGCATTTGAAACTTGAAACAAATCCTACCAGGATGAGTATCACACTTGCTAATGGAATATATTTGCTTATTATACATACAAAGATAACAATTTAAAATCATTTTGAATAAAGAACATATTGAGCTTTGATGTTATATGACATGTACACACACACATACACATACACGCACACACATACACATGCATCTATAAACTACCGCTCTATAAATATAGATATAAATAAAAAATGATATTGATATAAATAAAAAAATGTTGACTGTGTTTAATGATAACATGATCAAAGGACATGCTGCTTTGGTTCAATTAATTGACTTTCTTGAAGCCAATTAATTTCTGTAAAAAAAAATCATGTACCAATTTAGTGCTATGTGAGTTAAATAACATGCTCCCAAATATTAGATTTCCATGTATTTTCTACATAATGCCTCCATGATGATTGGGGTAAGACACTTAATGTATATGGTACATGAGCTTGTTTAAGACCCCACTTTCATATGTTATCTCTCATCCTTATTTCAAATAATTTACAATCAATCGGTGCTCTTCTCAAATATGAATGCTTTGAAGCCTTACAGAAATTTTACCTGGTATAAATTTTTATTGGTGGCTTATATGTTCAGGTTAATTATTTCTATCTCCATCCATTTCTTCTGTTCTCCACAGTGAAATTTTTTGATTATGATAAATGACTCTCCCATACTGTTTTGGTAAATATAATTTCTACATCTTCTGGAAAATTCATATAGAATATGTGTTCTTAACCATCTTAAATATCAGACTCCTTTAACATCCTGGTGAGGTCTATGAACTCTTAAAGCAATATTGATATCTAAAATCAAAACATTTTTAGATTATATAATAACAAGTATTTATTTACTATATTAAATAATAAGCACTAGTGGTCGGCTACTAACAACTTAGCTATACTTTATAAAGATAAATATAAACTAGATTTTGAGCTATCTGTTATAACTATAATGTGACACAAAAAATACCTAGCTTCTATTGGTAGAAATCACAGGTGCTATTAATACCACTATGGTTGATTGCTTAAAAACCATCACTAAAGGAAAAGCTACGTTTCAGTTAGTAATTCAGGTTTTAGAAACAAAGTTAGTGTATTTATTTTTGTTATTGCTGTAATGCTTTGGGGGTCTTCCTCATGAATTCTTTGCCTAGGCTGATATCTTACAGAGTTTTTAAAGCATTTTCTTCTAGAATTCTTATAATTTTGTGCCTTAGGTTTAAGTCTTTTATCGATCATGAATTAATTTTGTGAACACTGAGAGGTATAGATCTGTTTCAGTCTTCTACATCTGGCTGTCCAATTTTCCCAGCACCATGTACTGAACAGGGAAGCATATTCTTTGCCCCAGTATATGTTTTGGTCTGCTTTGTCAAAGATCAGAGGGCAGTATGAGAATGATTTTACATTCTCAGTAAAATGAGTTCTCTGAGTTCTCTGCTCTGATCCATAGTTCTGTGTCTCTACTTTTGTGCCATTACCATACAGTTTTGGTTAATAAGGCCTTTTAGCATAGTTTGAAGTCTGGTAAAGTGATACCTTCTAATTTGTTTTTGTTTGTTTGTTTTGAGCCAAAGTCTCACTCTGTTGCCCAAGCTAGAGTGCCATAGCATCAGCCTAGCTCACAACAACCTCAAACTCCTGAGTTCTAGCAATCCTTCTGCCTTAGCCTCCCAAGTAGCTAGGACTATAGGTGCCCACCACAATGCCCAATTAATCTTTCTACTTTTAGTAGATAGAGGGTCTCACTGTTGCTCAAGTTGGTCTCCAACTCCTGAGTTCAAGTGATCCTCCCACCTCAGCCTACCAGAGTGCCAGGGTTAGGTGGTGTGAGCCATGATATTGACTCAATTTGTTCTTATTGTGTAAGGTTGCATTGGCTATTTGGGTCTTTTCGGTTCCATACCAAGTGTTGTACTATTCTTTCTAGATGAGCAAAAATATGATATTGGTGTTTTAACGGATTGAACATTCAATGCAATGTTATATTACATTGAATCTATAAATTAAAAAGCTTTTGTACAGCCAAGGACACAGTCAATAGAGCAAATAGACAACCTACAGAATGGGAGAAAATATTTGCATGCCATATATTGATAAAGGGCTGATAACTAAAACCTACAAAGAACTCAAGCAAATTAGCAAGAAAAAATCAAACAACTCCATTAAAAGAGAGGCAAAAGTCATGAACAGAAACTTTTCAAATGAAGATACACTGATGGCCAACAAACCCATGGAAAATGCTCAACATCTCTAACCATCAGGGAAGTGAAAATCAAACCACAATGACATATCATCTAACTCCAGTGAGAATGGCTGTTATCAAAAAGTTCCCCAAACAGTGGGAAGAAACAAGAGTGAGTGTGAACATGGAGAAACAGAAGAAAACAAGGACGTATGCAACCATGAAGTGAAGCCTTGGTCTCAGAGATGAGAGGCTTAAAGAAAAGGACAGATTGAAACCTAAAAAGAAAGAAAAGAAAGATCCCAGTGCATTAAAGAAAAGAGAAATCCCCCAATACCCTTCCTGCTTATTCTTCCAATTTAATACACAACTGGGCCCACCCTACCACTTCGGTTGATACCAACTTTATCAACTTTTCCCTTAAAGCCAAACTGGACTTAGTGCAGTCAGTGATGGGCTGTCTGTATGCCAAGTGCATTCCTTGAATAACTGACCATTTAATGGCTGAAACTGAGAAACTGGGGCAGAAGTATCGAGTGGCCCTCAGGATTGCCAAGGATCCAAGGTTTGAACGATTACCATGCACACACAAAGGAACCTAGGCAGATGACTGCATAGTAAAGAGAGTAACTCAGCACAAGTGTTACATCGTGGCCACAGTTGACCGAGACCTTAAACGAAGAATCCAGAAAATCCCTAGAGTTTGTATTATATACATTTCTAACCACAGATATAATATTGAACAGACTGCAGATGATTATGGAGCCCCTTGGTTCTAATTCTTATAAGACAGAGTTCCTATGCCTTTCTTCAACCAACTTTCTCTATTAACAGTTTGTTAAACATGGAATATCATGAATTATTACTCTGTCTACCTGCTTGCTTTATTACGATCTGAATACAGTTAAATACACTCACTTTTGGATGCTATTTTGAAAATGATATTTTTCTCATTGATAGTCAAAGGGTGCAAAGTCTCAGGAAGAATGCTTTTTTTTTAGTTCTGTTGCACAATGTGGTAATTATAGTTATTATTAGCATGATACACATTTCAAAACTGACTAGAGAGTAAATTTAAAATGTTCCTACCACAAAAATGTTAACTGTTTGAGGTGATGGATCTGTCGACTAGTTTGATTTAATTGTTCCACATTGTATGCGTGGATTATAGCATCACTGTGTATCTCATAAGTTTATATAATTATAAATTATTGATTTACAATAAAAATAAAATTGTTGCATCTTTTTTGTAAATCAAATGTTCCGATGATTACTCACATAATTTGATGGTCATTGTTTTATACTGATTTACTCATCAAACATTCATTAAGTTTATACTAGGTACTTAATAAGATGTGGTTCTGCCTTCAAGAGATTTATATTATGGGGGGAGAAAAAAACATAAGTAAATAAATCCAATAAAATAGCAATGCTAGAGGCAAATGTGAGCACATTAAAAAAAAAAAAGTCCCAAAACAAAGGTGCTCATATGGTTATGGAGAGAAAGGGATTCTTATACACTTCTGGTAGGACTAAAAACTACTACCACCTCCATGGAAAGTAGAATGGAAATAACCTCAAAGAACCAAAAGTAACATTTGATTCAGCAATCCCACTCCTAGGTATTTATCCAAATGGGGGGGGGGTAATTTTATCAAAAAGACACAGGCACTAGGATATTTAGAGCAGCACAATTCACAATTCCAAAAATGTGGAAACAACCCAAGTGCCCACTAATACATGAGGGGATTAAGGAAATGTGGTGTATGTGTACCATGGAGTACTACTCAGCCATAAAAAGCAGTCACCTAGTATCTTTTGTAACAACCTGGAGGGAACTGGAGACTATTCTATTAAGTGAAGTGTCTCAAGAATGGAAAAATACACATCATATGTACTCAAGACTAAAGGAACCAGTCCATCAAAACTTATGTGCACATATTGAAGTCAAACTCGGTGAAAATAAAACAGACAGGAGGGGGGAGAATGGGATGGGTACATTCCCACCTACTGGGTGCAATGCACAACGTCCAAATGAGGGTTATGCTTATAACTTTGGTGCCATCTATGCAAAGCAAACTATGTAACCAAGAACCATGGACCTGTAATATTCTGAAACAAACAGACAAGCAAATCAACAAAGTCAAGATACTCAATATAAAGTGAGATGAGGCCATTCATGAATATATTTTGTTTAGAGTTACAAATAGCTATGGATCCAATTAACTCTGCTATTATCCAGTTTGCTTTTCATCATTCCCACAAAAATATTAACACCATTTAGGAAAATACCTCCTGAAATTAATTGTCTTTCAGAGTAGATTTGATTCCTAATATTTCACACGAATTTCCAAAGAATAAAAGGCATTCTACTTCATGTATTACCTTTTTGTATGTCTAGGCCCTGTGTAGGAATTACTACTGCTCCAAAAACTCCAATTTTCAAGTGGTAAAATCTACAGGAAAAATACGTGTGCTACATAACTTCTGCTTTATGCAAATTGGAGTAAACGTGGTACTTAGAGAACAGGATAAACTCTGTTCATTAAACACTAATATAGATAACGTGTTCCTACCACAAAATAAACACATCCGTCCATATTAACATAGGTGCAAACACAAAATTATGGGCGTTTCTAATCTTGTCGTGTAAATTTTAGTAAATGCAATTCACACTGGCAGTGCTATTTGTCTTTTAAAATAAACATTATCTTCACAGTCTCAATTTCCCTGTTTTCCCCAGTGTTGATCCTTAAGTAATTTGCTTACATCATAAAAATAATTTAATTTACATAAAAAAACCCCCACCATCCAACCAGCTAGTATATCAGCATTCCCCAGCCTTTGAATCATGGAGACATATCTCATTTGAACTTACATCCATCAAATTAGCTCTGTATGTCAACTCAAGGAGCATTAACTTTAACTTTCACATGGACAGGAGATTCTATTAGACCAAGGCTGACAAGGTAGTTTCACAGCTCTTGTTTTTATGTGAAACTGAAAAGTTAATTTAAATGCATACTGGAGAGCCTTGGTTTTATAGAATACGTGGGATCTATAGGACATATCATTTTAGCATAACATCTGCTGTGTTTGGACCTGTGGATGGGTGAGCACTGTGCGCACAGACGTGCCTTAGCCTCAGCAGTGATTATTGAATTCTGGTGGTTCCAGGCTGGGGATGAGCCATCCCTGGGATAAATGCAGATGTACTGGTGGGAGGGAGATGGAGGCAAAGGATGGATCCCAGAGAGAATTCCAACTTCAAAACTTGGCTTGAGCCTGGCACTTAGCATTATTCACTCCTTTAATTTACAATCTAACTTTTAGCTTTAGCACTAGTCACCTTTCCTCTGTTTAGGGATTATTACGGTAATTTACTTCAAACCCCCCAATTTGGCAGTTGCAGAGCTCGAGTTCAAAGAAATTCAGGTTTATTACTTAACCTTTTGTTCCCTTCAGAACAGAGTGGGTGCTGCGTTCTGTGTGGTCATGGCAGTCCAGGCCACTGACTACTAGGTGTTTGGGAATAAAAATAACTGTATTCCAGAGGGGAATAAAGGGAGCCCTGGAAAATAACCTAGCACAATAGCAAGTGGATGAAACAGGCTCTGAATAGACTTCAGATCTGAGAGAGTCACACCACGAGTATTGGAAGGGAGATGTGGTTTCCAGTTGTTGATAAATAGGACCCTGTGGATTTGCCAAGAATTAAATCAAGCACATCAGCTTCTTTGACTCAAATTCTTGCCCCTTTCCACTGACTCTCCTCTGGAATCTTGACTTTGCCCTGTATATTGTCAGTCTGAATACTCTCTGGGCCCATAGACTCTGGGCATAAACCAAACCCTGGCTAATCACAGGATAACTGATGGCTCTCCATACAATTTTTAAAAATTTTTTTACCATTTTCATTTTCTTGAGCATTTTATGTTTGTAAACATTTTTATTTTCCAAAAAACTCATTTTTTTATCAGGCAATTTTGTGGCTTCATCACGCATGATTAAAGACCTCTTTGGGCCTTAATTCCTGTGGGTGATCTTATCCAGGATCATGGCTTCAAATATCATTTCTTGATTCATGGCTCCAAATATTATGGATTCAGTTCAAGGCTGTCTCTAAACTCCAGATTCATTCATCTTCAAACTCACTGCCTGTCATCTGCAACCATTATCTCAAACTCAGGCTTTACGTGTCCAAAGTGCATAGAAGTAAAGCCATTGCCTTTCACTGTTCTACTGTATTGCTAGGAGCTATTTTATTTGTATCCCTCTGAAGATACAGAGTTGTATGCGGGCAACAACTCACAAACACACACACATTACAGTAGGCAGCCTCTAAGCCTCCCACCTTCTCTAGGCAAAGCCTGTGGTAATCCCTACCTCTCTACTATCTTACTCCTAACTTGCCACCTCTGTGAGCAGGTTGCCAAAGGCTGCAACTCGGGTTTTGCTAGCCAGCCTGCCCCCTGGCTGGCCTTGGTGAAGCACAACCAAAGAAACACCATGTTGCAACCAAGTGAGGCCAACAGTTGGTGAAGAGCAGAGCAGCTGAGCTCAGCAACCCTCAAGGAGATGAGTCCTGCCCAGGGTGTGGGTGAGCTGGGAAGCTGATCCTCCCTGGGGTAAGCCTCAGCTGGAAGGCCAGCTCTGGTTGACACTCTGACCTCAGGCTCTGAGAGTCCCAAAGCAGAGAATCTGTGCCCACATTCTTGACCCACGCACACTGCCAGATAACAATTGTCTTTCTAAGCTGTTAAGTTTGGGGGTGATTTGACTACACAGCAATAGGAAATACCCATACATTTATGCTTTTTAAACTGAAATCTGAGTACATTCTATTCATTCTTCTGTAGCTTACTTTGGTTTATTTAATAAACGAATTCACTGAGAATAAAGTAGTGACATAGGTGAACTAAATGAGTTTAAAATAGGTATCCAGCATTAAAAAAAACTTATTTTATTAGTATGTTGACTCTTGAACAACATGGATCAACTTTCACGTGGATTTTCTTCTGTCTCTGCCCCCTTAGACAGCAAGAGCAGACCCTCACCTTCCTCCTCCTCTTCCTCAGCCAACTATTGTGAAGATGACAAGGGCAGGGATTTTTATAATGATCTACCACCACTGAATGATAGTAAATACACTTTCTCTTCTTTATGACATTGTGAATGACTTTTTCTCTTCTTTGGCTTACTGTATTGTAAGAATAAGTATGTAACACACAGGGTATACAAACTATATGTTAATCAACTGTTTATATTATCAGCAAGGCTTCCAGTCTACAGCACGCTATTAGTAGTTCAGTTTCAGGGGAGTTTCTAACTTTGACCTAAAATGTACAAATGCAAGTTATGTCACCAAAATGTGGTACCAATGCACTATTCTGAAATTAAAAAAAAAAAAAAAAGTTGTATGAAGACCTTCCACTGCGTGGGGTTTGATGTTTGACATCTTTTACCTCCGCATTACTCAAGAGTCAACTGCAGTTAGATTTCACTCTGCTACAAGCTCCACCAGCCACCAAAGCTCCTGTAGCGATGATGACAACGGATATGCCCATGATGATCATGGCTATGGCTAGAACTTTGTTGGGTACACCAAACACATTTTTGTCTCAAAGTCTTTGTACTGACTCTTCCATTGCCTGGAATTGTCATCCCACATGTATCTACCTGGCACTTTGTTTCATTTTGCTCAGATTTCAGGTGAAATGTCACCTCTGCAGGGAGGCCTTCTCGGTCTACCCCACTGGCACACAAATATCCTTCCCCTACATTTTATTGCATAATTTATGGATGTATCAGGGGTGTCCAACCTGTGGCCCACGGGCTGTGTGCTGGTTTTGTGGCAGCATTTTTTGCTTTTCAGCATGCATGGACCTTTATGTTTGCTATTTAGCTTTTCTTAGTGTTGGTGTATTTAACAGATGGCCCAAGACAATTCTTTATTCTTCTAATGTGTGGCAGCGAAAAGAAAATGTTGGACACCCCTGGTTTCTACCATTATTGAGAATAATAAAAGCTGATATCCAGGACCAGGCTGGCACTTACACGGGCCTTGGTGTTTTCCTGTCTGCATAAGAAATTTCACAGAACACCATTGTCATTCAGGGCCACCTTGGGACTAGGATGAAATGAGAGAACCCCCTAAAAAATAAGAATATTTTCTAATTGTGCCTAAAAACAGACAGAAAACATAGAGTACACCAAAAATATCCCAAAGTTCCCTCTGTTAGCCAACATGAAAGGCGACTGCATCTTCAACAATCCCAGCCTTGGTCTCACTCTGCTCTTCACTCCTAGACCGGAATCATTCAAACCCACAATCGTAGAATCAGCCCCATTTCTTCACAGCCTCCAACACGAACAAAACCCTCTTTTCTAGAAACCTCCCTCAAATTGTTTAACTAAACTCAAATTCTAGATGTTCATTGTTCTTGGGACACCTCAATACTTGAGCTACCCCAAGTTACCTTAACTTTATGTTACCCCTCACTGCAGCGAGTAATACACCCAGCTTGGTTTCACTAAGGGTGTGTGGTGGTGTTCATTAGTTGGAAGACACTGACATTAACTAAGATAGCTACTTATTTATTTATTGGTTAATTATAAGGTCTGGGAATGCAGGGAGTTTTTGCTGTATGTCTTCACAATCTTATCTCTAATACTGAAAACAGCCTGGCATGGGTTAGGCAATCAATAAGAGTTTATTAAGCTGTTGAAAGAAGCACCCCCACCCCAACAGATCTTTCTCTCCTTCCTCAACAAACTGAGCTATGATCCAGTAACCGGACCTGTGTAATAATCAGGAACACACAGATTTTGGAGGACCCCCTTATCTCTCTGGCATAAGGGTATCTTCTAAAGTCATTTTTCTATGTGACTTCACATTATGTAACTCAGAAATGGAGAACCTAGGCTGGATTTTCTTAGGGATAAATCTATTATAGGGATACAGAGAAATTTATCACTTCCTCAACCGTGCCTTAGCAGGCAATATAATAGAAAATATCAATTTGAAGCAAGTTTTTAAAATATATATAAACAAATCATTAGTCCCGTGAGCAAAACAGGTACAATTAACTTGCCAGCTAAAACTGAAATGAAGTTATAGAATTCCACCATCGATCACAGCCTACTTTAGAACAGGAACCGTATGGGTGTAATTATTCTGAGACTACAAGTTTGAAACAGCTCCTTCTGCCAATATCGGCAATTGTGGTGATAGATGGTTCCGTGATTCTGAAGGAGTTGAAAGCATCGATAATCCTTTTCCCTGAGTCTGCTGTATTTCTGATGATGTCTCATACTTTCTTTCTCAAGATCTTAATGTAGGCATCAACCCTACTGTCTTCAGAGATTTTCATGAACACCTGTTCATTGTTATAAGGTAATTATTTCCATCCTATCAGTATCTATATGAGTCTCTCTAATGTTCTGTTTTTCCACTTATCTCTTGGTCTTGTTCGTTTTTAAGTTGCTAGGTTATTTTATAGAAAACAGAAATGTGTAGCTTTGGTGAATTACAGAAATTCCTTCAAAATGGAAGTTAGGATAGCAGGAGGGGGAGTTTTTTAAAAGAACAGGCAGCTAACACTGGGTGGGCGTGATAAGCCTCAGGACCCAGTTTAAGTGATGACGCTCTGCCTAGTTTCTAGTTCTCCTGCCATTAGGACACCACACTGGCCCTTTTCCTTGTGTGCAGCACCAGAAATATCAGAAAATGCTAATGCAAATAGTCACAGCCATCAAGGACGCCTACACGTTGCTCAATTTTTTTTTTATTGGCACTAAAAGCCAAGCTACTGACCAAAAGACTTGTTATTGAATGAAATATCTTGAAAGCTCTTCAGTTTCGGCTCCATTTGTGACCTTCATGTTAGTACCAAGATTCATTTGGAGAAGAGTAATTGTCTCCTTTCTTGCATTTTTACATTTTAAGTTTTAAAGGCACTGTTATCAGATGTACTCATTCTCTTAAGCATGGTTGCAGATTTCTTGGTTATTATATGTGGTTTTGCCCCCCCCTTGTTTCCACCATCACAGACTGCTAGTTTCATACGGCACGTGGTGACGAGGAGCTGCTGGGTGAGAGCGTGTGCAGCGCTACCATTGTCGTCTTGGACGACACCATGAATGCCAGACCATCTGTCAGGGAGTGCTGCCAAGAGTGGATATTTATCTGGCTTCTCTGTCAATTTAAGAGGACTTAGCAAGTTGGCCACCCGCCAGCAGCTACAGAACCAACCTTCGGAGAGATGACTGCTGAGGAAATAACTGACACTGTACCATTTAAATCTCCCTTTTCATTTATCCAATTTCTCCACATCTGCACGAAATGACAGGGGGACTCACTCGACCCCGTTTGCACCTCCACACCCAGTCGTGATGATGATTCTTTCTCTTCCTTTCCATCGCTTCCCTCCTGTCAAAATCTCACCCAGCCTCTGGGATCCAGCTGAAACTACAGCTCCAGGTGAAATCAAAATATCCCTTCTACATTTTGTGTTCTTCTTGGCTGTTGGCTTAGCACATTTATTAAGTATTCATCACACATCAT
Organism: Otolemur garnettii; assembly: GCF_000181295.1. Lineage (NCBI taxonomy): Eukaryota > Metazoa > Chordata > Mammalia > Primates > Galagidae > Otolemur > Otolemur garnettii. The sequence goes on from NW_003852442.1 coordinate 7,497,622, forward strand.
GTTGATATTGCCAGATACCTAATAGATTGTGCATGGCGCTCTAGTCAGGAGTGTGAAAGGCTCTGTAATTCCTTAATCTTCCAGCAAGTGTCTAGCCCATAATCTCCACTAAATAATTATTGCAAAAAATTGAAATGAAGAGGCAAATCTCTAAACCAATTAAGGGCTGGTGGAAATGCTTGTGAGAAGTATTTATGGAGTTATCCTATGGGGCCAAACATTGGAGATATAACGATAAGTTAGATGCAGGATATTAAATTCCAACACAGGAGTCTCACACAGTGTAATAGATGGATTTGCAATAAACAACGGGGGTAAAACTTTCAAAGAAATGATTTTAACTAAGCTTCCATATCTAATAACTGAATTATCTAATGTTCTGTTGCTTACAAACACAAATAGAAAAAAAAAAAAAATATATATATATATAAAGAAGACCTTCACAACATGATCCTATTTCAATTTATCCCAATGGGCAAAGAAAGAGTTACAGCTTATTTTCTTATTTTCAGTGGAAAAACCTTCAGTTACAAAATCCAGCTATAAGTTTATGAGATCGTTTTGGCATAAGGAAAAAGTTTTGAAGAGAGATGAAAAACCCAGAGACATTAGATCAGGTTTTATTATCTTAGGAGAACAGTTATCCAAATGCCCCCAAGCACAATTATTTCCAATGAAAATTTGCAGCATCTCTCTGAGATTAAGTTAGTAACTTTGAAGAACGTGGGAGGAAGGAGGTCAATCAGCAGAGGTCAGGGGTTGAGATGACGCGTAATGCCCATGCAGAGTCAAGCTGCCTTGCAGCCCCAGTGCTCAGAGCAAGGTCCATGTGGTGAGCCTCTCCTCTAGGTTGAAGGTTCCTCAGAGGATGGTGGATGTGGTTAATAAGCACATTGATATCACATATGCCTTGGAGAAAAGTCCCTTAGAACAGGGGCTCTCATACCTGACTGATGTTGAAATCTCCTTGGAAGTTTTGAAAAACACCAGTGCATCGTCTTACCACAGGGATTTTGATTTTATTGCTCTAGAGTGCAGGCTATGGGATTAAACCAAAAAAAAAAAAAACTTCAAAAGCTTGAGAACTACTGTCATGAAAGATGCAGTGATTCAAGACTTTAAGGGAAGTTCCCTCTCAAAATCCTGAAAACACATAGAGAATGTAGCACAAATCAAGAACCCCAGTAGCTTGAATCAAATAGCTTGAAAAATTGAGATGCAAATTGGTGAAGAGGTACCCTGGGGAAGATAGGGATCACATGCCACCAAGAGTGACTGCCAAGCTTGTGGCAATGCAGATGAGGTCCAAGACCCTGTGGCTGGGAGCTGAGGACCAGAATGAGACTTAGAAATGTACAAAGATACACAAGAGAACAATTTTGAAGAGGCCCTGGTAAAACAGAACCAAGAAGTTATACTTAGTCCCTCACATGGGGTGTGGCACAAGGTGACTCTTTTATCAGATTGAAGAATATAAACAAATCGCACAGGTTCCCCAGCAAGGAAACCCATATACACTCATCAGCTGTCATTTGCCCTAAGGTTACTGGGCATTTCTCAGCTACTCACTTGCTTGTAAAGGCCTAAGTCTTTTTTTTTTTTTTTTTAATTTTCTGAAGGTTACAGAGAAAAATTAAAAGCCCATTTAAGGAGTACCACACTGGTCATACCCAGATAGGAAATATACATTATACAAAGGTGGGATTTTATCACACTTTTGAACCACACAGGGACAAATGTCACTTCATGTTAAGAAATTGTCTTATCTACTTTGTGCTAGAGAAATGACTGTTTGTTGTTGGAATATTTATTAATTTCTATTAAGTTTTCACATACAGTAAAAGATAAAAATGTTTGTAAAGACACTCAGTTATGATCAACATGAACTTAGGCCTACGATTAAGGGACAGTGGAGTTCTATAACTGAGACTTGGGTTTAGTTTAGGCAGAAAATGCTTAAACATTTTTTTTTCAAAAAATAAATGTTTAAAGTATTACAAAAGGACAAGACCTGCTTAAATCATAACATGGAATTTGCTTATTACCTGCCTCTGAAGCAGAGAAAATGTGTAACAAGGGTAGCCAAATCAAACTAGAGTAGAAACTTCCCTTTATGTAAAAAAGATACACACTCACTCCCCAAATTATTCTACCCAGGAATTTTCAAGATCTAAAAATTCTGAAAAGATTTTTATTCCTTCAAATATTTTAATACATGTAATTTAAACCTTCTTTCCCCCCAGATTTCACCTGGTCAACTCTACTTCCAAAACTCTGCTTCTCTGCTGAGCAGTGTCCCCTGGATTTTGGAGCATGATTTAGTGTCTGTTCTCCTTCATGCAATCTCTCATGAAAGATTAATGAAGTCTTTTTAGACAAAGGAACTATAGCAGAGTTAATCTGAGCAAGGCACAATTCATGAATCAGGCAGCACCCCAAACCACTAGAAGTTCAGAGTTCCAGCAACCTAGGCAGGCAGTTATTTATAGACAGAAAAAGGAAGAGACATACACAAACGTCATGATTAGGGCCTGGCACTTGCCATCTGGACAGGATCTGATCAGCTGGCCATCTGTGATTGGCTAAAGCATGGCTGCTGTGACTGGCTGAGACACAGCTACTTGCCAAGAACACCTTTCCTTGGGTTGCAGTTTGTGTACATACTAAGCGAGATTGTAGATTGCTAAATGTGGAGGGAGCAATCGGCCAAATTTAATTTAACACTCACAAAGGATTTATTTCAATAAAACTCTCTATCTATACAGTATTGACACCATTTGCCTATTTTTCTGTGTTCCTTCCCCAACTAATTGTTCAAAATAGAGTCCCTTGTAGATGTGTATGCAGTTTAAAATATCGTTATTCAAATCAAGGTCCACTGACCAGCTGCATCAGCACTCTTAGAAGTTTGTTAAAAATGCAGGATCTCCAGCCACTCCAGAACTGTCTGAATCAGGAATGGCTTTAACAAGCGCCCTGGTGATTTGTGTGTACGTTAAAATCGACAGTTAAGACTCCAATAACTTGTCCTGCATATTTCTTTGGATATTTACCACTTTCATTTCACGTACTTTATGTTTTTGTTGTCACTGTTTAATCTTAATTTCACAAGTAGTGATTTGGGGGAAAGATTCATGGTAGGTGAACAAATGCATAAATGACTGTTTAGCTGTCTGTGTCTTATCTTCTAGTTATCTCATATTCTTTTAAAGCTCTTCCTATAATTTTTATGTAATTTTTTTCCTCTTTTTTAACGTGTCGTTCACTTTTGTTAGTATCCAGCTTCGGATTCCAAACACGCTTATTAGATGCCTTTGTCATCACAGGCTTGCAGCAATTAAAAAAATACTGGTCTAAAAATCTAATTATCTTTTGCTTTCAGGATGCTTTGTTTTTGCTACTACAAATGCTAAAATGATGATAATCATTACAACAGGAGATTTCATGTGATTTTGATGATTATGTCAGTTTTAAAACTTTAAATTTAAGAGAATATTAAATATTGCTCCTCTCCTTGAAAGAGGCATTCAACATTTTGAAATAAGATGCCATTAGTCTAGTGTGTAAAGTTACATCTTAACACATTTCTCTGCAATTGTATTGGAAATGCTAAGGTTTAGGGACTGTAGGGGAGGAGGGCTACCTTGAATTGGCAGTTTAACAAATATTTAGATTTATCTGTAAATTCTAATGTGTATTATTGGGGATTCCAATTTTCCAAACTACTTTTAGGAGAAATAATTGGAACTTGGGTCTTCTTAGTAACAACAAAAATCAAATATTTTGCTGCTATATAACATTTGTGTTCATATCCCTAGGGGGAAAAGCTTTGTTTGCATTCACATTCATGCTACTTTTGTTTAATTCCCAGAGAAGAGGGAAACCTGATAGATTTCACAGCTCAGAAGATACTCAGCTGGAATTAACATCAGCCTACTCAGCACACTAGGCATTCACTCATGAACTTCAAAGGAGCTACATTGTGTTTGAAGTGTAAGTAGAATGCTACAGTATCTCTCTGATTCCAGATTGAGAACAGAAGCAGGAAAGTGAGAAAACAGTGTACCCCCAAATTCTTTCAATCATAAAAACATTATATGGTCTCTAAAATTCCAGGACCAGAAAAGTTCAGTTCTATTTAGAAAAGTGAAGTTGAAAACTGCCATTGATTAAAAAAAAAAAATTAGATGTTCATGTTTTAGTTTTTTTTTTTTTTCTCAGATGGTGTGATAGTGTTGTGTGGTGGGTGCATATTTTGAAAACACACAGTTGAAATTTATTCCTTTTCCTTAAGATCGATACTGAGATGACTTCCTCGTCAATAAATGCAACACTGAATCAGATGAGGTCAAGCGTAAGGTTGAGCAGTTTCTGGCTTACAGAGAACCAGTACCCGGACTCTGACCAAGCTTCCCCACAGCGATTCTGCCTGGCTACCTCCTGGAAGTCACCTGCTGCCCCCACAGGCTGCTGCTTTTTGTAACCGTGTCCAGATCCATTTCCTGTAGCCCTCCCCACTTGCCGTCCTCTGGACAGGCAAGAAAAGCCTAGAAACAGCTCTCAAGACACCGACTCCAGTCCTTCCTTCTACCAGCATGGGATGCTGTTTATAAAATGAAACTTGCTGTACAATTACTCAGAATCTCTTCATGGGAGGTCTAAGAATACACACCTGAGAGGACTTTTATTTTCAATAAATTTTGAGAACTATCGCATCTAATACACAGATTGCTGATCAAAGTCTTGGACGCCTCTAGCATTTGCCAATGTCCCCACGCAGACTTGTGAGGTGATTGATTTGGAGACTGCTCGGGAGAAGACACTTGGAACTTAAACAGTATGGACACTATAACAACTAATGTTCTCCTCTATACCTTGAAATTTACTTGCAGTGTTATAATTTATAGGATGAGCCAGGAGGCTGTGATGATAAGGCTTTGTGTTTTAAATAGATAAAGCTAATTTGAAATAGAGACGCTTTAAAAAATTAGCAGGCCCAATGACTCCGCAAAGCTACTGACAAAGCTTCCCTTCACCATCTTACTTGGAAAGTAATCTAACAGTCTCATAAATGTCTAGCAAAGTAGAATTTAAAAATGTCCTTTATGATTCATTTATGAGTACAAGAGAAAAAAAAAACACAGGTTACCTAAAACACATACACACACATACATAAAATACAAGTATATACAAACACACACATACAAATATATAGGTACATATCATTAAACAGATATATATTTGGTGTTTTATATAAATGTGTATATAAACGTATCTTAAAATGTCCGAGAGAAAAAATGTTATGTCCCTTAAAAAAATTTAGCTTCTCAGCATACACCGTACCCTCTGAAACACTCTGAAAATACAAGAGCTGTGTGGGTATCTGCAGCTGTAGCCTGGGAGAGTAGACAGGAACATGGCCAGGGAGCTCTCCCTGTGTCCAGCTCATGCTCATAGGACATGCCCAGATCACCCGAGAAAGAGGTAAAAAGCTGTTTGTCAGGGGGGGAAAAAAAGATGTTCTTAGAAACATGCAGGAATTTTAGAGCCCTGGTGCCTGCAGAATAAAATAGTCATTATATTTCTGTGTCAATTAGAGAAAAGCAATTAGCAACAGCAAAAAGATGAAGAGCCAAAAGGATACGGTGATCTAGACTATTTTAATTAGCCAACTCAACAGCAAGGCTACCGGTTCCCTCTTAAAATTGGGAGATGGAAAATCTGACTTAACCAGAACTAAACTGTGTTGACGCAGTTGAACGGAGGAGAGAAGTATGTTTCATTAGAGAAATGGGGTTACTTATTCTTGCTGCGTTAGGCATTTTCCTTCTAAAATGTACCGAAGTTAAATCAATTCCACATCAGTATCTATACTTTATTGAACAGAAACCCAACTGGCTTGATAATAGGAAGCCTTGTGTCCAAGCCAAAGTCACACCTCCGGGCTGTCAATAAGGAGGCTGAGAACCAGCAGAGCAACAAAGTAGTCTTACAACTCGGGAATAAAGCACCTGGGTGGCTGTCACACTCACAGGCACAAACGATTGAATACCTCATTACATTGTGGAGAGGGGCTCCTTTTCCTTATAGAAAATTACAATTAATAAATTTGGAAGGAATGAAGGAAATTCAAATCACTCTTCCAGATACACCCCCACAGTAATTGTTGGTAAGGTCCTTAGATGGATGTTAACATCAATGGGTGAAATTTGGAGGAGAAACAGGCAGTCCGTGTTGGTTCAAAGTAACTTTCTGTGGCAGAACTTTGACAGCCTCCTCTTTAACTCAGAGTTAGGTACCCCATGATGTCACACGCTGAGAAGGCTGCGACGTCACTTCTGCGGTATTCTTGCCAAAAAATGCATAAGCTTGGCTTAGTCAAGAGACATCAGGCTAACCAAAGCGACATGATCAGTTATTTTAAAAAATATGAAGTGTCAAGGTCATGAAAATTGAGGAAAGACTAATTATGTGCCACAAACTGAGGGACAGTAAAGATACACAGGGACTAAATGCAATCAGGGATATTGAACTTCATTCTGGAACAAACACGGAGGATGCTGAGTATGATGTGTAGGTAACTGACGTTATTTCCTGATTTTTATAATTGAACTATGATTAGGGAAGCTCCTTGTAGATCCTTTTTTACCGGTTCTACAACTTTTCTATAAATCTAGAATTACTTTAAATAAATAAATATTTTAAAAGATGGAAATGTAGCTGCTTCATGTGGGCATAGTCTCTCTTGTGCTATATGCAAATTAAACCTAAAACATTAATGAGGCATTTTCTTTCTTCCCCTCCTGGTAAACACTTGAGTTTGCCCCTGGTTAGGAATGGACACATCCTCCCATGTAAACTGCCAGGTCTGTTGACAAGTTCAAGTCCAGCCCAAGTACTAATAAAATGCATTTGCTACAGATGTAGTTACACTTTTTAGACATTACAATAAGTAAGGGAAAATAACTGATGAACACAGCACAGAAAATGAACTTTTAATTGCCCCTTAGCATTACTGTGGGAAAATGGGTTTTATACATGGGCAACATTTTTAACCCTCATATTTATAATATGACTCATTTAAAACACATTTACTGCCTCACAAATAAGATTTAGTACATTCAGGGCATTGAGTAATTGGCTTTTATTAAGGTTTCCTTAATTAGATACTTGCTAAATAGGTTTATTAGTGATCACAAAAATGAACCTATAAAGCAACTTGTAAAAACGCAGAATTTACCGTGGAACAGGCAATCTTGTCATGAGTATTACTGTAAGAGCAGCTGGGCGTGGACAGACAGGCCATGTTTTGCTTACTGTTTGCTTTGAGGTATTTTATGGTTCTACATAGCTAGTAAATGTCCATTTAAAAAGAAAAACAAGAGTCAGCAAGCTGCATAAAAAATAACTGCAGGGCCATCTATGTTTCTGCCCGTTTTAATCATGTTAAGTGAAAATAGACAACCTCCGTCATCCGGGGTGGGAAAGTCACTTCCAAGTGGAGTCAGTACGGCTCAGAAGGAAGCCACAGCAGCGGAGGGGCCTTGCAGGCCTCCAGAGGTGAATTTCAGTGTTCAGTCCAATAAGAGTCTCCGTGTCTCTCTCTCTCTCTCTTATATTTATCCACATTTATTTCAAGTCAATTACTTTTTCAAACCAAAAAGAACTGTATTAGAAAATATAATACACCCAACGAATTATCTAACACTATTGCAGTACTGAAAACTCCTCCTTCTTCCCCAATTTGAATACACTGCCCAAGAAATGCTCAGACCATATCCTTTGTCTTTTAAATTAATTGAAATGTTTGTCAATAGTGCTTGTAATTGTGACACCACTGCGTGTATATCTTACAAGGACTCAAAAGAAAAAGGTCTTGAATCAAGTAACTGGTGGGCAACTAGCTTTGAAATCTCCATCAGTAAATAATACTGGACAGAGGAGAGTAAATGACTGATTATGGGGGCACTCGGTCACAAAATATGGACAAGGAATGTATTTCATTAAGAGGAAGAAAGAGATACCACTGCATACTGTAAGAATTACAACTGAGGAACAAGGTTTTCCTTCGGCTTTTGTACACATTTGCCTTTTGTTTGTGAGAGATTAAGAAAAAGGCTGATATTCATGACACTGTAACTAATGCACAAGACACAATTTAAAATTGTTTTTATTTTTAACTGTTCTGGGTACATAATACTTGCACATGTTTACATAATACAGGCATACAATGTGTGATAATCACATCCGAGTAACTGGTGTGTCCACCCCCACCAGCCACCGAGTCTTTGTCTTAGAACATTCCATTTCCACTCTTTTTTGTTACCCACAAAACCTCTGATTAAAGAAGCTTTATTGATACATTTGTTGATAAATACAACAGCGTGGGGGAGGGTTAATCTGTTTTGTTAGTAACAAGTTGCCCCTAAACGTTACTAGGAGTCTTCGAGTTCTGGAGATGGAGATGATCTATTATCTATCTTTGCAGCAGCCTTCCTTTCTTATGAGCTGGACCAGTAAAAATTGGCCCTCTGATTATACGTGTACAGAACCAAATCATTTTTAGTCTTAGGTATTTGATCGATATTTACTCATCCCACTTGGGGATGTTAAACATGGGAGCCTCTGCTTCATGAGGAGGATTGAATGTAACACAGAGAAGGACCTAAAGTCAGGGGAGTTCCGTTACAGCCACGTTATAAAACTGTACCTTCATCTGGAGAGTAAGGGGAGAGTGAGGGAACGTGAGATGAGATAGAGGCGTGGCGAGTGGAGAACGGCCATGGTGAGGGGGGTGACAGTCCTGATAGGCTAATTTGGAGGCCGCTACAGTGGGACACCCAAGACATGACAATCTCAAGTGGAGGTTTTCTGGGAAAGAGGCTAAGGGGATAGATTAATAATATACTTAAGGAATAAAGAGACAGATCTTGGAGATTAATCAGGCTGTGATGGAGGGTTGACTCATGCTGGATTTCACCGTCTGACGGCTAAGTGGATGGTGCTACTTTTGCACAAAGTGAGTGGTCCTGGAAGAGGCCCAGCAACAGAGAGCTGGAGAAGGATGACTGCTGGCACAAGGCTTAGAGCATGACAGGAAGGTTGATATTCTTGTCAAGCCAGGGGTAAGTCTATAGAATGTAAAAAAGAGAGCATTTCAAAGTCTTCCAGCTGGTCCTCTGCATGGATGGACATTTTACACTCTAGCAAATGCTCTGTCAAACATTTTTATTTTTCTAGCAATGACTTGGGAGCTAGACCCTATCCTATGTCTGGGTAAATGTTTCCACTAAAGAATGTGATTGTCATTTGCTAGAGAGCAGAAAGAAACAAGGTGTCAAGAAACTGCCCCTCTCATGGGACTGTGGCCTTTGTCCTGGGGAGGGTAATGAATGTCCCACCTTGTGGGGGGACAGCAGCACAGAAGACCAAGTAGGAGAATTCACTGGAAGGGCATCATTGGTAGGCTCCAGGAACTGTGATAAATGATACCCAACTGAAGGCAGATTTATGCATTATATTTTCTATTATTTCTAAGATTTCTATAATTTTTGTCTTAAAACTATAGTGCCGTCTGCACCATATTAGTGAATTAAGAGGAACACTTGAGCTTCAGCGAGAAGAAACTGGTCCTCAAACCATAGAGGTACCCTACTTAGTTTAAACTAAACTTGAGTCTGGTCATTGAATAATCGTCTAATATGGACCAGTTGGCTGCAATATAATAATTTATATTATTATAAATAATATAATAATAAGAACAAGACAGATTTGTTGACTATGATGTCATTCCTTTAGAGGCTGGAGAAGAGTCTGGAGAGCAAAGGTACCTACTGAGGAGATCTAACTTCCTGTCTTCCTGAGGTAGGAGCTCACACTGTATTTGGGTATCACAGGAATAGATGGTATTTCAAGCTGTATTAGTTAGGTTAAATTCTGCCTCGGTTTCAGTAATTCATGGAAGATTCTATACTGCTCCTAGAAAGGAAAAGCACTCATATGGCAAAAAAATAGTTGCATGTACGGAACTATGATTTTTGGCAAATTTGGAACAATGTTATAATTAATATCACTAAACCATTTTCCTTCAAGTAATGGTTTGATAGTTTAAGATGATCAAAGTGATAAGATAAAAATGATAAAACTAACCTCTAAGTTTACATTATGTTTATGCTTAACTTCTGGTTGTAAGCGTCAATTTCATGGTAGAAGCCAACAGAAAAATAGAAATTGCCACAAGGAAATGTTTAGAGACATTTAAGCACTTTATCAATTTCATACACCATGGAATTTCAACTATGGTAAGGTCAAATGGTGCTAAATTTCCACGAAGAAAATCATCAGGAAAGATGAGAGAGATTCTTTCTCTCATATAAATCAAAGCTAGAAAAAGGGTACACAGACAGAAAATGTAATGCCATTCAGAAACGACCGTCCACATTACCACCCACAGGAACACGAGGATCCGGCCTAATTGGAAATCAGATTGGTGTTTAATTTTCTGAGTTTTTTGTAACCTAAAGTATGGTGCTTTTGTATATGTTTGGCTTATTTTCTTTCATGTGACCACCATCTCATTCCAGAAGATGCTATTCTCCAATAATTTATATAGTGCTATACATTCAACCGAGGAAAATTCATCAAATATGTCCAGCACACACACACAAATTATTTTAGAGTCTTTCAGTCCTCACGGTAATTTGCAACAACCGTCTTTTAATACGTATTTTGGAAGAACAGGTCATTTCACTGCTCAATTAAAAAAATTAATTTGTTCCTGTTAAAAATAGAGGGGAGACATGAATCATTTATAACAGCTTATATTGAATGGAAACATGAATTCATTCATCAGAAACATAATTTACCAGAAAGTTTGTCACAGGAGCAGCTTGGAAGCAGATGTGTGGGTTCAGTGGGCACAAATTCATGCCCAGTATCAGTGCATGAAACAAAGAAATCATCTTATGGAGAGCAGACACAAATTCAACTAGCATGACACAAGGATTTAAGATGAGGACTGGTCTTACTAGTTTTGGGGCTGATACAACAGATCTTAATAATTTAATGACGTCTCAAAAAAATAATCGTTAGAGCTCCTAATTTCTAGACCAACAATATGAAGGCACTGAGCAAGGTAAGATATTTAAAAAAGGAGTTTCTAGTCCTTTCTAGAGAGAAAGAGAGAAGGGTCTGCAGGATGCCAGAGCCACAGGAGGAGCTCCGTTTCACTCTGGCTGACATATCACTGACTATTTCTCCCACTGAATAAAAGTGAGATAGACTTATATAAAGAAATGGACTCTCCACCATACACTCGACTTGGGAAATCAGAGGACATGCAGTTACTTTATGAATGAATGCATAAAGAGACACCTGAATGCAATTTCTCTTTGAAAAAGTTCAGACATCAAGAATCTGGAGTGAAGAACTGGATGGAGCTGGATGAAGCCAAGTGAAAATACGTGGGTGTGATAAGCAGAATAACGCCCCTCAAAGCTGTACCTGTCCTAATCCCTGCCACCTGTGAATTCACTGCCTTCCATGGCAAAGGGGAATTAGGTTGGAGATGGAATAAAGGACACCAATCAGTTGGTGTTGAGATAGGGAGATTATTCTGAACCATTTGATTATCTGGATTGGGAGCCCAATGTAATCATAAATACCGTTATAAGTGAAGAGGAGGTCAGAAGAGGAGGTCAGCGTGATTCAGTTTGAGAAGCAGCTGACCAGCCACTGTTTGTGTTGGAAATGCAGAAAGAGACCTTGAGACCACGAATGTGGGTAACGAACAGATGCTGGAAAGACAAGGAAATAGGTTTTCTCTTTGGGCTCCCAGAAGAGAAGATGACCCTGCCAAGACCTTAAGTTAAGCCCAGTTAAGACATGTTCTGGAATTCTAAGCTACAGAACTGTGAGATAATAAATTTGTGCACTGTTAAGCCTCCATATTATTGTAATTATGACAGCAAAAAATAAAAGGACAGTAAAGTGGAAGTCTATAATAAACAGGAGTATGAGGCCCTCTTGTCCCCTTATATACAGAGATTTAGAAGCTCTTTTTAAGTAGTCAATTTAAAAAATATATATACATCTAAAATACAGCTTCCAATTAGATATGTAGTTCCTCATCTCCATATACAAATAAGTGACAAGGACCATCCAATATCTGAGACGGCTTTGCCATGAAAGAAATATATAAAAACAAAGAGTAACCATCCCTCCCCCAACAAAGAAGGAGATTGGAGAAAAAGATAGGTGGGGAGAAAATGAACATTTCATAAAGCTATGAATAATATGGCCAATGAGATCACAGAAGCTGCTATGCAGATAAAATGAATCAGGCAACTCTTGAAAATTTACAGCCATAGAATTTGGAAATATAAAATATAAAATCCGAAATCAAAAAGTGTCAATAGAGGTACTAAAAAATAAAGTGGAAAAAATTTTCCAAAATTGAAAAAAAAAAAAAGAAAATTAGATAAAGTAGAAAAACACAGTGTAAACTCAGGAAGTAAAATAAAACTGTTAGAAAGAAAAAAATAAATAGTGTGTGGTAAGGATTAATTTTACCCAAGGAGAGATCTGGCCTCTGCCCTCAGTTCCTGAGAAGTAATCTCTAAGGTCTTGGGCTATCTTCCCTGATAAGAATGTTTTTATTTACCTTGGAGCCCTGCACCAAGGTCAGGGTACTGTCTGTGCTCATAATGAGATTTATGGCTGGGACTCTGGCCACATCAGATAGTCTATGATAACAATGTGATTTATGGTGGGGAAGCGTTTGGAAGCTAACTTCAGCCACGTGGGCAATCCACCATGCCCATGTGACCAAGCCCCAGTAAAATCTCTGGACATCCAGACTCACGTCGGCTCCCCGACTGGCAACACTCCATGTGTACTGCACTCAGTGCTGCTGGGAGAATTCAGCACTGTCCACAAGTCCACTGGGAGAAGGACAACTGCAAGTTCATGCTTAGACCTACACTGGATGCTGTGTCTTTTCCCTACGCTAATTTTAAACTGTGTCCTTTTGCTGTAATAAACCATATTATGAGCATAATATTCTGTGAGTTCTATGAACTCTTCTAACATATTACTGGAGCTGAAGGTGGTCTTGGGTGTTCTCTGACTTGAAAATGGTATTAGAATTGAGAGTGGTTTGGGAGACCCTTTCCTTAAAATTTTTTAAAATATTATTATGGGTACATAAGAGTTATCTATCTTTATAGGGTGTATGTGATGTTTTTGATATAGGCCTAAGTGTGAATTAATCAAATCAGGGTAACTGGGGCATCTGTCAACTCAGGCATTTATTATTTCTTTGTGTTAGAAACATTCCAATTCCATTCTTTTGGTGATTTTAAAGTTTACCCTAACTTATTATCAATTACAGTCCACTTATTTTGCTATCAAATACTGTTCCTAACTATATTTATGTAGCTGTTAACCAACCCCTTTTGTCTCCGCCCTCCCCACTTCCCTTTTCATCCTTAGGTAATCTTTATTCTACTCTGTCTCCATGACACCGAGCACTCTTCAGCTGCGTACCTAAGAGGGTGACTTAAGGAAAATCAGAAACATAAAACTCGGCATTAAGGGTTGAGAATGTGGAGCCTCGGGAACTGTCATTCATTGCTGGTGCAAACGCAAAATGGAACAGCAATTTCGAAAATCATTTTGGCCATTTCTCATAAAGTCATTCATACTCTTACCATATGATATGGGAATTCAAATTCTAGGTGTTTACCCAAGAGAAATAAAAAACTGTGTTCACACAAAAACAGATCCAGGGATGTTTATAGCGGCTTTATTCATAATTGCAAAAGCTGGAAACAACCCTGTTTTCATCAACAGATGACTACAAAAAAACGAACCATGACACTTTCATACATGTATAATGAATATTACTCTGCAATAAAATGGAATAGACTACGGACATACGTATCAATGTAAAACAACCTCAAACGTAGTTCTTTAATGAAGGAAGCCAAACTCAAAAGACCACATACTGTATGTTTCCATTTATAAGATATTCTAGAAAATGCACAAATAAAGATACGAGGAACAGATGAGCGAGTGCTAGAGGGGGGAAGACGGAAGGTGAACGTAAAGAAGGAGCCTGAGGGGATTTCATGGGGTTATGACACAGTTCTATGTTATGGTTTTAAGGATATACACGTAATTCCATGCATTTATAAAAACTCACAGAGCTACACTTTGTGAAGAGTTAATTTTACAGTATTCAAATGAAGAAATAGTTTTAAAAAAATAAATATAACAGAAGAAAACAAAGATTGATGGAATTTACAAGTTCTACCAATTAAAAATAAAACAATGGATTTTTAAAATTTCAGATTAATATGCAAAAAAAATTCAGGAAAAATATGTCTTAATGGTCCCCATAGCCTACCTAAAAAACCACTCAGATTGCAATTAAAATAAATAGGTAAATAAATACACAACATGGTGTAATGCCATAAAAGTTCAGAAGAGGAATTAATCACAACTTAAAATTATGTATCTCATAAATCTGTTGGTCCAATGTGAAAATAAAACAAATGTATTTATGAACATATGAGTTCTTGAAATACTTTCCTCCCTTTCTCTGGAAGAAACTGTAAGGGTTATTCCATCAAAATGAGTGAGTCCGTTTAAAATGAGAAAGACGTAAGGAGAAAGATCACGAGATGGAGGGAATTCCCGATGCCAGGGGAAGGGAGGCCTTGTTGACAGCCATGAAGCTGCTGCTACAGAGGCAAGTGCAGAGGCATCAGGGCAGCGGCAGCTTGATAAGGTAGGGCAGAGAGATGTCGGTGTCTTAGCTGGTAGGAGGGGTGAAGTAACCTTACAGCAGAGAACACAGACAGACCATCTTCATCAAAGTGCCAGTTATGGGACAAACTGAAAATGTGTGTCCCTGGCTCGGATGCAAGGAGAAAAACACAGCACCAGCTCACCATTGTCATTGCCAAACATGAATGACCTGAAGGCAATCTTGAGAAATCAGCCCAGGTCACAGTAAGGAGCATGCTACTAGGTGAGTGGGTTGTAACTTTCACAAAGGTATCATGGTCTAGGGGAGTCAGAACAACTCTTTCAGACTACAGAAAACTAAAAATAAAGGATAATTGAATGTGATACGTGATTATGCATTTATAAACATTCACAGAGCTATACATCATAAAGACTTAATTTTGTAATATTCAAATGAAGAAATACTTTTAATAACAAAAACAATGGAAGAAATCACAAAGTAAGATCAATGGCATCATTGAGACAAGTGGTATATCTATGGAGTCCAGAGATTAGATGGTCATAACGTTGCCATACTTCCAAATTTTCTTTAACATTTTGATTGTTTCAAAATTTGTGAAAAGAACAATTCCTTGCTTTGAAACATGAGTCAGTTTTCAAATGTAGAACTCACTGAACAAAGGAAAGCCTATAAAAATGTCTGCAGGAAGAAGGACCCTGCAGCATCATGGTGGTGAGTGTATATATCAATGATTCCCCAGTCCTTTCCAAAGGGAACAACAGCCATTTACTGTAATTACTATGCACTGCATGGAGACAGGGGGACTAGACAAATGGTTCAAGGACAATTGGACAAAGGATCTGAGCTGATGCTCAGCTTGGTCTTCCCCAATGCCCGTAAGAGTACAGGTATCTTTGGACCAGTAAATAGAATCCTGGCCCAGGTTCGGCCAATGGACCCAGCAGGAGTCATTTCCCTGGGCCCCAAGTGTATAATTGGAATGAATTTACCTACTGATACTAACCCCACTTTGGCTCCTCTGCCTATGAGGTGAGGTGAGAGGTGATAGCTGGCATAGTAAGATAGTCAAGTACCAGTCTCTCAAACTGTCCCCTCCCCAGCTCCAGTGGCCACAATGGCAAATTGCATGCTGGGGTGGCATCACAGAGATTAATGCTACCCTTAAGGATGAAGCCTACAGGGCTAGTGGTCCCCATTGTATTTCTGGTTGATTTGCAATCTGGCCCCTGAAGGAACCAGAGGATGCTGAGAAAACTCCCAAACTTAAACAGGGGGAGCCCAATCGCAGCTGCCATGCCAGATGTGGTACTTAGCTAGAGCTTACTAACCTGGTCTCAGGTATATAGTAACTATTAACCTGAAATTTTGTCCTTTCCCAAACCTGTCAGAAAGGAAATTTCAAAATAGTCTGCATTTATGGGAAATGGACAACAGTCTTGGTCCCTGTCGCGAGCATGATGCAGGTGGAAGAAAGCTGTATAATCTGGCCAATCCTTCAGAAAACCTTGGTCCACTATATTAGCCATCCAATAAGTACAATCAACAGAGAGCCAGTGGCTTAGGGCAGATATCAGAAAAGTAGGGCTTGTAGATCAAATCTAGCACATCACCTATTTTGTAAATAAAGTTTTACTGGAACAGAGCAAGGCTCATTTTGTTTACATACTGTCTACAGATGCTCTCATGCTAAATGGCTGAGTTGGGTAGTTATGACCGAGACTATATGCACACACACCCCATTTACGGGCAGTTAGGGACTGAGAGGGAGATTTGGGAGACTGAAGACAAGACAAGGAGGTCGAAGGGAGAAGCACATGGATGGGCCTACAGAGTGGGCATGAAATGTGAAGGTCTTTGCCTACCAGAAAAGAATCCTTGAAAGAATCACTAGACAACCAGGTTGTTGAAATGCCTTAGCTAGTTGGTATCCACCAATCTCAGTCACTGGGCAACAAGGTGCGGGACAATGAGCATCAGAAAGAATGGTCGTGGAGGTAGGGGGTGGGGGCGAGCAATGCTTTAACCAGGCCGTGTGTGCTTCCACCCATCAGGACTGATCTAGCTACAACCACTTCTGAATGTTCTAGTGACCCACAACAGAGACCAGGGTTCATTCTCCCAAATGATTCCCCTCTAAGGAGACAAATTTCCCGGAAAGCTGACAACATCAGATCCCTTCTACACTTAAAGGCACTGAGATTCATTCCGATTAGAATCATTATTTCTCTGAGGTATGGGCTGCCTCTACCTCCCACAGGCCATCAGCCAGCACCACCCGCTGAGAGTCCACCGAGCCCCTCTGGCAGGGGCTGTGCCATGGGACCAGCGTCTCGCCATGGTGCTGAGCCCAGTCTCCCTCACCCTTGCTGTAACATGGATCTTTTGCTGATGCATTGTTTTGTGAGAGGCTACGCAGGGGGAACTGTCTCTGATCAATACTTAGTGAGGGAGCAGCTGTCAGACTGTGGGCACCGGGAGGAAGGAGCGTGGCACACAGGTGCTCCTTTGATCAATTTTAATGGTAAACACAAAAGTGCAGCAGCCATCGCCTGAAAAGCCGCAGTAGACAGACAAGGCTCCCAGTCCTTGTACAGCTGGCAGTGGAGACGTGGGAACCTGGTGTTGCCGCTAGAGGAGGAGGAAGGTGAGCGTGAGTTCCAGTCAAGAGGCCCCTTGCGGGGCAGGGTCTGTGCTTCATTCCAAACTCTTCCTTCCTGTCTAGTGCTCCGCGGCGCAGTGCTGAAGGAGCTGCTCCCAGACCTCAGTGAGGCAGGGGAGTCTGACCAGCATGGGGCCCTCTGGGGTGCCTTACTGTGCCACCCAGAACCCTCTTTCAGGACTTAACAATTTACTCTCCCCAGCTTCTGGGGGAGTTTGTCCTTCCTCTTTAGGAATCGCCTGAGCTGAAAAGAGCCATGTGTCCAAGTTTCTGTCCACTGCATCTGGCCGCCAGTATCCAATGCCTGGCCAGTATAAGAGTAAACAACACACCCAATCCCTTCACCCTGAGTCAGACATCTCAAAAGGGCCACGTCAGCAGGACTGTCCGTCACCTCCTACGACCGTGCCACAGCCCA
The DNA here is from genome assembly GCF_000181295.1 of Otolemur garnettii. NCBI lineage: Eukaryota > Metazoa > Chordata > Mammalia > Primates > Galagidae > Otolemur > Otolemur garnettii. Next base: position 7,515,472 of record NW_003852442.1, read on the forward strand.
GCTTCATTACCCCATCCTCCACCAGCCTTTCTCCCACAGGTGCTGATCTCTGCAGCACTCGCTACTAAACTTCTTGCTGGGTGACCTCTGTCTCAGAGCCTGCCTGCTGGGCACCCAGCCTGGGACGGTCTGCTGTTTAGAAACATAAAGATGGTGAAATGAGTTGAGGGTGACAGGCAGGGAATCTGGCAATGGGCAGCTACTTTATTCTTGTAAGATGTGTTGACCTATTTGATTTTTATAGATGTGCACATATTCATAATAAAAATTAAGCATAATATTAAAATTAAAAAATGGATTATTAAAAAAGGTTGCATTGCAACTATGGGCCAGATTTGGGTTTATCACATTTTATTTTTATTTGCAAATCATCAAAACCAAGCTCCAGAGATTCTCTTGATACACCCAAGATCCTGCTTGCCGACCACGCTCTGTGCAAGCTGCGCCTGTTCCTCCTATGGAAACTTCTTATTCTTCCATGCACACATGATGTGATCTCCACGCATGTGCCCAAGCCACAGACACTTGGCTTCTGCATGTTTCTTCCACTTCACCGCTCTCTTTCATCCAGACTTCGGAGGAGAGGAAAACAACCAGGACGTAAGGAAGGCATCTAGTAAATTCACCCTTCAGTTGACAGCATGAATTTGAAAGTCAAACAATCAGCTGAACACGATTTGATTTAGGATGTGCCTAATTTATCCTTCTATCCGGAGGAAAATGTTTCATGTCTCACTCAGATCTATCTCACACAGAGGATTTCAAAAGCCTATGCTAAAGCACTTCTGTTCTAACAGTCCACCCAGAGTCAGGGCCGTGAACTTACTAAGCATTTTAGAAAGAAAACCAAGGCTACCAATAGCCATGGCCTATAAAATAAAGGTTGATGTTCATCCATAAAAGATAATAGGTATGATCTGGAATCAGAGATCACTGTGAACAAAGAGGACATCAAGATCCTTCAGATCTTTCTATACCACTAAATAACTGTCGAAATTCCAGGTCTTAGAAGCACTGCAAGCAACGTCGTGTGGCGTGAAAGGAGCGCCGTAGTCACAGATTCAGCATGCACACATTGACATGCGTCCCCTCGGGAACCTGACTCGTATATCCGCACCTGGGACTTTTCCTCTGTAACGCTGCACTGTTCACATTGAGTGATGTCAGTCCCTGGGGAGCGCTGCTGTGCTGAAGGACGGTGCCAGCCACTGAAAGGCAATTTTAAACCACTGACTTCTGTTCAGCTGGTTGTCTGGTTGCTTGATGCTGTTGTTTCTAACTTAACATCTAAAGAATTTATTAAATGTGTTCTAAAGAGCAGCATTTAAGGAAGGATTTTTGACTATGGAATAGACTCCTAGGATGGATAAGGGCTGTTTCAGTGGCATGGTTTCTAAAAAGTTAAGAGGTCATTTCTCACGGATGATCCTCATTTCATCCAGGGGAGCCTTCAACTTCACACTAATGCCACTCTGTTTACAGATTTTAAATTTCAGTTAAATGAGAATCGGAAAGTTCAGTCTTCTCAAAATGAGAAAAAATGAGAATGTGTATATGGTTTTCATTTTTTCACTCTAAATCACAAAAATGATTTTGCTTTTAGCTTTAATCTGAGAAGAGTACACTATATACGTCGATATAACATCTGTGCATTCATACGATGTTCACTGACCTCTCTGAACAAGAAGAGAAAAACGATAAAACATCACCCAATTTAAATACATGCCCGTGTTTCCACAAATCGTTGCAGACAGCCAAATCATCGTTCTCTGGCAAAACACTACATTGTGAGTAACTCCACTTGAGTTGTACAATTGACAGATATGCTTCTACTTTTCTCTCATCTTTTGGTCCACTTAAAAGAAAATGTAAATGATAGCTGCAGCATTTGTTAACAGTTCACGACAATCACAGAATCTACAAAAGGGCTTTATACCACACACACCAATAAGGAAGGCGCATGTCTACACGGTTTTTACCATTTTCAGAAAGAGAAATCCAGTATAATTTCCCAATTGTAAATTTTTACAAAATACCTCTTAAAATATATTCTGCATTTTATTTCAGAAATGCATTTTATTTAAAAAAAAAAAGAAAAGAAGAAGAAGGAACAGATTACAAATGAGGAAATCACAGTTATGGCAGTGCAGACCAAGGAGAACTATGAGGTTTCATCACCCACAAACCCGTCCACATTCCAGCTACCAGTGAGGTTGACATTGCTACTAAACAAGATGAACACTGGCAGTAGATTCAGAGCTGTGATGACGTGTGCATTCAGCTTTGTATCAGATAAATATCTGTGTTAAATCCTTCCCTTACAACCATAGGTCTTCCAACTAAAAAAAAGTCACCAGTTACTAACATAGTACTTCATAAACTGCTATGTTACTTCAGGTCCTTAGGATTAGATCAGACTTTTACAGAAACATCAATATGGATATAGCACTGTGAGAAAAGGCAGGCAAGTTTTTATAAGGAGAGTGAACAAGGAAAACATGGAAAGTGAACTGATCGTAATGCTCAATTTACATATTTCCAAATGCTCCGCTGTGGACAAACTAAGAAATCCAATTTTTACTTGGTAGGCACGTGAAGGGGAACGTGGATAGAAAAGCGCCTTTATTATACAATCGGCTCACGGAATTCACTGATAGTTCCACACAAGCACCTTGTCAACATGGCCTCAAAATTAATTACTGTAGCAGTTCCATAAGGTTGTGAATAATTCTTTGACCTCCAAGTTATATTTGTATCTATATATACACACACACATGCTAATCAGAATGTACCAGTCAGTGGGTCACATGTATGAGGAATCAGCCCCATCAGCCTAGACGAGAAGTGCCCAGAGTGACAGATTCAGTGTAGGTCACATAACATGCCGTCTCCCCTTAGACTTAGCGTCCTCCTGTCTGTGCAGAAAGGCAGCAGGGTAGCAGCTCATATTTCAAAAAATGTGCCTTATAGTTCACGCACAGCAAAATGTATGCCTGCAGGAGGGTATATTTTAGAATGGGGAGTGGACATCTATACGTCAATTTGTCTGTATTTTTCCTAACACAAGAAGACGCTCCATGGAAAACAGTCGTGGGAGATCAAAGCAAAGTTGGTGATAAACTTCACAAAAACAGAAATATAAACCCATAGAAAAACTGACATAAGGTTTGGGGACAATATCCTCAGAAGTATATTTCATTTTGAAGTATTACAGTTGTAATTAAAAAATAACATTTTGCTGTGTCAAGAATTTATTTTATATCAAGTTTCGTTGAAAACATTTTACATTCTTTTTTGCAGTTTTTGGCCAGGGCCAGGTTTGAAACCGCCACCTCTGGCATATGGGGCTGGAACCCTACTCCTTTGAGCCACAGGCGCCGCCCAAAACATTTGACATTCTTTGGGAAACAGCCATTACTCAGGGTCTTAACTACCACCAGCATCAAACGATGACAGCAAATTAAACCAAACTCTTAAAAGAGAAGGCGTCACATACTAACAAACACCGCACGCTGAGTCTTCTCACGTGTGGACCAAATGTGCAGAATTAAAGGCTGACACTGAAAACCCGGTATATTCAAAATCATTCAGAAGAGTCAAACAGGAAAAAGAGCAATGCAAACAAACCAAGGACGACCAGACTTTTTTCGAGACCACTGGTGTATTGTATTGAATGTCACACAGAGAAAGGCAAAGGAGCTTTAAAGACTTGTGGCCACGGAAGATGCGGACGCAAGCTGGACGGGATCTGAGAAGCGTTTCCAGGTCTGTGAGTTACACCCTGGGCACGGAAGCAAACACAGCATAATGTTCTCAAAGAAAGCAAGGGCACTACCACCCCACACTGGATTGTTACCTCTAACAAAACGTAGGCGCTACATGGTAAGAGACCGGAGAGCAAGTGAAACTTGGGTAGGTCACATCAGAACAGTTGGAAATTAACAGCGATATCTAATTCTCTGTCACACAGGATGACTGCTATGAGAAATATGTCACCGGAGGAGGCTTCCTGGAGCCCTTCCGAGCCTGGACGTGGCGAGACGGCAGTGCTGCAAATCCGTTTCCTGTACATTCAGTAGAAGAACTTTTTTTTATTTTTTGTCCATCGAGAGCCCCTGGCTATTAAAACAAACTGTCAGCATTATAAGTTAAATCAGAGCTGCCAATCAGAAGAAGTACTCTTTCTGATTTTCATTCACTGCATTTTGTATATTAAGCTCACTTTTCAAAACAGCCTCGGCACTGTCTACATTCTCTGACCTTTTTGCCTCATTTCTTTTGTATAACCTTTTCTGCTGATAAATGCGAACAGCTATGGCAGTGATGCAGAGCAAGATAAAGATCACAACAGCTATCAGACCTGGAGAGAGGAGAAGAGAAATACAAAGTCACAAGTTTTGTCGGAAGGGAAACTCTGCTGACTTCACTGCTTAGTGAGTCATAATATCATTATTTGCTACTTAATTAGAATCATGAAAACTTCAGCCATTTCTGGTTCAAGCAGTATCATAATATTTTGAGTTTACTTCTGAGTTCAGTCTTGTGGGAGCATCTCTGTTTATTCTGAATGCATATTATATTGGATTTCCTTACTAAGTAACTATTTATATTTATAATTAGTGTAAGATATTACCTACATGGCTCTAAAACCATGTGGCTGTTTCATATTAAGATATAGGTACGTTTTAATTATTTGAAATTACCGAGTATATGATTTCTTTGTCTTAATTTGTGGAAGGCATTATATCAGAATTTGTTTTGCTCAAGAGAAACTTTGATCTTACCTGTTATATCAAAAAAATAAACAATAAATAGGACATTATGAATAAAATATGACCAGCCCCTGTACTCTATTATGTTATCTCTGAAACACTATGAGAAGGTGCTTTTACAGGAAAAAAAATATAGCTTTCTCTTTGTCTAAACCTGTCTACCCGTACCTACCTATCCTGGCTAGGAAACCTTTACAACATCTGGGTCACCATCAGCACTTTAGGTCTTATTAAAGCAACTGTCCCATCTTACTGCTTATGAGTGAAGGAAACAATTGTCTAAAATGAACAACACAGAGAGACCCGCCAATACATCTTACAGTGGATTAATCACAATTACACAGTAAGTGCGATTTATGAGTCATCAGACGACGAGGAAAGAATTCCAGCGCAATGCTACCAGACTGCAGAATGCAAAATGCACCGGGATTTACCAGATAAATTGCACGTAGCTCGGACAAGGCCTTTCGAGCTTACAGGGCCACCACCAGCTTCTCAGTGTCTGGGGCTCAGTCCCCGCCATGACCCAGACTGGCTTCACGAGCCCTGGCAAGACCCTGAGAGGCAGGCCTGCCATCCTGTCTCTGTCCTGTGCATTGAGCAAAGTGAGCGTTCCACGGGTGAAGTGTAATTTGTTTCCATTCACGAATAACTCTCCTAGAATGACCTGTCTACAATGCTTTGAAAATTTCTAGCTTCGTGTATCTTGCTAATGATCTCTGACCAAAGCAACCTCAGTCCCAAGAGTAAACACGTTGTTCTAACACTGGCTTGACTGTGTACCACCCTGTATTTATCTCTAGCTTTGTATCTTTGTTTACCTGTATCTATACTAGTTCTAGAAGAAGCACTATTACGAGTCTGAGACGATTTGTTTGACTAGGAGTTCTAGAGTTCTCGCTTAAACCAGCGAGCACACTGTAAATGCTGTAACTTTAAATGAGTTTTTACTGTATAATGTATTTCTTTTATTGATTTTTTTAAATTTTTTTATTAAATCATAGCTGTGTACGGGGAGGGGAAGGGAAGGCGGAGGATGGGTGGTGGGAGGGTGATTGATGCACAATGTATTTCTTTTAGATCTATAGTCGTTAGCTATTCTTCAAACAAGGTTTTTTTCCTCTTAATTAATTTTTGCTTGCTAGGTGACTAACAGGGATCTTATTTTTTTTTTTATAATTTTAACTACTTGAAGAAAGTATAGATGAGTAAAGGTATGAAAAATAAAACCAAACGAATCAGGGATAGGATCCACATTCGCTTCTCAAGCATGTAAATAACCACGTTATCTGGCAATGTAATAGAATAATTATTTACTTTTATATGTCCGTAACACATTCAGGGTGTGGAGAAAGGTGAACCACTTGACATTTCCATGGTCTGATTAATATCATTCTTAAGAGCATTAATCAAGAAGAAAAAAGGCCTTGTTTTTGAGATTAGTTTTAAATGAATTGCATCTCAGATAATACGCTGTCTCATTGCCCACAGAGATACACTTCAAAAACTTCTGTGTTAATTCTGCAATTTAAAGTTACTCCTAATCACTTACAAGTCCATTAGTGTAATATTTGATAAAAGTGCCACTCAAAGTGTAGTGCACTATATACAAATACCCCCTTTATTAAGCATTACGGCCATACAAAATATATGTTTCTAATGTTAATCTCAGCAGAGACCTATCCAGGCCAAGAAAAATGATCCACTCAAAGACATTCAGAATTTCCTAGGGCAATGATTGCAGAGGACCATTTTCAAGTTTAAAAAAATAGTCATTATTACACAGCCTAGCAACTGTTCTTTAAGTGAGGTGCTTCAGTGAAATTGGCAATTATTTATAACAAAAATTTCCAAAGAAACAGAGAATTCAGAAGGATTCCATGAGATACAATCCAGTGCTAACAGTAAACCGCCTCACTGTCCCTGTGATTCAATGCCTGGCCCGTGGGATATGTAAAGATTCTTCATAGATAGTTTCTGCCATGTTAAATCGTCACCATTATTAGCAATGATAGATCATTCATGCTTCCCATTACCTCCAATTACTGCAGAGTCACTTTTGATGGCATTAGCTAGAGGCTCCTTGTCATCTATTGTTCCAGAATGATCTATAGTTAAAGCACAAAAAGAGAGGAGGGTGATACAGGCAAGTAAAAAGAAGAAATTCTGAAAAATTCATGGATGTTGTACCCCAGAACAGAATGATGGAGGTGAATGTGAGATCGCTATAATTTTCAATTTAAGCAGTATCAATGGCAATGGCCCACACGAATAAGAAATTGAGAATCTAGAAAAGAAATGGGAAAGAGAACTGAAAGTTAAACAAGCAAAACCGACGTAAAGAAACCAGCCGGACACGGCAGCCGACCAGCAGCATCAGAAGTTCCTGACACTGAACGGCCAAGCTGGGCGTGTGACGGGGCAGAGGGAGAGCCCTGGGTTACCTGCAAACGAGTGTGTCCTTTCCCTCGATGTGGCATCCGTGCCAGCCTGGGCCACACAGCTGGACTCGGTCACGTGTCCTGTGACAGTGACGGGGGCTGGGTGGCTGGGGTGCAGGGCGGCCTTCAGAGGGGCCACGTGACTGAGCTGCACGGCGGAGAGGCAGCCTGTGAAGCCCTGAGCGCCGGCCAGCGCTGTCTCCTGGTCTATGTCACTGTGTTCTGCAAACCCACAGAGACACCAAAGTATCACAAATGCTGCAAAATCCAAAAGGGCAGAGCCACAGAAAGCAGGTCTTCTAACTCTGTTAATGCAGCTATACACTTAGAGCCACCAAGTTCCTTTTTCTTTTGTCTTTACTAAAGGAGTTGGAGCCTTCAAGCCTTTTCACAGCTGTTGATGAGATTTCCTACACTGTTCATGAAGTCAAATTTTTAAGTACGGCTATTAAAAATAACATGGTAAACTCTGCAGAAATTATTAAAGCCGTTGTAAGAAAGCATCATTATAAACTAATGAACGAAGGATTGTAATAGGTTAAATTTAAAAAGCGATCACTGAAATGTATTTACCATCGGGTGTATAGTCAATATTAAGCAGTACGTGCTGGATTTGGAGCTGAGTTCAGTTCAGCTTTTGAGTCTTAAACCATGAAAATAACAGAAACTAGAGAGAAAACTGAGCCTCAAGAGTTCCCTTAGTTGCCTAACCTGACAATTTGGGCTGAAAGCTTTCAGAGACTCCATGACTTCACCTAAACACGCCAGCAGAATGACACCAGTGGAGGCCGTACCCCGAAGTTATTAGGGTCTTTCTCTAATTACTGGTGCACAGCAGTGCCAACTGTCACACCCCACTGCCTTCTCCCTGTTTCAGTGACTGCCTGTCACTCAGGAATGCCTGTACCCTCCAAGGACAGATAATCCCTCCCCAGATTAATGAGAATCTAGCTAGTATGACCCTGTGTGAAAGAGAGATTGGTTTTAATGCCAGAATATTAATTTATAATGTTACAGTTAAGAATATATCTACATACCAGTTGCTTGGCAAGCAAGAAATCTAAATAAGAGGAATCCATTATAGAGTTTTAAGGCTCAAATGTTACCAAACTATGAGGCATCCATCCACCAATATGATCATAAAATAGCGTAACTATTCTCCCCTGCCCTTTACACGTGTGGGGAAAGACAGAATGTGAGTTTTTGTCTGTCTACTTAAAAAACAATAACATAGTAGAAATTAAGTATTTATTGAGTACCTATTATATGCTGGGCACTGTTCTAAGGGATTTGCATATTACTATTGAAACTTTACAGTGGCCCCAGGAGTGGATTATTCCAATCACACAGATGGAACTCTTAGGTTCAGAATTTTAATGATTAGCCTGAGGTTACCCAGTTGTTGGTATTACGTACTAGACCTCAGGCCTACTGGATTCCAAATCTTTAGCTTCTTTTGTGTGTGAACCATTTCTGGCTGAGATCCTCCGGGCAGGATTGGCTGTCACTTCCTGCCTTGGGGGCAACGGACAGGTTGCGGTTATATAACAAATTACATAACAGGTAGGGTTATGTAACAGTCTCCTTACTACCCGAATCCTTCATGGAAACTTCACCCACGCTACCCTGCTTAGCTGCTAATGAGCACCAGGTCAATTAAAGATCACTTGGAGATCCCAGAGAACTGGAGAACAGTTCCGGGCAGCAATCTGGTTCCTCGCTACAGCTCAGGTCTGGCTGACCCCCTTCACCACTTCCTTGCCCCCTGTTTACACCGCACTAGGCAGCACTGGGACAGTTTCACTCTGCTGCTCACACGCTGGACTGTGAGCTCCTTGCACACCGACATCAGGTTGTTATGTCACACAGGAAGCAGCTCATCAAAGTGTATAAACCCAAAACACAGCCTGATCCGCTGCTGCAGTCACTTGGACAGGTGCTCCCTCGAACACACATATGTGTGTGAGTGCACAAAATACATTGCAAGGCCAGATTTAGGCATATGCATATAAACACATGTAATATATTAGAAGACAGATTTTTGCTTTGGAGGTTTTTTAAAGTTCTATTTTAATGGGAAATTAAAAAGAAAATACATATAATACATCAATGGTTTTATCATCACATAATCAAAACAGTGCGCTTCACATTTCTTCACAAGGACAAAATGTTGAATGAAATTTCCACAGCCCTGGCAGTACCTGTGGCTCAAGGAGTAGGGTTTGAGCCGGATATACCAGAGGTGGTGGGTTCAAACCCAGCCCTGGCCAAAAAACTGCAGAAAAAAAAAAGAGAGAGAGAAATTTCCACGGTCTTTTAAAAATATCTTTCCCTTTGAGCCAAAAAAGTGTAAATAGACAAGATTCACTTTTCTGGTAATATTAATAATATGATCTGATGCATCTTTTAAAAGCCTCACACAAATTAAAAACATATTACCTATTTTGAAATTATTATACAAAACCCTTTAACCGCTAAAACTTGAAATGAACAGTCAGTCCACTAATCTGTCCTGTTCTAAGAGCTAAAGAGACAGAAAAAATTGCCCTATAATTCAACCACGCTTGGTGTTAGTGGGAGAGGGGTGCGGCAAAAGACACAGAAACAGAAACTAAGTGAGCATTTTGAAGAGTGACAGTGCTACGAAAAAAAAGAAATCCGACTACGTGATGGATACATTTGGAACAGAAAATTATCTTGATGGATCAGGTTATTTTTTGTGTTTTAAGGGCAACGCTTTTCACAGCCCTATTTTCTTAGTACACTGTGAATATTACTCCGGTGTCTTCTGGCTCTATTACTTCTTTCTCAAAATTTGTAAGATTCCCTGTGATTTTGAAATTTCTATCAGATTGTCCCTAGGAGTGTGTCCCATCTCAATATTCTGCACAGAACACGATGAGCCCTTCCGATCTGCAGATCCGATGTTTTTAATCAGCCTGGGGAATTTCATATATTGTGTGTGCAGCGACTCCTTGACCTTCCCCCCGTCTTGCCCTTCCGGAATGCCGCCTGCTCACATTTGGTGTCCTCTATATACCCCCTGAATCTATTTTGTTTCCCTCCTGATTTCTATCCCTCAAAACTTATTTCTGTGTAGGTCAGATGTTTCACTCATTGATTTTCTAGGTGCAAATTCAAGCAGCAACAAAGATCACGTTTTCCTTTTTAATTTTTCAGTTTAAAAAAAAATCTTAAGTTTTTAGATCCTTGTGGTATTGTTGTGGCTTTGCTAGAATTTCCTTACAGTGTTCTTACTAAGTTTCATTCACATTGTTATCTGTCTCCCTGGATAGCTTTATTTTGATAGAGAGTCATTCTGGCTTCGGTTTTTCTCCCCTTTTCTTGATGCTGAATCCTGTGAAGTGTGGAGCTGGCTGGTTTTCTAATCTGCTTGCTGGTGTCAGGCCCTGCCTGCCTCTGGTGGCATCTCTGGGGCACTGACTCTGTCCCTGTGGACCAGCAGAGCAGCCACAGACCAAAGCACCTAGGGGCAATCTCTCCCCTCACCCAACTTTGGGACAGAGGACACAGCCCAAATGTCAGGTCATCCCCAGCTCCTTGGGAAATAGGAAAAATAGACACATTCATGTTTTCTAATGCTGATCTTTCCGCTCACAAAACCCAGGGATCTCTGGAAAGCAGGCAATACCCAGCATCTATACAAATCAAATTCTCCCCTTGAGGTTCCTCTGGGCTGGCCCCAGACTCTTCCAATGCAGAGGGTAGGACGTCCCACAGCAGCGTCCCTCAGCACCTTCCAGTATCCCCCCTGCCTGCTGGGCTGGACCAACATCTCTTTGTTTTAGGAAGTTTGGAATTAGAATTGGGTGTGGAGGGGCACTTGGCAGCCATCTTCCCAGAATGGAGTTTAGACAAACTTAATAGCTACATTAAGTTGCTCACAAGCAAAGCTTGCCTTAGAAATACACAGAATCGGACATTTGCTAATAAAGTCAATGATCAAAAATATGTGTCTTGTTCTCTAACACCTGAAAAGCAAACACAGTGTAAGGGATTAGAAAGGGGGAAAATGGAAGGAAGAATTAAAGACAATGTCTCCAGTTTCATAGGAATTCCGATAAAGCATCATAATTTGTATGTCGCGGGTCACAATAACCTTTAACTGACTCATAATTTTGAGTAGTCTTAAAAAATAAGCCTCAGTTGTATATTCCAACAAAGAGACTTACATCTGCTTTCATATAGAAGAAACCATCTAACAAAAGGTCTACAAGAAAAATGGAGCACCGCGACATTAGAATTTGGTGAAGCACCTTTCTCGTACGGAGACGTAACTTTTCAGAAAGATACGACAGTAAATGTAAGAACCATCACAGGAACTGCTTTGTGAAATTTCTTGTGGATCTCATAAATAACAACAAAATAAACAGCAGAAAACAAACATAAATAGTTTAGAATGTCAAACCCGTGAAAAGGCGCCATGTGAAAAAGGATCTCAGCATCATTAATCCGTGAAGATAAACGCAGAGAAATGGCGCAATGAATCAAAGGAGAAGCCGGGGCTGGAACCAAACACTGCACGTTTCCACTGTGTGCCGTTACACAGAGGACTCAACAGCAACCACAAACAGACCGAGTGGAAAAGTGAAGTGGCAAAGCAGACGGTGAAAACTACTGGGATAAAGGAGCAGCTTCCCATAAAGGGTCTTCACTAGCCACCCAAACCCACTGCTCTGAGATACAAGCTTGAAAGCCTAATTAACGCACAAGTCGTGTTTAGGCAGCTATTCACAATAACGGGTACTCTGCTTTTCTTTCAGCATAACCTGTCTCATCTTAACTATCATTTTACAAGATATTTGCAAAATCCCAGTGTTCTTAAGTCATCTAATTAAGCCTTCTTATGCACCCCTTTTAGCTCTGGAGCTGGTTGTACTGAAAATAGCCCTGAGATTCAAGATTGTTGCTAAAGATCTTCTGAGGAGATTAAGTAGACATCCTTTTCTATCCGACCACACACTTTATTTACATCTGGCCTAAATCGCCGCTGCAGAAATCTGAGTGTACTTCCTGAGCTTGCAGCCTTAGCAGAGATAAATGGTCCCTATAAGTCATTGCCTCTAAATATACCAAAGCTACCACTCAGAATGAGTGAAAATCATCTCCAAAGCTTTTCGGAAATTCTCCTAACATAGAAACTAATCCACAAACAGAATTCAGAACTCGAGAATGAGTTTTGGATACAAAAATCAAATGTAACATAAGCTATTAATTAAGGAGGAGAATAGAAGCCATGTTTATTTGATGTAACCTGGTTCCTCCCCCCACCACCCTGAGTATCAACAAGTTACTGTCAATAACATTCTTATGCCATTATATATTTGACATAAAAAGTAACAAATAGTAATTAGGTACTTCATTCAACTTTTGAGCAGTGATTTTTCTGTCATTTTTACAATGTATTCAATTATATCATTATTCAAAATGTGGGCACATTCTCCCAGGGGAGGCTTCCTGCAGCGTTAAGATTATGTAATTATCTTAATTGAGATCCCTTCTTTCCCACGTGGTGGAATTGTGACCCATCAAAAGCTTATTGAATTAGCAAAACAACTTTATGCCTGCATTTTCCTTAGATTAATTATATCTTAGAGAGATCGCTTTCATATAATTTTGTGTAAACATTTCTTTCAAGAGAACTGATTGACACATCATCCACTTTGGCATTAAAACTTAGGTGCGGTGGGAGTGGTATGTGTAATAAAGCAGTGACATCAAGCTGTCTGCCTTTCACGGAAGACCAGAAAGGAAGGGGCTGCCTCTCTCCATCCTCTAGCACTCAGGTTTCCAAGTGAAGATGGCCCATAGCAGCAATGTTTTACTCCGACCACCGTTAGCAAGCATTACTAGCAGATACCAAGCAAGGGGGCTGATTTTTAGGTAGTAAGATCAAATTGTACTATGATAACATAGAAACAATCTCTAACTCTCCATTACACTTAAGAGACAATACCAGAAGAATTCAGATTTCACTACTCTCACTGGGAATAGCCCTACCGATGATCACTGCACTGCCCCACCCAGCACCTCCCGGGGGGCCTGTGCTTCTCCCACCCCAAGTCTCTATTCACACACTCACTAATTCCTACCCTACCCTCTCTCTCCCATAAATGCCTGTTCTTTCATAAATTTACTCACATATTGGCATAAATGCCTGACCATGGCTTTATTTTTTATTTATCCCTGTTGTGAGCACATTTTAAAGTGTGTTAGTAAAGAAATAAACAATCATTTTTCTTTTTCATTTTAAAAATTATCCTTGCTTTTTCATGACATCCTCAAAAACAAGAAATTATTCTTCCTAAATTTGACCCCTAAAAATATCTCTGATTTTGGATTGGTGGTTTTTGCTTTTATCATTTGGTAATTTTTGAAGTATAAATGGAGCTCTATGTTGTATTTGGTTTGGTTGTCAAATGAAAGCACCCAGTGTGACATGACTGCCAGACAAAGACATTCGCCTACCCCACAGGAAGCGCGTGCCCCGGACGACATGGGCCTCTCACAAACACCAAGTTCTACCTTGTCATTTCCTCTATAATTAAAATCAGATGATCTGTTTCTTTCAATGCCATGAATATTTTGGGGGTCATGACACTTCTGATCTATGTTCATACAATATGATTAAGAGAAAAGGTAGGTTTTTTTCTATTTTTTTAAATTTCAGATTAGTATAAGGGTACATAGGATTAACTTTCATTGTCTGTGTTTTTAAGAGTCTATGTCTGGCCGGTTCCAGAGGCAACTCTGTGGAATCAGCTAGAGGCTGCCCAAGAATGAAGTCAGGTTGAACACAGTCTGTGACATTTTAATTATTAAAAAATTCAAAAATCAACACAGCTGATGAACTTTAAAACAAGACTATAAGACAGATTTTTTACTTTTCTTGCTCTAACTTGTACTTCCCTTTTAAAATATGCAATCTATTATCCTGAGAGCTATTTCAGAATAGATTCACAAAATTGCCATATCCTTAAGGGGTCACCTTTTTTCCTCATCTGTTGGCACTGAGACAAGTTTCACATAAAGAACTCCTGACACATTGGAGATGGCTCTTAAAGCTTTTCAGAGGAGACTGAGCAGACTTCCTGTGCCTTGCTGACTACACACATTACTGCATCTGGCCTACATCTCCACTGCGGTAACTGAGAGCATGTCTTGGCTCCACAGCTTCAGAAGAGAGAAACGATCACTATGGAACATCATATCCAAGATCAAAAGCTACTGCTGAGAATGTGTGAAAATAATCATTCAGCTTTTACCTAAATCATAAGTTATTCTCACACGTAAAAGTAACTGGCCTTGGTACTTAGAACTTAATTTTACAGTGGAGTAGTAACATGAAAAGCCAACACAATGGAGTCTGTCGATTGTGGAAGGATCTGAACTGAACTGCTCAGCTAGAACCTGGGTCTTCCCACCATGACACTGAACGCTGTGATTGCAAAGTTAGAGCCCTCCTATACTTCATGCATAGTAGGGAGGCATCACAGTGCAGTTAACACGTCATCACAGTGCAGTTTAATACTGCTTCTTAAAATTCACTCACCTTGCTCAGTATCTGCTAGTATATTAGTTATCAGCGAAATTCAAAATTATCCTCACAATTCTTCCTAAGAAAGTTGAGTGAGGAAAAGCAATTCTTACATTTCTGGGATCCATCTGGAAAAACTCTGGATGGTTCATTATATCCTTAAGTGTTTGGTGAAAATGTGGGCAAAAGTACAACTCAAAACAACCACTGGTCAATGTTTATCTTCTACTCCCTTAAAAGAAATATTTAAAATTATAAACTGGTAGAAGCATTTTAATAGATTTAAATTCGGTGGGTGATTTGGAACTATTGCATCTACAGCAATCTTGGGGCACGTGATACTCAGCAGACACACAGGATCGTTTTGTTAATGGTTACCAAAAGGCCCACACCACACAGTCTCTAAGGGCAGACGTGATGTGCGCCTTGCAGAGTGGTAGTTTCTGTATATGTGGTAGGCATGCACCATATTACCAGATGAATCAAGGAACCAAATGGGCTTTTAAAAATTAAAAACATATTTTTAAGTGTGGGGGCATGAGAATGTGCCTTGAAGGCCTCCAAACAGAGAGAGATTAATTAGGCAAGTATCAGGCGCTGGGCTCTGAAATCCACCCTCATGCTGTCCGAGGGCCATGCTGCTCACAGGCTGCCCCCAGACAGTGGCTGAGGGCAGCAGGCAGTGCGAGGTGGGCTTATCCCCAGGAAACGAGCAGTTCCTCAGAAGGCTGACTTTAATTCAAGGGCTCCCCAAAGATTTCGCTAAATCCTTCTTGGACTGCACAGTGGTCTAGGATACGTTATCTGATTTTCCCTCCCTCTCTCTTTCACTTACAGACAGTGGCACGGCCATCCAGTGGCTCTGGCAGGCTCAGCAGCTGTTACACCAGGGTTCCCTGAATAACATCCCTACACGTTTAGCCCTGTACTGGGTGTTTCTTGGAAGACCTAGACTAGCACAGTAAAGTAACTTCAAAACTGAGCAATTCTCTTTGGAATGCTGACAACGCTACTTTTTAACCAATTTTTTGATCTATTTTATTATAAATTACTATACTATATTAACATATAATAATATGTCATATAACATTTTACTATAAATTTATATACTATGCAAAAGTTATTTACCTCCTTTGAATTACAAATGATCAGTCTTCGGTCAAGATCCACACTTTAGGCACATACTAAATAAATTACCGTCTATCCTTTTAGCAGAATGAGAAGATTAAGACTATGAAGTCCATTCATTGGTTATTTGGATTTCAGTCTTATTTTTCAGCATGAGTAATACTCATGTGAATAACATGAAACTCTTTTATTTAACATGAAACTCTTGGACAAAGCATTAACATCTTTATTTCTATATTAATCTCATATCATTTACAAAAGAAGAAATGAGCAGTCACATTTTGAATGTTATTCCACTGTTGGGTTAATACCAGCTCCCTTATAGAATGCATATCAGTTTCCCAATTTTTTAATAATATATTTAATATAGTTCAGCCCACAATGGCATAATATCTTGCACATAAAACCTGCTTAATTAATAGGATGTCTTGATGTCTATGACTGTACCGCTAGCTCACGGTTCATCCTTTGACGGCATCTACTGTACTCACACAGAGTTGGAGGGGTGAAGACTCCTCCAGTGTGATCAGTGGCACGTGACTTAATTCTGTGAATAACAACAGTCATGTGCAAATGTAGGCTTAATGTAGGACAGAATGGGGAGCGGAGTCTTCCATTAGCCCGAAGTTCAGCTAAGAAGTATTGGGGCAGACTGTCCCATCTCAGTGAACAGGGCTCCCCCCTCTAATCCCTTCATCTCTGCCTCATCCTGAATCTCCGTAGAGCTCTCAATTCATCTTTTCCCCCAGACACTTGCAATGAGACCCACCCATGGCTGAGAACCATAGGAAGCAGACAGACTCCACAGTTAAGATAGTTAGGTTGGGCTGTGGTTGCTGCTTGTGTGTCTATTTAGATTTTCTTACATTTTCCTTGGCTTCCTACATTATGCTGGAGTTAGTGCAAATGAAACATTTTTTAACGATGTTCAGAAACACCTTAGTTACATATGCAAAGTTAAATAGCCAACTCATAGAGACTACTATCTTCTACGGTCACCTGAAAGAGCTATAAATATTCCCAATGTCAAATATGAAATAAGAAAATATATGCTGGCTCGGCACCTGTAGCTCAGTGGTTACAGTGCAGCCACATACACTGAGGCTAGCAGGTTTGAACTCAGCCCAGGCTAAACAATGACAACTGCAACAAAAAATAGCCAGGCGTTGTGGCGGAGATATATGTACATATATCTCCAATTTGGGTTTTAACTGAAGGCCTACCCCTTTTTCCTGTACATTTGAAGTTTAGTCTAAAACCAATACTCATGTGTACATGAGCCTTATCTGTTAATTAGTTATCAGGGGACAAGATCTGGATATACTTTAAAGCTTTACAAAATAAAATAGAATCACAATTTTGTGCCAAATGTGTTATTGACTATATATGCAACCTTAGAGCAAATGAAACACGTGTCAGTCTTAAACAGCTGGATTCATATAATTAACACTGTGAGGTTCAGTTGGAATATTTAAGTTAAGCTTCCAAATATCTAAGGAGCACTCTGTGCATATTTTTATATCCACTACAGATAGGGGAAAAGCATTGCAATTCATGATATTTCCCCTGTTTGTTTGGAGAATAAGGACACACAATCTTAGTTCTCATCATAGTACTTGAAAGTCTATAAATATTTATAAACTTAACTATTAACTTTCTCAGGGGCCAATATTCTGATCATTCACCCATGGGTTTAACCCAACATTCTCAAGGTTCTGAAATTATGTACGAGGAACATAAGGAACGATTAATAGAGGTACAAGTAACTGAAAAGGTCAAAAAATAAGGTCCATTTACTGTCTTGGACAAAATATTCCAGGTCAGTGTCAAGTATCAGACTAAGAGTGAAAACCAGACTACGAGAAGCTCCCCTTCACCAGCCAAACAACGTGAAATGTCAATACTCTTTATAATTTATTTATAACTAAAAACAAGACAACTTTTGAAATTTAATTCCTTGTTTTTAACTTAGTCCTCATTGGTAAATGTAAAAAATATGCAAAAGTATTTTGATGCTAAAATGGCAACAGTACCTTTCTGCATCAGTTCCATTATCAGAAGTCACTGATGGAAACAGGTAAGAATTATAAGGCGTGTTGACAGAGTCTGAGCAGATGGGGCTGCAGAGACATCAGCACCGTGAGGCAGACAGGATCCAAGATGTTCACTGACCAGGAGGGGAGCAATTGCACTTTCCTTCTGCTTCTTAGGCCTAACCTCAGACTTACCATTAGATGAAGGTGTATGTGGTGGGGGGGCACCCGATTGACACATACTTTGTTATTTCTGCCTCTATTATTTGAGATTTCTCAAGTGTGAGAATACCATGTTTCCTTAGGCTGGGCTGCTACTTGACACAGGCTACGTGGACCACACGACTGAAGGACGAGGCCTGCTCACCCCGAGGGAGCACCTGCTCATAAGTACAGATGCCTGCACCCTGATCATCACTCCCTCCTTAGTTTCAGTGTTGGCATGATGACAATGATGATGGTGATGGTGACGATGTGCGTGTGTGTGTGTCTGAGATATGACTCCTCGGATCCATGTTCATGCATCATGGTTGGGAGAAAGGTCGTTTCTTTTACTTACCTGAAATCCTGCCCAGTACCAGAAATTTGACTGCGCTGAATTCTCTGCCTGATGACAGGTGGACTTGCCTCCTTGTATCCTCATCAATCTACAAAATTATTACGTGAGATATAAACATCCAAATGGATGCCATTTTGTTGAGAAGAGAGGAAGCACAGTAAACAAAAAGATGATAAATGAGGCAACTGAGAGCATGGCCCTGAAGGCTGAAATATAACAAATGTTAAAGAGTTATATATTTAGAAAGGCTTCTCTACACTATTTCTATACTACCCTGAGATACCACTGCACCCCACAAACTCTCCTTTCTATTGCCTTATTTTCATCCATCATATAAGGAATCCAAAATTGATAAGCCAGAAAAAATACAGGGAGTTATTTTTCACCTCAATACTTTGACTTAGCATGGCATTTTTACTTGAGTTAAGCAACTAAGAAATTTTCTTGTACACGGAGCACAAAAACAGTGGGCTTTTCTTTAAAAACAAGTTGAGTGCATAATTATTCTGATATTGCAATTATTATTTTCTATAATAGACCCCTTACTGAATTCATATTCGTCTAAAGTAAACTGGTTTTACTAGAATAGCAGTGGCAGGATACTGTCATGTGACATCATTCCCCTCCTAAGCAAAGCAGAACAAGAAAAGGTGGCATCTTAAGTATCAGGTATTAATAATGTATTAGGTAGGATCTTATTGCTTAAAGAAACCTGACCACATTTGATGGCCTGTCTGTGACAGGAGACCACTGGAAGGACCTTTGTTTACTGTATTCATTATCAAATCTCTGCTCTAGGTCCTGGGGAGCCACCATTAGGACCATTGCTTCTGTTGAATTTATTACCTCCACAAAGGCCACTCCTCCTTCTCTGTTTATCTCTACGTGGTGGAGTTGTCCATCAGCCATGTTTTTAAAATCAAAGTTAACAACATCAGGTTCTTGATATCTGTTTAGCTTGTACCGTATCTGCAAACTTCCTAAAGTGGAAAAAAGATTAAATTTTTAGTAAAAATTATATTTTAAGAACTACTTAGAAAAAAATCAGAGTCCTTTGGTTGTTATTTATTCATTTGAAAGATACCTTCTAATCATAATTCTTAGAAGTTTTGAAATGAAATTGCAGTACTATATTTTCAAAATCAAGACCAAACACGTTGCTCACGAACAGTCTCTTTCCTGCAAATCTTTAATTTTCTTTGTTAAAGGTAAACTCAGATTAAGCATATGCACATCTCTGTAGTAGCCTCTAACTTAAAAAAAAATATGGCTAAGTATTTCTGAGATACCAAACTATTGCATAATATTGTAATTATTTCTATTATCTTTAAAAAATATATTTCATACTCCTGAAATCCAATTGATTAATGAAATAATAAAAAGCAAAAATACTTTTACTAAAGGTAAGACATATATCCAAGTGGACATAATCATAGACTTTGAAATGAAATTAGGGCAAAGTAAATTAAGTTTTAAGCTAAATTTAGCACTGGAATTAATATTACTCACTTAATTGCCTACAGAGATGGTGATTAATATATTTCAAAGGTTATCCTCCAATTTAACAAAGAAAATGTCCTAACAGATATATTTCAAGCTTAAAATGTATGGTGTAGATAAAGGTACTTTGGAACAATATTATTCTTTTTTTGGTGTTCAGTGTCCTTGGGCCACAATTCAAGAGTTGAAATGACATATTTACATGCTTGTACGCTTGTTTATTTTTATCACTCAGAGAATTTATTTCTAAAATATTTATCTTTCATCCAAATGCAGGAAAGAGAAAAAAAAATAGTAAGTGGCTTTCTGTGACCAAGTTTCTGCAGCAAACACATTTCCCAGTCCCCACGCCCTTGCCCTCCAAGGACATACCATTATTTCCCAGATTATTTCATTACCTAAAATTAGAACTCATAGGCTGTCTTATGGGAATCTTCTTACACTTAAGGCTGGCTTGTTAACACTCCCTGAAGATGTCTTCACTTTGATTTGGGTATAACAAGACATCTGATTTCAAAATGAACCCCCAAACCAATATCAATATCCATATGGAGTGGTCAAGAGCTTCTACTAATGCTAAAACACAAAGTAAATTTTTACACTGCATATGCAAAACTACCATAATCACAGAGAGATAAAGGCATCTTAATTATTTCAAAGAACCCTTTTAGATTAAACGTATAGGACAGTAATAAAAAGCAAAATGAATACAGAAACAGACACGTTCCTGATTCCCTGCTGTGGCTTTAGAAGGAAGAATGCGGGAACCTTCCACAGTACCACTTCCCTTGTGTTTCAGTTCAGTTTTCAGTCTCTCACCTAAAAAACACTCACCGTTTTTGGCGATGATGACGGAAAGGTATTCTTTGTAAGAAGAGCTCACGAAAAGCAGCAAGCTTGGTGTCCGTGTTGTTCGGAAGCTAAATTTGATGGTCTCTCTGCTCAGCTTCATGTCACCATGGAATGAAGCAGCGTGGGAGCTGGAGTTTTTACTTAAAAAATAATTGTCTTGAAAACTGTAAATCACAGATGAGCCAGATTCAAAATATGCAGAAATCTCTGAAATAACATGGATATTTTATGTTCAGAAAATTCCAGGACAGGTCTTAACTACGGAACTGATTTTTAATTCTTTTAAATCATGAATTGCATAGCTAGAAAAAACAACCCTACGCTAAAATAGAATAACACAGTGAATTAACAGAGCTTTCATAATGATCTTTAAAATGGCTTTTTGTTAAGATGACATATTATAAACTCACTAGTATAATTTTACAACTGAAAGCTAAATGCTTTCTTATCTGAGCTCAGACATAAACCAGAATTCTCATCTTTCACCTCCTTGATCACCACTTTCTTATTTAAAGTTTAACTTTGAGCTACTATTTGCCGGGTAGGATACAGTAGTCTCCCTGTAATGGTTAGGAAAGAAGACAGTCTGAAGGATTCTCTTCCCTCTTAGGATCAGCAGGCAGAAAATTTTCCTTTACAGCTAAACTTTTTCTGAAATTTATTGTTCACTATAAAAAGAAAGACAATTGATATGAAAGAGGGAAACAGAATCAACAAAATAAACTATCGAGCCTGTTTTAAATCATTTTGTCAACGCATAGTATTTCCATTGCACGAGATTCATGCTCCAAATTCTCTCTCTCCCTCATGTTTGTGCATGTGCACACGTACACCCCGCAAGTATGTATGGCAATGAAGAGAATGGTAGAATGATGGTCAAAATTACTGGTTTTGAACCTGTTTCTGTGCATTACTATAAAAGGCTGGTTGTTGAGTACTGAGTGTAGATGATGCTCAGTGGGTGATACGGTAATGTCTAGACTCCCTTGCGATTCAGGGATTTTTTTTGCTTGTTTTATTGCTTTTATTACCTATAATAAAGTTTTAATATCCAATATAACATAAGTATACAGAGTAATAGTTCTGATTGCACTTAGCAAGATGAACTGGAAGTTATTCATATTCAGAGAATGAAGACGTGTTCTTATAAAGATGTCTTAACATTAATTCTAACCTTAAATGTGGGAAGGCTCCTAGAGTGGTGGCAGCCGTGTGTGGTTATTGTCACAGGTTGATTTGCAGATGAGAGCTGATTTCTGAAGAAAGCAGATGACTGAAAAGTGTCTTTCGGCCCACTTTTCATTAATCATCCAGGGCTTTCTTTGCAAATCAGAAGCTGGTTCAGGGTGGGGCCCATTTTGGTTGGCCTCTTTCAGAAAAAGGGTCAGTAGCCCAGACACACTTAAGTGAAGAAACTGAATTTAAATTGGATGTCAGTGTTCTATGAGGAACTATGAAAGTGTAATAAATTCTGTGTCTTCATAGGAGCCTGTCCAGAACACTTAGCACTACACTCCTTTCTTCCTTCCATGACACACATCAGTGAATGAGAGAGGCTGCCAAACATTCTACGGTTTTATTTTCCTGGCAGGTATCAGTGCAATGCAAAATAAAAGGTCTCAGTGTCTCTGTTTTGTTATGCATCAGTGGAAAAATATTTGATGGTAAAATTATTTATATTCCAGGCCAAAGTATTTGTTTTGGGGGGAAAAAACCCAAACAAACAAATCAGAAACGATGCTTCTTAAATTCTGCTGCATTGCTGAGTATCAAAAACATTGATAATGCTTTTAAAGATTTTAAAATACAGAACTGTCCCATGGGACCGGTTGCTGAGAGCCGTATTGTTGAAAGAGCATGGGCCTTAGAGGGAAGGAAGAAGGGTGGGCAGTTAAGGTTTTAAGACACCCCCAGGTAACTGTTAGTCATGCAACAGACACTAGGGTTTCAAGAATTGAGTCAATAAGCTAAGTAATGAAATAGGACTGGCATTATACAGATACTCTGCAAAAGAAATCTAGGGATGGAAATATTTTTGTTTCAAACAGCTACACAGAACAGCACTGCTAGCTGTTTGGTTCAGATTGCAGACGTTTCTCTGTTACAGCGTCTGATGCCGCACTTAGCACTTACCGTTGGAGCAGAATGGCCCTGTGTACGCAGAGAAAGTGCAATCGCAGAGGAACCCGCTGGGCCTTTCTCTGCATTTCCCGCCATTGCGGCACAACTTTCCATAGCTGCTGCAATGTCCCCTACAACCTGGCTGCACCTCTGGAGTCACCTGGGCTCTTTCTTCCAAATCCAAGGTCATTCCGTTCAACTGCAGAGCCCGAATGCAGCCCAGAAAGCCCCTCTGTCTGGTGGCCGTCCCACCTAAAAGGGAAATACTGCAAATGGAAACACGTTCCTAGGTGTTTTATTCAGGATTTAAAGACCAGACAAAACTGAGGCCTTACAGAGAATAGCAAAAATTAGATAAGCAAACATGATTTTGGAAACACTATTCATCATCGAACACAGACATCAAGAATATGAAACATTAATTTTTTTAAGTTGAATTTGTTACATATCTCTTTTCTAAGAAAGATTTATTAATTTTTTTTTTTTAGTCTCTTTATCTTCTTGTTTAATTCCTCCTACATTTACTCAATCTCCCACCATTCATTTATTTCCTACATGGCTGTCAAGTTGTTTATTCTTTGTGTTTCTTTAAAGAAATTTAATAGACATACGATAATTGTACATATTTATGGGGTAAATAGGGATGCTGTAAAACATACAATGTACAGCGTTCAGATCAAAGGTAATGGGCATATCCACCATTACAAACAGTCTCCATTTCTTTGTGTTGTGAACAAAGCCTTCCTTGTAGCTACTTGAAACTGTCTCTTATTGTCAACTGTAGTCCCCCTCCAGTGGTGTAGAACACTAGACCTTATTTCTCCTATCTAGCTGGAATTTTGTATCTTTTACCAAATCTCTTCCTACAACCAACCCCCTTTTTCTGTTACGGCCTCTGGTATCCTCTCCTCCACTTTTTACTTCTATGAGATCAACTTTCCCTGGCTTCCCCAGGCATGTGTGTCTGAGGGAGAACGTGCGATGTTTCGCTTTCTGTTCCTGGTTTCTTTCACTTCACAGACGCCCTTCAGTTTTGTTCATGCTGCTATAAATGTGTAAATGACACGATTTTTTTTCTTTCTTTTTTTTTTTTTGCTGAACAGAATTCCACTGCATATACACCACAGAGTCTTTATCTGTTCATCTGGGCACCTAGGTGGATTGCGTATGTGGGCTACGGGCCCAGCGCTGCAATGTAATACCCGTGGGGGTGCTGATGCCTTCTCCGTATACTGATTTCCTCTCCTTTGGATAGATGCTCAGTCTTGGGATTGCTGGATCATGTGGTAGTTCTATTTGTAGTTTTTTTGAGGAACATGTCATTCTTGAAGTCAATCTCCTCTGCCATTATTCTTGGGACTTCTCTCTTTTCCCTGCACGCCAGAGCTGTTACCCACCTTAAGTGTCACAGCTTCCCACTCTGCTAACTCAACTCAATGAGTTCCCAGGGCTTAAAATATCTGGCACGGTTTTTTTGGCATCCTTGCTGGGTATTCCTTTCCTGAGCAAGGCAACGTACAGTCTTGGCTTTGGCACGAGAACATTTTGGAGGGAGTGAGGTACAGTGAGGTTTGCATTAGACGTGTATCACTGGTGCCCTATATGTTACAGCACATTAGATTATGGCATATAGTGTATAGTATCAGCATCATTAAGCCACACTGTTATGCATTTATTCCTCTGAAACCCCCCAGTCTTCCTGATTCAGGGGTTTACCTCACTCTGCCAGCAACATACTAATAACCAAACAATGTGAGGTCCTACCACTGACCACAGTCCATTTATTTCCACCTGTTCTACATTGTGTTTTCTTGTTTAGTTTGTTATGAATGACGGGGGGAGGGGCAAAGACAATTTCAGGGACTGGCCTGCAGGTGCTGCTGAGGAAAATTAGAATAGACACATGTAGCTAGAGGCAGAGGTAGGATCAGAACGCACTGGGAGTCTTTCATCCCAAGGAAGCCCCTTCTCCCTTCCCACCACAGTACAGCCAAAGAAGATAACTCTTCCACTTTCTTCTACACCTCAGATCATTTTGGGTTTGAATGGAATTTCAGTTCTCCAAGCTTTGCATCGCAGCTCTTTGCTGGGTACTGTCTGACACTGGAGATACGAAATTTTATGTATGTAACTGATCTTGCTGTCAAAGACCTCCCAGTCTAATAACAAAATGACAAAGGGCAATGGGAGATTACTACATGGTTTTGATGGTAAAACAAATATAATATGGAAAAGAAGGGCAGAGCATGGGGTTATCAGCAAGAAAAAAGAATGTATGTGTGAAGTACACGGTTAAATAGTACTTTTAATAGAAGGCAAGGCATGATGGCTCACAGCTGAAATCCTAGCATTCTGGGGGCCAAAGTGGGAGGATCTATTGAGCTCAAGAGTTCGAGGCCAGCCTGAGCAAGAGCAAGATCCTATCTCTCCTAAAAACAGAAAAAATTAGCCAGGCTTGGTGGCATGCGCCTGTAGTCCCATCTACTTGGGAGGCCAAGACAGGAGGATTACTTGAGCCCAGGAATTTGAGATTGCTGTGAGCAATGATGACACCACTGCACTCTAGCTTGGGTGACACTCTGTCTTAAAAATTAAAAAAAAAAAAAAATGTTTGCAATAGAAGAAAATCAACTCCCAACTTTGTAAATATAACTTTTTATTTCTTTACTTTTGAAGAGTTGTTTACCTTATCAAATAGTTTTAAACTACATTTTTTAGTGACCAGAAAACATTAGGAAAAAAATGTCTAATTAGACACAAACAGTTGTGTCATACTTGTGCTGAGAATTTTTACTTTACCACTAGGTTTCAAGTTAATAGTTTTTTTTTTTCCAGATGTAACTCTTCTGAAAAGCATTGCTAATGTAAATAGAATTGGGCTTGAAAGCTTAATTAAAGATTCTACTGCCTTTTCAGGGTTAGAGTATGTCCAATTAAAATGAGTTGCAGTTTGATTAATTGATTCTGGATGTTTCCACTGAGCTATTATGTTAGAAACTATCTTCCAATTAATTTTCTATCAATTTACCTGCCAGGCTATATCAGATATAATGAATTTCAGGACTTCGCAAACACTGAGTGTGTTGTGAAACAAATGCCTAACCTTTCTATGTGATTGAATAAACTGTGCCTGCCCACCTCTGTGACAGTACCAAGGCCTCGACTAGGTGAAAGCAGAGACTGAGTTAGCTTTTACCTGTTGGCCCAAACCTTTCATCACCTTCATTATTCTTAACTTAGGAAGTTACTCTAAGTGACAGATGTTATCGTCACAGAGTAGAAGCTGGCTCTTTCCTATGCCAATTTTCAACTACTTTCGTGGCAGGAAGACCTTTGAGATTACACTTTAAATTTTTAGTGGCAAATTATTCATGTGCTGTGCTTGAATGTTTTTGAGGATTAATTGGGAACAAATGCATAATTCACCCAGGGGCTGTAGAGCAAGAAAGAAATCAAGATCCCCACACTTCTCTTTAAAATTCAAAGTTACAGAAATTTGCCTTGCAGGATACAGGGGCTCTCCCTGATCTTGGCACAGTGGCAAAGAAAGACAGGGAAGGCCGTACCCACAAGCAAACCTGGGGCAGGAAAGTGGGAGGGCATGCAGGCTGGGCCCAGGACCAGGTCTGGAGACGGAAGGGAGAAAGCTGCCTCCTGTATATCAAGCCCTGGACCTTGAATTCCCATCAGGCATCCTGGAGGAAGACTTATCCCTGCAGGAATGCTGGTGTCAGTTAACGGAGAAGTCCGTGAAAGCAGAAGCCCAGCTACAAGTTTGCTTTGCAATGTTCCTTATTATTAAGAATGAAGTCCTAGAAGTGTAGGGAAGAGGAGGGCTACTCTCTCTCATGTTCAAAGAAGTATTATAGCTTAAAGAGGCAGCTGGTGTGAGCAATAGTGTCACAGGCAGAAAATTCAGTCACTTTTCCCCAAACCAAACTCAGTGCGGAGAACATATCCCAGCGGTAGGGACCCCAGAAGAACAGGCCTCTTTAGACTTTGCACATGTGGAGGCCACACAGCTCTCTGGTTTGAACGTACTACAGTCTGTTTGAAAGAAATGATCTGTTGCTGGTATTAGTCATAATTTCTTAGCTCGAGATTTCCCATCTGAATTCTGACTTCAGTCAATGATCACTAAGATTTACCCACTGGACACGGGACAGCACACTGGTGGTTTCTTAGGCTAATAATGAAAAAGATAACTCAAGGAGCGAAGAATCCCATAATTAAAATAAATGATTCGATTACCTGAAAGACAAATGTGACCTTTATTGTACTGAATAAAATGTACAATGGGGGAACACATTTACTGCAAAAGAAAATTAGGCTAGAATAAAAATTATTCAAATACAAGCCTGCTTGATATTCTCTTTCCATAACTATATTTTAACATAGCAAAGCTAGAATTAAAAAAAGGATAAATCCAGAATATATTATAATTAAGAACTTTTTATCAAAAGACGTCATTAACAATAAGAAAGCACAATCAATTCGCAGAGAGGTGGAAGATTTTGTAATTTATATGGAAAGGATTCATCCAAAATACATAAAGAATTATTATAATTTTTTCTTAAGAAAGGAGGCAACCTTATAGAAAACGGGCAACTGATTGGATCAGCCCCTTCATGACAGTAGATACTCAAACGACCAGTAAAGATCTGGCAGTATCTCCTAATGATTGGCATACACGCAAGCTACGACCTAGTAATTCCTCTCCTCTGTACCTACCAAACAAAAATACAAGACTATGTCCATCACATAAATGGCTAAGACTGATAACTGTGTCCTCAGAGCATCAACATGCTTAGACGTCAACATTAATCTCCGCCTGTGGTTTTTAGGAATTGTTAGCTCTAGATACTCGAGAAATTTTTGTAGATTTGATGCAAGTCAAATGCAACCCCAATGACTTCTGACTGTGTCAGGGGCCCTTCCTTCTCCTCCATGTTCTAGCCATAAAGTATTGAAATAAAGTTAGCCCCACTAAAAAAAGCTGTCAGTAAAAGAATTTAGATTGGAAACAAAAATTGCAGAGCTGGTTGAATGAAAATCAATTCAAGGCTAATTTAAGAAGCATCTAGGAAAATGCTGAGTTTACAAACCAAAATAGAAAATGACCACTGTCACATCTCAGCTTAGAAAATGATTGACTCTTCTTCATTTCTCTCTCCTTCATTTCTGTGGCTAGATAGGGTTGGCGAGCCTACGGTAATAGCAGTGACTGGACACTGAGTTCGCAGTGCTAACAAGGTCAAGGGCAAATGTTCAGTACACTGATTAGCATCAGCTCACTAACCTTATTTCTTCCAGGTAATCAGTAGCAGCTATGAATAGGACTATTTAAGAGATGCATAAATCACACACACAGGAAAGACACAGTGAAAGGTGAAAAGAATAGTAAAGACCCAATGTCATGGTTAAGGACAATAATGGAAAAAGAAAAGCTACAAATAGAAGGTGCACCATCACTGTTATTATAAAAAGCAATGTGACGTGATGGCTGAAACTATTTGGAGAAGAGGAGGTATTCACTGAATTGGGGCTCATTGTTTAATATATCAGATTACATTGGTGTTAACTTTTTTCAGTTACTCATAAAAGAGTTTTTTCTTCATTATTTTATTCCTCCTTCACTTTCCAGGGCACCCTACAGTTTAGACTAGTTGAAGGTTAACAGTTGTGATATCTGAAACCTCAGGGACTGTTAAAACTCTTGTTTCCTACTTCTTGGGTGGGGGCTAACACCAGTTGCATCACTGAACCCCCATTTATCATTTCCTTATTCCTATTTCAGTTGTCATATTTTACTGCTGCCCAGCCAGATTACAGATTTTTAATGCTTTCTAGTCATTTTTACTGATTTTGCTCAGAAATTAAAGCTTTACTCTTTGTTCAGGGCTTCATCTGTGATGTGGATCCCCTTAGGACTGGTCTTTAGCAGAGATGATGAAATAAACAATGGAGAAATATATTGGACTCTTTCGTGATATCTCATCGTAGCCGCTGCTTCTGGGAGATTACCAGAACTGTTAATCTTGAAATGGGAGAATATAATTTAAATCAAAATTAATATATATTCAAATAGATACAAAACTATATTTGTGAGTAAAAGTGGTAAAGATAGCATCTCAAATTAACATATTTTTGTGTTATTGAAATTTCTGATGGTTTGTGTCTAATGCATTTTAAAATAACTTTTTTTCCTATTTGAAATATTCAACAATACTTTTCTGCTAAATTTATATACAAAAAATATGCATTTTTGATAAAAGCTACTAAATGTTGGGACAGTAACATAATCTGAGATTGACTAAGAGTAACTTAGTCTTTGTCTTTATATAAAAGTTGTATTTCCATGTAATTTATTCGTTGTTTAAGTTAATATTATCGTATATATTTGAGGCTTGCAACATGATGTTATGTGATACATAGAGATGGTGAAATGGTTACAACAGGGAAACAAATTAAGATATTCACACAATTTTGCTTTTATGACAAGAGCAGTCAAAATCTATCAATTTGCATTTCTCTGATGATTAAGGATGGTGAGCACTTTTTCATATGTCTGTAGGCCGTGCGCCGATCTTCTTCAGAGAAATTTCTCTCCAAGTCTCTTGCCCACCCTGAGATGGGATCACTCGTTTTCTTCTTGC
>NW_003852442.1:7546407-7552384 GCF_000181295.1 Otolemur garnettii
CAGTTACCATTCAATAAAAAAAAAAAAAAAAAAAAAAATCTATCAATTTAACAAATACCCTCAATATATCATTTTATCCACTATAGTCCTGTGCATTGTATCCATAAACTTGTTCCAACATCATCATTATTAAAACTATCATTAATTTCTAGATTTAAAACCTTTTTATTGGTGGCTCCTGTAGCTCAGTGGGTAGGGCTTTGGCCACATATGCTGAGCCTGGTGGGTTTGAACCCAGCCCGGGCCAGCTAAAACAACGCAACAACTGCAACAACAACAAAAAAGAGCCAGGCATTGTGACAGAGGCCTATAGTTCCAGCTACTTGGGAGGCTGAGGCAAGAGAATCGCTTAAGCCCAAGAGTTTGATGTTGCTGTGAGCTGTGATGCCACAGCACTCTACTCAAGCAATAGCTTGTGACTCTGTCTCAAAAACAAAACATTTTTATTAGAAGGATAAAGTCACGCTACAGACCACATACTGCCTTTTCACTATCACACTTACTTCATTCACTTGTCCTGATATTCACATACAAATGATAGTTGCCATAGATACTTGAAAACGCTAATTAGCTACAATTATTTTTAAGATGGATGAAGAAACTACAAATTAAACTCCCAAACTTGCAAATAAAGGAACTTAAATTGCCCTTTAAAAGTTTAACCAGCAAATCAATTATATTGGATTCAAGTAGAGATTCCCAGTAACCCATGGAGTCACCAGCTCTGAATGCAGGTAAGACTCAACTCTAACAGGCCTGAGGATATCAGTGTGTCAGCAAACAGTTTCACAGAGAAAGGTCTTTCTGAATATGCATGTGCTAGAAATAAACCCACGAACAAAGAGGCCTCATCTCCCTGTAGGAGCGCGATTACAGGGCAGCGGGGACCTCACTGCAGGAGGGGAAGGTGGTGGGATTTTCTCTGCACTATGAAAAAGAACCTTTCTGCATCCTGGCAAGAATATGTGTATGTAATCAGGGTCGTGGGGCCAGGAAACCTCTTTAATCACTGCTATACATTAGGACAAATAAAGAAAAGCAGAGAAGCTAACTTCAGGTCAAATAAAAGCTGGGAGCTGAGGTAAGGAACCCGGAGGCCTGCCCGGAAACATCCGTGCCCGAGCGTGTTATCACGGTCAAGCGGGAAAGCGCTAGATAAAAGCTAGGAGCTGAGGTGAGGAACCCGGAGGCCTGCCAGGAAACATCCGTGCCCGAGCGTGTTATCACGGTCAAGCGGGAAAGCACTAGCAGCAATAACCCATTAGTCAGCAAGTTGTGTTTATCTGCATGCAAAGTACGTCCCTACTTTTTAGTTTAAAATTTCTCCTCTAGCCTGCACACTGTTATCTTCCACTCACAGCAGTAAGAGAGATCTTGGAAATTTAAACTAAATTACAGTAGGCCACTCCTCTGATCTCTTAGAATCAAGTGCACATTCCTCACCACGCCCTTACAGGACCCAGTCCGTAGCCGACCTTGCTTCCCATCATGCTCTCCCTAACACGGATCCTCTCTCCAGCCACCTCAGGTTTCTCCCTGTTCCTTGAATACCTAAAGCTCATTCCCACCACTCTGAGCGTGATCCCTCCATCTGGAATTCCCTTCCTCCACATGTGCAAAGGGTTCCCTCTCATGTCTCACTGTCTCATCCGGCCTCTGGTCAAATGACCACACTACCTGAAATAGAAGTGTCCAACCCCCACCTCTGCCTGACTTGTTATCTGCTTTTTACTTTATAGCATTTATCACTGTCTGGAAATTCATGTATGCATATAGGTGTCTGTATACATGGACAGGTGTGCACACGTGTGTGTGGATATACACGTTTCATTAGGTATATAGAGTTTAGTTTCTTTTTTCTTATTGGCTGTGTCTTGTCTTGTTCACTGAGATGTACTCTCAGGAAGACAGAGAACTTTTAGGTCTTAGTAAGTGCTTCATTGAATTAGGTCTAATTAGTACTGATTTCTTACTAGTTTTTCACCCACTGTGCTCTAATTCAGTGTACCTTTTTAATTATCATTTTTCTTTCATTGAGTCTTCCTGCAGGGGAAAAAATATCTTCATTTACAAGTAGAAAAAACCTGATTTGTTGGATAGTAATGTTGCAAATTGATAAATTAATATTTTGTTTTGTAAGCGCTGTTCTATTAATTTGATTAAGCCTCTTTCCTAAGAACATAGCCCCCTCTGTGGTAGAGGCAAAGACAAGAACAATCCACTGTGTGGTTTTCTGACAGCCCGTGCAGGTCTTTCTCACGAGTCTTTGTCTGAGTGTTGTGGCATTAACCGTGCCAGTTTACTCACAGTTCCCTGTGAGCAGGAAGGAGAGAATTGTACAAACAGATTTTCATGTATTAACAGTAGATGTGACCCTTTTTTCCAGAGATCTTCTTTCTACCTTTTCTTTTTAAGTTTCATCGACTTTAACTTAAATACAATCAAGGATTCCATTTTTAAAACATTGAAGTAACATGGAAGATCCCTAAATCTCGACACATATAATGATGTCAAAGGCCGAAACAACTGCCTCAGTAAAAGTGAAACCTCTTAGATCCTCATTAAAATTCCCTCACATGATAGATGCCGAAAGATCCTAGTCTGCTTTACAGCAGTTTCTGATGTACTTTGTTATAACTCCTTGAAATCAAATTAAGGCCAGGATTCCTATCAGGCACAAGGTACAGAGACTCCATCTCTGTGAAGCTGAAATGCATATCAAGAATGAAAGGGCATCCATAGGCAAACTGCAGCATATTTCACTGGAAACTTCCAGGCCTATTTCAGCCTCTCCGTTTCTAAGAATAGTAAGGCTATTCCCAAGCTACTGACAGGTTTTAAATTGCCATACCTTTTGTTGTGGCCACCTCTCATTTTTTTGTAATTCAAGAAATAGTTTTGTCAATTTCCTGATGGAGCTTCTAGCATGTTATTAAAAGAAATGTTATGTGCGTCTTCTCGTACATTCTTCATTATTTTGGTTCCCTTAAATAAGGCAGCCGAGTGGCCCCAGATCATGAATAGACTGTCTGTTATGATGCCTTCCTCAGAGAGCCTGTTCGTTATTTATTGAGCGAAAGAATAAATGACAAAAATAACAAGTACATAAATTTATTATAAATCCTAAATATATCTTCCTCAAATATGTCACAAAGAAGCACGATTCTCTGCAGTGAGAGACGGCTAATCACAGGAGACTGGTGAACAACAGAGGGGACAACGGGGAGCTGATAAATCTTGTCCAAAAATATAACTCTTGAAAACGCCTGAAATATAAGTTCTAGTGATTTACTTATTCTGCTTTATGGTGTTGTTATGTCCTTATTTACATTAAAATACATGAGAAGTGATCAAGCCAGGGATAACTCTTTGAACTTCGTGGTTCACAAATTCTGTAAATGAGGGAAGATGCAAAGTAAAACAAGCACATCTGGAAGGTTCCGGCGTCGGGCACAAGTGCCAAATGACAGGAAGAGCAGGCACAGGGAAACCTGCAGCTGGGGAGCAGAGGACACGAGAAACACGGGCAGAACAGAGGGCGCGTCAGAGAAGCTGATGGAACTGGACAAACTATTGCTTCTATTCATTCTACACAGTGCTTTTTTCCCCCTGCCCTTGACCTGTTTTTGATGTGGGCTCATGGGGACTAGTCAACTGATTGGCATCAGCTGGAATTAGAAGGCAGGTTCCTCAATGATTCTGAGAACAGGGGTAACCACTTCCAACCTCATATATGAGCATCAATGTAATAAACTGGACCCACTTAATCTGTAATGTTAAGAATGCGAGCCTGCAGGAGCTAGGAATTAGTCAAAGGCAAACTTGAATGTCATTTAAGAGGTAGATTTCTGAAGGCAAGTCAAGCCCTCAACCACGAGTCTCTCACCGGGAAGCAGGGACACCAACCACCTCCCAGGTCGGTTACGAGGAACAATCTGACACCTGCACAGTCGGGAACACGGGTTCTCACGGCATGGTGGCTTGTCATTGCTATTGGTGTCATCGTTATTATCATCATTTTTACTGTCACTGTTATTTTATTTCGGCCCATATCTGCACTGACATCACACTGTGAAACGACCAATTGCCTGAAAGAAGGACTTACCCACAAAGAGCTGGCTGTTGAGCTGTAGGAGCACATGGCCGTCGGCTGGGGCAGGCTGAGTCTTCGGTGGCAGCTGATCCACCTGCAGGGATGCTTCCTTCACGTTCCTTTCGACTCTCACGTGGTGCCACTGATTGTCATTGAAGTGAGTGGGCGACTGGACTGAGATTTCAAAAGGCCCATTCCCCACATCAAATGAAAAAGTCACTACTGTCGGAGCTGGAGATATCAGACACAAATAGTGCCCAAGTGAGTCCACACAGCAACACGCTGAGTCTCCAATATGCCTAAGAATGCACACTTACCAGATCAGAGATAATGTGTGAATGTTCTAGAAGGAACTAATGATAGCAGTACAGAAATAAGTCTTTTGATGTGGGATGAAACTAAATACCTTCGCATTTTGGAGGGAAAACAACAGATTTTAAGAAATTCATCCTCTGAGTAAATGTTCATACTGTTAAAGAGTAAGCCACTTATCCAAGGCAAGAAAATTAAATAGCATCTGATATTTTATGTAAAGACAATCGTTACAGTGATTCAGATTATATAATTTTAAAGGCATGCAGTATATATTTGGCTATTAAGATATTAATAGCAGTCTATGAGTATACCAAAATGAATGGTTGATTTAAGTAATAATTTTAACTAAGTATTTTTTTTATTCTTTTTCAAAATGTTTAGTTTTCTAAAATTTCAGACTATGAGGGTACCTTAATTATTTGAAATTAAAACTTTTAAAATTGGTTCTAAGGCTGGGCATGGTAGTTTATTCCTGTAATCCCAGCACTTTGGCAGGCCAAGGCTGGTGGATCACCTGAACTCAGGAGTTTGAGACCAGTCTGAGCACGAGAGAGACTCGCATCTCTAGAAATACTGGGCGTTGTGGCAGATGCCTGTAGTCCCAGCTACCTGTGCGGCTGAGGTAAGAGAATAGCTTGAGTATGAGGTTGCTGTGAGCTATGACTCCATGGCACTCTACCAAGGGCGGCAAAGTGAAACTCTGTTCCTAAATAAATCAATATTGGTCCTAGAGAATACCAATACTTTCCCAAATTAGCATATGTTAAAATATATATTTTCTTACAAAAAGTATAAGTTAATATCATAGAATGTTTTCAAAGGGATACAATAAGGAGATTCAGCTGATAAAATAGACATATGATTATTTTAAAAATTAAAGAATTTACTTCTAATAGAAACCCCTAGACTTCCCTGGGAAAGGATACTTACAACGTAGTTCTATCCTTATGAAATCAGTAATCCCCAGGTTCTCTAAAAATACTCCAGATGAAGCAGTTGTCTTAAAAAAGAAAGAGACATCCGCACTAAGTTCTCCATGGAAAGTGGGAAAATGAAGGTACGAAGCCTCAGTATCAAAAGAAGCAGAATTCCAAAATAATTCTGTTTTTAAGAAAAGAAAGAAAAAAATTGGAGAAAGACAAAAACAAATTCATGAAATAAAATTTTATTATTTTTAGCATTTTTATTACTAAAAATGTTGCTCATCTATACAAATCTGCTTTCCCCCCCTATTACCTAGGTAGTATATGAGACATGAGCCTGTAATTAGAGATTTTACAGGGACTGAGAGCCTGGATGCCTTCCTACATAGAAAAAGAATGATCAGAAATGGTCTGAATGTTACCTTCTATGTAAGAAAAATATTCTCAGACTAAATATTGTCAAAGCAATATTATAAAGATTTGTGTAACACTGATTAATACATTTAATTTTTTATAACTTGAAGATTTAGGCACCTACACTGCTTTGAAAAACAAAAACCCTAAAGAAGCTTAGGGTGATTTTTGTTCTACCACACGCACTTCACAGAGCTACACTCTTTTTTTTTTTTTTTTTTGAGACAGAGCC
>NW_003852442.1:7552519-7562814 GCF_000181295.1 Otolemur garnettii
TTGGCGGGTCCGGGCTGGGGATTCGAACCCACCACCCTAGGTGTACGTGGCTGGCGCCCTAACCGCTTGAGCCACAGGCGCCGAGCCCAGAGCTACACTCTTAACTAACTGTTCTCATTAATGAACCTTGTGATTTTCTAAACAGAGACGGGCCTCCAAATATCCTCATCTAACAAAAAAAACAAGATACAACTTACGCTGTGCTACACTGATAGTCTCATGCAAATGCTCTTTTTATTCAGAATTATCTCTTACTATGTAAGAATGAAGTAGAGGACAGTAGAGAAAAGGGTTCTCAAGATGTTTATGAAGGCTCAAAATAGGCAGAAAAGGTTCAAAAGGTTGGGATACAAATTCAGAGATGTGAAAAAAATTGTCTACACAATTATAAATACAATTTTATAATTATAAATTTATATATTTTATAAATTATTGGGACAATAATTATAATTTTATAACTATAATTATATTTATTAATATAATTAATTATTATTGTCCCAATACAACTTCTTCTCTTCCCTGTCCCATTCTCTCTTTCTCTCTCTCTCTCATATTATATATATCTCAGCTTCCCTTTTGGAAAAGAATTACAAATGTTATACAGCAAAAAGTATGGAAAAAGAAATATAAATGCACCAGGATGAGCTGACAGGAGTGAGATTCCCCTGGATCTGTGTGGCTGATGAGTGTAATCGGAGAAATGAACTAGGCATCCTTGCTGCCACCAGCAAGTTCTCAGCCTGTCAAGTATAAACACCCGTCTTTCGTGTTCAGCTCCTGCCCCCATATACGCTCCCGACACTGGATAAGATTCTCCCATCTAAATTACCCTCCTGCAGGAAAAAAACATATTGATTCTCTGAAGTTGGAAAACAGCAATTTCAAAACGACAGCTCATTATGTCAGCAGAGAAGAGATACCTGGCTCCATAGTTAAAAATCGCAGAATTGACTCTATTTATACAGGTACACACTCCTTAGATTTTATTTTCTATAAATTGTAGACCAAACAGTGCTTCTATCCATTTTATTTTTCTTCTGTTTTTCTTGGGGACCTGATTCAAAAGTCAATTCTCAGCTTGAATGCAGACAATTTTAAAGGTCTATTTATTCAGCTGAGGATCGACACTGAGGGTTTGGTTTCCCTCCCCAGAGTCAAGAGAAACTGCGCTTACAGTCACATCAGGCCCCTTCCTTACGTCCCCTTTATAGCTGCGTCTGCATTTAGACATGCTCCAGGAAAGAACGCAGGGGAACACAGAATACTGCGCCAGGGAAAACAACACAGTCATGTTCTTTTGTTTGTTTGTTTTTGCAGTTTTTGGCCAGGGTCAGATTTGAACCCGCCACCTCCGGTATATGGGGCTGGTGCCCTACTCCTTTGAGCCACAGGCACCGCCCCACATTCGTGTTCTTAAAAGTTCTAACCTGATCTATATTTAGAGAGAATTACATAGCTTTTTGTTGAAAGGCTATGTATAAAAATTAAAGTGAAGCTATAACTTTAAATTATAGAATATCATCAAATCTTCTTTTGTCTGTAGAAAGAGGAACATTCAGAGTTACCTAAAGGTTTAAATTACATAAGATTAGGGTAAGACAAAACATTTCCTTAGTTTCGTATCATATCATAACTAGCTCAATAAAGCATCGTCTATGTCTTCAGGGAACTACTGGAAACAAATAAACAATCCTCTGAATTGCTGCTATCTGTGCAATGAATGCTTTTATGGAAATGAAACCGATTTGCTACTTTAGGCAGCTCCCATGCTCTCATATCCATAATAATGTCTATTCGGTTTAGTTAGCCAACCTTATTTTACAGATTCACAATAGGTAGAAGACGAAGTAAGGACATTTTATTGGATTAAGTAATTACTGCTAATTCAAAACAATTAGAAGGAAAGCGAAGGCCAATATTTCCATGATGAACTGACGTTTGCGGCATATGGTATCTCAGTTCTTTACAGACTGTGCGAAGAACTACCCAAGGAATCTGGCAGCTTTAGAGAAAGGAGGGTGAGGAGGTGGAACAGAACTCAGCAGGCAGGCAGTAATGGAAGCCACGGGTCTTCAAAAGACAGGATTCCACGGATAAGGCAGTTTAAAATCCCCAGATCTCAGAGAAGAAGAAATAGAATGGTCATTACCAGTGTCAGGGGAGGTGCGTGTGCGGGAAGGAGTGGGAGTAAGAGAGGGTGGTCAACAGACAGACAGGAGTAAGTTCTGCTATGTGACAGCAGCATGTGGTACCTACAGTTGTATAGACCGTGCATTTCAAAATAGCCAGGACAGAGGACTTGAAGGGTTCTTGATGCACGGAAACTATAAATGTTGGAGGCAATGGATCTCCTCAACCCCTCACTTGATCGTTACACATTCTATGCATGTAACAAAATGTCACATATTCCCTTATATAGGTACAAATATTATGTATCCATAAATTTTAAAGCAAATTAACAATCAGCTATCTAAAAATAATTCCCTAAGTTGTACCATTTTCAATTAAATTCAATACAGGGCATACAGATTTGAAAAAAAAATAGAAACACCTTTTATCTTTTCAGTATAAAAACAATTACATATCCTGAGATTCAGATAGTTTATTTCCATAGGAGAGGCAGATGTACTAAGCATTTAATTCCATGTATGAAGTAAAAAAGAAACTCATTTAGGAAAATTAACTTAGTATCCTATTGAGATTATGACTATCATCAGAGAAGTGTAAATCAAAAACCACCTTGAGGGCAGCGCCTGTGACTCAGTGATAGGGTGCCAGTCCCATATACAAAGGATGGCAGGTTCAAACCCGGACAAATTACAACAAAAAATAGCTGGGCATTGTGGCAGGTGCCTGTTGTCCCAACTACTCGGGAGGCTGAGGCAAGAGAATCAACTAAGCCCAAGAGCTGGAGGTTGCTGTGAGCTGTGACGTTACAGCACTCTACCAAGGGCAACAACGTGAGACTCTGTCTCTAGAAAAAATAAAAATAAAAACAAAACCTTGACCCAGTGGGAACAGCCCACAACACTTAACCCCATTGAGAACAGGCCACATCACAAAGTCTCAAAGCTGCAGATGCTGGCGTGGGTGCAGAGAGAGGGGAATACTCATGCACTGTGGGTGGGGCTGCAAACTAACACTGCCTTTTTGTAAATAACTATGGAGAATCTTCAAGGAGCTAAAAGTAGAACTTCCATTTGATCTCACAATCCCATTTCTACCCCAGAATAAAAAAAACAAAACACTTTATCCATTCAAATATTGATGGCAGCTCAATTCACAGTCGCAAAGAGCTGGAAACAACCCAAGTGCCCACCAACCCATGAATGGATTAATAAACTGTGCTCTATGAATACTGGAGAATACTATGCACCCATAAAAGATGGGGCTTTGCATCTTTTGTACTTATTTGGATGGATTTGGAGACCATTCTCCTCAGTATCTGAAGAATTGAAAAGCAAGCATCATATGTACTCAGTACTAATCTGAAAATAGTAGAACAACAACTATAGGCCCCCAGGAGAGAAAAACACAGTTAAGTTCAAGAAGGGGAAGGGGGATGGGGCTCGGTAAGTTCACATCTATTGGGTACAGTGTAGGGGAAAGGACTTCCCAGGTGAAGGACTCAGCTACAACTTGGACTTTGGACAGTACCTTACAAACACAAATGATGTAATACATGTTTGCATATACACCTGAAATAAAAAATTAGTTAATTATTTTTAAAAATAAGTCTGAGATATCATCTAACCCCACAGAGAAAGGCTCACTACATTAAGTCCCAAGACAACAGATGCTGGTGTGGATGCAGAGAGGAAGAGCATGTGCACACTGTCGGTGGGACTGCCGACCAATGCAGCCTCATGGAAGGCAGTATGCAGGTTACTCAGAGAGCTAAAAGTGGCCAATTGATCCCGCAACCCTCTTATTACTAGGTATTTACACAGAAGGAAAAAAAAAAAAGGGTTCTATCATAAAGACACTTGCATATGAACGTTCATAACAGCACAATTCACAATGACAAAGATGTGGAAATAGCTCAGGTGTTCTTAAACCCAGCAATGGATTAATCAATCGTGGCATATGTATACCATGGAATATTATTCAGCCATAAAAATGGATGGGGATTCCTCACTTTGCAACAACCTTGGTAAAATTGGAGACCATGTTCCTAAGTGAAGTATCACAAGAATGGAAAAACAAACATCACAGTTACCCAGTACTAAAGTGGAACTAAGAGATTAACACCTACCTGTGCACATCAGAGAAAAATTCAAGGAAATTCAGTCAGAGGGATGGGGTGAGGAGAGGGTGGGGGTTGGTTAAATTCCCACCCAATGGGTACATTGCACAGGTATATGGCCCGCTACCTGGATGTGGGACGCACCTACAAATCAGACTTTAACCCTACAGATGCAAACTATGGAATCTGTACCCCCACATTAATCTGAAATTTGCAAACAAGATTATGAATACCAATAATTTTGTTAAACTTTTATTTCCAGAATATTCTTTTTGAAGGAAGAGGCTTATATAGAGAAAAAGTAGATTAATGTTTCCTAGGGCTGGGGACATGGCGTAACGAAAAGAGAGTGTTGTCTCAGCAGGGTCTAATGCTCTAAAACTGGGTGTAGTAATGGTTACACAGTGCTGTAAATATACCAAAAGCTATCGAATAGGTCACTTTATCCTAGTGAATTGTATGCTATGCGAATTTTATCTCCCTGAGGGTGTTTCTAAAAGTACAGTATACATTATTTTTTGAGGCAATACATCTTACTCTTAAAATCACAATGCATGTAACAGGCTTATACTACTTTTCTTAAAAGCAAAATAAAATGAAATATAGAAACGCCAAGGCAAGGAATAACTTGCAAGGCACATGAATTTTTCTGAATGGTTAACGATAATGAAAAAAAGCTAAAGATACAGACTTATGAAATTAAAATTACTATTTTGAGATCATTATAGATTTTCATGCAATTGTAAGAAATAATACAGAAAGATACTGTGCATTCTTTCCCCAGTTTCCCCCAATGGTAATATCTTGCAAAGCCACAGTAGACTGTGAAAACCAGGATGCTGGTGTTGAAGACATGATGAGAAACATTTCCATCGCCATCGTGTATTTCTCATGCTCTCCTTTGTAGCAGCTCCCCTCCCCCCCCTTTAACCCCGACAACCATTAATGAGTTCTCCATGTCTACAGCTTTGTCATTTCGAGAATGTTCTGCAAATAAAGGCCAGTGGAACATAGCCTTTTGAGATTGCTTCTTTCCTTTCAGGGTTATTCTTTGGAGGCTGACCCTGTTCTGTGTATCAGTGGTTCATCTGTTTAGTGCTGAGAAGCATTCCACGAAGTGGATGGACCATGATGTATTTAACCATTCGCCTGTGGAAGGACATCTGGGTTGTTTCCAAGTTTCAGCCATTACAAATGAAGTTTCTATGAACACAAGTGCACACTTTATTTTGTTAGAAACAGCTAAACTGTTTTCCAGAATGGCTGCAACATTTTGCATTCCCACCAGCAATGGATGAGTGAGAATGTGTCGTAATTTTTTGTATTTCAGCCATTTTGAATGGTGTGCAATGATATTTCATCGTGGATTTACTATCAACTGCCTAGTGCCTGGTGGTACTGAGCTCACTTACTGCTCACCTGCATTCTGCACGCCTTCTCCGTGAAACCTCTTCTCCTGTCTTTTGCCTACTATGCTAGTTTGCTCTGGCTGCCTAACAAGATACCATAGGCTGGGAAGCTACAAAAAGCAGACATTTTCTCATAGTTCTGGAAGTTAAACTCCAAGATCAAGGTGCTAGCAGGGCTGCCTGTGAGACCTCCCTTCCTGGATTGCAGATGACTGCCTTCTTACTGGGAGTCACTGCCTTTCCTCTGTGGAACACAGAGAAAGCCATTTCAGGTGTCTTCTGTCCTTACAGGGACATCAGTTCTACAGAATTAAAGTCCACTGTGTGACTTCCTTTAACCTAATTACTTTTGAAAGGTCCCTGTCTCAGCCTGTGTGACTTATGCCTGTAATCCCAGCACTCTGGAAGGCTGAGGTGGGGTGGACTGCTTGAGCTTGGGAGTTTGGCCTAAGCAAGACAGAGATTCTGTCTCTCTTAAAAACAGGAAAATTAGCTGGGCATTGTGGCTAGTGCCTATAGTCCCAGCTACTCAGGAGGCTGAGGCAAGAGGATCTCTTGAGCCCAAAAGTTTGAGGTTGCTGTGAGCTGTGATGCCACAGCACTGTACCTAGAGCAGCAGAGTGAGACTTTGTCTCTCCCCCCACAAATAAAAGGTCCTATCTCCAAACACAGTTGCATTGGGATTACGGCTTCAACATACACATTTGGGGGAAATAATTCAGTCCTTACACCTATATTTTAACTGGATTGTTTCTTTTTTTTTATACTTGACTTTTAAGGATGCTTTATATATTTTAGAGACCCGTCCTTTGTCAGATATGTGGTTTGCAACCATTTTTAACCATTCTGTAGCTTGTCTTTCTATCCTTTTCATGGGACTTTTCACAGAGTAAAATTTGATTTTGATGAAGTCCAATTTATTGATTTTGCCTTTTGAGGTCCATTGTTTTCATGTCAAATCTAAGAAGACTTTGTTTTCTTAGGCTAGATTTCCTGATCTAGATCAAAATGCATAAAAATTCCAACAGGCTCTTTCTTTCTTTCTTTCTTTTTTTGGCTCTTTCTTAAAAGTAAATTTGTTTCAAATGTTGACATGCTGATGCGAAAAAATAGTTTACTAGTCAAATGAACCTTCTAACCATAAATTAACCACTAAAAAATAAGCTGGAAAGTATATTTTTAACGGAATTAAATCCTAACATTTAATTATAGTTACATCATCAGAAAATAAAAATTTATGTATTGGTTTTATAATTCACTGGTACCTCTTTTTAGCATGTCCATTATTATTTTCAACTATTAATATTTATGAATCTCAATAAGAATCAATGTAAAAAAATTAAAATTAAGAACATGAAATCTGGCTAGAGATAATCAGTTTGTGGTTTGCATATAGGTATAAAAGAGAACAAAGCTGTTCATAGACATTTTCGTAGAACAAACCACCTTTTGGTCCCTGCCCGCACACACTTAGTAAGGTTGATGTGGCAAATAGCAAGTGAAAATTCCTCTTACACAGGACAGCAATCATTTTTATAATCAAATGCTTTTACAAATAATCTCTGAAGATCATATTTCTTGTCATTCTCATAGTAGTTTTGTGCAAAACTCTTGATATTAATAGCAAAGGCATAGACGTGTGTGTATATATTTCAATTGTTCAAAGATACACACACAGAGAAAATCTTTTTTTTTTTTTTTTTTAAAGAGACAGAGTCTCACTTTATCGCCCTTGGTAGAGTGAAATGGTATCACAGCTCACAGAAATCTCCAACTCCTGGGCTTAGGTGATTTTCTTGCCTCAGCCTCCTGAGTAGCTGGGGCAACAGGCACCGCCACAACACCCAGCTAATTTTTTTGTTGCAGTTTTTTTTTTCTTTTGCGTAAAAATCTTCTCCTTTTTTTTTTTTTTTTTTAATTTCAGGCTTCTTTATTCCATGAATATTTACAGAACATCAACTATAGGCAAAACATTAACCTAATCATTGAAGATAACATTGGGATAAATATATCAATTTTATGAGGAAACAAAAGCATTATCTACAAATCAATTATGAGATAAGTGTACTCATTACCACCACTCCTAGTAAAGTTAAAGATCCTAGCTAGTACAATTATGATATGTTAAAAATCCCAATGGTTTGTAAAAAAAAAATACAAATTTCATTACTTCTGAGTTACCAAGTTACTTGCAAGTTACCAAAAACAACAGAAAAATTCAGCGATGTAGCTAACTTAAAAATAACTATACAAAATCAATTATATTCCTATATAAAAAAGAATTACAAAATAATATTAGAAAAAGAAAGATAGCATTATATCAGCAACCAAAATAGAAAGTACCTATCAATATAGCTTTAACAAGAGCTGTGTAATTTTTTCTGAATATATAATCATTTACTACTTGTTTGTTACAGAATACACAAGACAAAATACAAATAGCAAAAAAATTTCTTTCCTTATTATGTTTTTACCAGAGTCTAAAAAAAATAGACGACTAACCAACAACTTACAGCCACCTAATCTTCGATAAACCAAACAAGAGCAGGGAAAAGACTCCCTATTTAATAAATGGTCCTTGGAGAACTGGATATCTACATGTAAAAGACTGAAATTGGACCCGCACCTTTCTCCACTCACAAAAATTGATTCAAGATGGATAAAGGACTTAAATCTAAGGCATGAAATGATAAAAATCCTCAAAGAAAGAACTGGAAAAACACTGGAAGATATTGGTCTGGGGAAAGACTTTATGAGGAGGACTGCCATGGCAATAGCAACAACAGAAATATTAAACAAATGGGATCTTACAAAACTGAAAAATTTCTGTACAGCAAAGGAGACAATAACCAGAGCAAAGAGACAACTTACTCAATGGGAAAGGATATTTGCATATTTTGAATCTGACAAAATAACAAGGATCTATGCAGAACTTCAGTTAATCACCTACAAGAAAAAAACCAACAACCCCCTATATCAATGGAGAAGAGAGATGAACAGAATCTTCTCTAAAGCCGATAGGCGAATGGCTACTAACCATATGAAAAAATGCTCTTCATCTCTAATTATTTGAGAAATGCAAATTAAAACCACCCTGAGATATCATCTAACCCCAGCAAGAATGGCCTATATCACAAAATCTCAAAATTGTAGATGGTGTGGATGTGGAGAAAAAGGAACGTTCTTGCACTGCTGGTGGGAATGCAAACTAATACAACCTTTTTGGAAGGAAGTATGGAGAAACCTTAAAGAACTCAACCTAGACCTCCCATTTGATCCTGCAATCCCACTATTGGGCATCTATCCAGAAGAAAAAAAAAAACTTTTACGATAAAAACACTTGTACTAGGCTGTTTATCACAGCCCAATTT
This sequence comes from Otolemur garnettii, assembly GCF_000181295.1. Lineage (NCBI taxonomy): Eukaryota > Metazoa > Chordata > Mammalia > Primates > Galagidae > Otolemur > Otolemur garnettii. The sequence continues at coordinate 7,561,546 of NW_003852442.1, forward strand.
ACAATCGCTAAACTGTGGTAACAGCCTAAATGTCCTTCAACCCAGGAATGGATTGGTAAGCTGTGGTATATGTACACTATGGAGTATTATACAGCCATCAGAAAAAAATGGAGATCTTGTTGTAGCTTGACTGGGGCCTAATTTGAACCTGCCACCCTCGGTATACAGGGCCAGCGCCCTACCCACTGAGCCACAGGTACCGCCCTTAGTCTGAGTGGAACTCAACTCCAGCAATTACACTCAACCTCACACAAAGGCATGGAAGTTAAACAACCTTATGCTGAATGATAGCTGGGTGCAGGAAGACATTAAAAAGGAAATTAGTAACTTCCTTGAACATAACAAGGCACTTCATATTGGTCACGGGAAAAATACAACCAAAAGACATTTCAATTCTAAATATTTATGCACCTAGTTTAAATGCTTCCAGATTCTTGAAACAGACCTTACTTAGTCTGGGCACCGCCACAGAAAATCTTATTTTAGAAGAAACTGGAAGAATAGAATTGGGAGCAAGCATTCAATTACTGTTAGTCTAGGTGTAAAAGGTTATATAGAAATAGCAAACCAGATGAGTAAAATTTATTTAAGTTTGCCATTGCACTGACCCTGCCATTCCTACAACGTTCAGAAGAGAGTTGAGAGGGATGCTGAGTTGAGTTCAAACCAAAAGGGAGATCCTTCCAAGTATGACATCCCCGTTTTATCTGAAGCAACCCATTCTGAGCTGACAAATGACAAGAGTTGAATAAACACAGGGGAGCAAATTATAAATTCAAGATAAATCTGGTCTACCCATGATTGATTCCCTCCATTAACACACATAATCAGGCAATAAAATTTGAGTCCATTTATCCATCTAAAAAGAGGAGCAACCATCAGATCAGCTTTGACTCAATTTAATTATTTAAACATAGTGAAATAGAGTAATTCTGGCTAGAGCAAAACAAAATAAATAAGTGTACAATTAGAATTAAGAGACTTTCACTCAACATACACTCAGGAAAGTTGGACTCTTTTATTTATATGGTTAGCGTCAACAGCAACTTGACATTTAGATTATTACCTTTTTAAAATATACTTTTAACACTGAATTGACTATAAATAGAAATAGAAGATCTCTAAATATCTTTCTGTATTTATATACTTACAAATTTTACAAGACAGACTTTACGGCTCGGCGCCTATAGCTCAACCGGCTAAGGCGCCAGCCACGTACACCTAAGGTGGCGGGTTCGAATCCCCAGCCCGGACCCACCAAACAACAAT
>NW_003852442.1:7562919-7564121 GCF_000181295.1 Otolemur garnettii
AGCCCAGGAGTTGGAGGTTGCTATGAGCTATAATGCCATGGCACTCTGCCCAGGGGGACAGCTTGAGGCTCTGTCTCAAAAAAAAAAAAAAAAAAAAAGACAGACTTTACTATTTTTAAGTAAGCATATCTTTATCGAAGCCCATTAGAGCCCATCTGCAATTTGACACATTGAATTTTTTCCATGCCTGGTGAGTACCATTACCTATTAATTAATTAATTACAAAAAGCATTTCTTTTTTTTCTTTCCTTTTTCTTTTCAGACAGAGCCTCACTATGTCGCCCTCAGTAGAGTGGCTTCATAGCTCATAGCAATCTCAAATTCTTGGGCTTAAGTGATTCTCTTGTTTCAGCCTCCCAACTAGCTGAGACTATAGGTGCCCACTACAATGCTCAGTTTTGGGGGGTTTTTGTTTTTGCTTTTAGAGATGAGGCCTCGCTCAGGCTGGTCTTGAACTCCGGAGCTCAGGCAATCCACCCTCCTTTGCCTCCCAGGGTGCTAGGATTACAGCCATGAGCTACATCTCCTGGCCAGAGAAAACATTTCTTTATCTCATAATAATTGAAAATAAATACTAGTAAATTATTCATAATATAATTATTGTCCAGGGATTCCTGCATATAGGAATCACATCCTTATACGTGGTTGGGTGTATACTGAGTTTTAAAAAATACTGTATGTCAGGATATATTAGATAGACTTTGATGCAGGCTGCTTTGCAATCACACTGTATTTCCCTAACGTTTTCACTGCCCTGTGCTTTAAGAGGATTATTTCACATCCTCCCTTTCCCTAAGCATACAACACCCCATGTCTATGTGTATTCTTCAGCTTCTCTGGTGACTTGAAGAAAAAAGAAGGCAGAAGAGACTTTCTATAAGCTCCCACCACCACACCGTCTCACCTCCTGCATCATCTCCGACAATCTGCATTCTGTCCTGTTATAAAGGATCACTGTCCCCATTCTAAGACTTTATCTGCCAGATCTCTCCTGTCAGCTCAAACATGCTACTAATTCTCCCATCTGGCTCAGCGCCTGTGGCTCAACCGGCTAGGGCGCCAGCCACATACACCTAAGGTGGTGGGTTCGAATCAAGCCCGGGCCCACCAAAACAACAATGATGGCTGCAACCAAAAAATAGCTGGGTGTTGTGGCAGGTGCCTATGGTCCCAGCTACTTGGGAAGCTGAGGCAGGAGACTC
>NW_003852442.1:7564188-7582526 GCF_000181295.1 Otolemur garnettii
AAAAAAAAAAAAAAAATTCTCCCATCTTAGAAATCCCACTCTTTTGATCTTACTTGCTCTCCATTTACCATTATATTTCTCCACTTATCTCTCCTCCCATTGTTTCATGAATCTATTTCAGGCTTTTATCCCTGATGACTTGCCAAAAACAAGCCATTGCCAAGGTCAGTAATGTCCTCCTTGTTGCTAAAGCAAATTGCCAGCTCTAGGTCTCATCTTACAAAAACTACAGAATGTCCTATGACGGTGTCACTCCACTTCACAACAATAACTCCTGCTAGTCTGCCTTACAGCTTTACATATGATAAGGCCTTATAAACAAATACCTGAAGCCTGGAACTCTCAGACACTTCCATATCTCCACTTGGATGTTCAATGGCATCTCAACCTGAATATGTCCCCAAACTGAACTCCGTACATTTCTCTGCGACTCCTTGATCCCAGCAGCAATCTTCCCCATCTCAATTTAATGACAAGTCTATCCATTTAACTGGTTTATTACACAAAACACTTTGGTGTCATCCCTAACTCTTCTTTTTGCAACCTACATTAGTTCACTGGCCACATTTCTTGGTTCTCCTTCCAAACTCTACTCACACCACAGCTCTCACCATTGCCCCCCTGGTCCTCTCCGCTGTGTTAGTGCTATAGTCTTCTAGAATATGGTCTCCTGGCTTTGAAATTTTTTTTCAATCTCACTAAAACATAAATTACATCATACCACCTCTCTACTCAACACTCTCCAAAGTTCTCTGATGTCATTCAAAGTCTTTCATGGTTGGACCACCAGGCCCCTCTCTGACCTCTGCCCCTTGGGTCCTTGCTCACTCTGCTGGAATCACTTTGACATTTGGCTGTTCTGGGAACACATCAGCTACCTTCTCACTTGTGTGTGGTTGTTTTGGCTTCCTTCTGCCCAGAGTGCCCTGTCAAAGGTATATATGCCTGGCTCCCTGTTCCCTTCAGGTCTTTATTCTAATGTCACATTCTTAGTGAGCCTTTCACAATAATCCTATTTAAAATGAAGAAAATGTCGTGAAGGCTATGTTGACCAGTTTGATGAAAGCCTTTCAAATTGTATGTAAAACCAGCACATTGTACCTCATGATTGCCTTAATGTACACAGCTATGATTTAATTTTTAAAAAATAGAAAAATATAAAATTACCCCACTCCCACTTCAATTTTATTTTCTTCACAGCTCTTATCAGAATGTATCATTTTGTGTATTTTACTTATTTGTTTTCCTTCTCTTGTTAAGAGAATACAAGTGCCAAGAATACAGACATTTTGGCATATTTTGTTCATGGTTCTCTTGGTCTCTTCCTCTCTGGAGTTATGGGAAAGGCCTAGAACAATTCAGTGTAGGGGACCGATAAACATTTGTTGAATAAAATTATAAGACTTCCTTTGCCATGGCAGCCATCAGAAAGTTTAGAGTAATTCCATCTTCACTGTATTATGTGAATCCCATTAAGTCCACTCAGATTCTTTGTTAAACAAGTGGAAACAGTGAGGGAAAAGGAAAAACAGAGATGAGAGAGGAGGAAGAAGTAAAAGATGGCAATGAAGAAGGGATAAAAGGGGAAAAAATTTTAGGAAAATTAAGGGAAGAAAATCCAATAAGATAAAATAAATAAAATATAAAAAAATCAATTTTCTAATGGTGGAGAATTATCAGGCATAGTAGGGAGCTAACAAAATTATATTATCTGTTGAAATGGGATTGATCCTCACTTTTTATAACGGTTTATATGCAGTCTGCCAAATGGAAGAGAAATTAACCAAATTACTAGTCAATATCTTTTTCCAGCCGAAGAGTCCAACTTGTGCAAAGTTATTTACTGCCTACATGCACTTCTGGTTATTCAGTGTATTCTTAGCAGAAGTGATTTCTCAGACAGCTGTACCAGTCAATGCAGACAAAATGAAGAAACTACTTTCAGTGAATCAAGAATTTCTTTGATCAAGAAAGTTAGAGCCACCTCTTCTAAATATGGTTTTAGAGGTGCTTTGATTGAACATAAAATTTCAATACAATGAATTAAGTGGGTTGAAAAATTCAAATGCTGAAGAGTTAAAAATCCTGTCTTGTTCAGATTAACAGACTGAGAGGAGAAAGTTAGACTGTATTTGCGACAACTCTTACAACAACTTAGAGTACATGTATATCTTTTACCGCATCATATCTATTTTAGGAAAAATTAATACCAAATTCACAACTCTCAGATACATTCTTGTCAAATTACTGACCTTTAAAGATAATTATTTCCTCAAGTATTCAGCTAGAAAAAAAGGCAAGTCCCTACAAGGTAGAAAAACCAATTTGGCCTCGTGTTTTTTCACAGAGGCCAAATTGGTTTTTCAATGCCAGAAAATAAAAGAACAAGGAACACTGTCCACAGACTTCTGAGGGAAAGAAAATGTACGCAGCCAAGTTCATTTTTTAAGTGTTCAGGTAACTGGCACACATTTTTAAGTTCAGAAAAGCACGTAAGAGCTCTTACGGGGGGAATTTCAAAAACAAAACTCACCTCATCGTGAAATATAATCAAGCAAGAAGTCAAACTGAAAAGCTGTGGAAGGCTAGATGACGGCCTCCCTCAACACAGACCACAGGGTGACGCGTGTGACAGTCCCAAAGCATGACACAAAAATGTTACGACAGTTCCAGAAGAGGCGAACACAGGGTCACCATAAACCCAGAAGTTTCACTTCCATACATGTACACAAGGGAAACACAAACCTATACCCACAAAAACTCAGACATTCATGTTCACGGCAGCCTTATGCATAATCTCCACAAAACGGAACCACTACGCCCACCTAGTGACAAATGGAGAAACAAAGCCTGGTAGGGACACACAATGGAGTATGGTTTTGTCATAAAAAAGGATAAAGTGTCGATACATTCTACAACGTAGATCCACCTTGGCACTATTATGCTAAATACACCAGTCACACGAGAACGTGTATGTTGTGTTACCATCTGTAGGAAATACCCAGGATACTCAGGTCTGTAGACGGTAAAAAGTAGACTGGTGGCTGCTGAGGGCTCGGAAGGAGGTAAGAGGGAAATAGGAGCAACTGCTAAACGGCCACAGGTTTATTGCCAGGCGTGATGAAAATGTTCTCACGCTGATTGGCGACACTTGCTCAATTCTGTGTAACTAAAATATTATTAAACTGTACACTTTAAAAGAGTGAAGATGAATTACATCTAAATAAAGCTCTTACCAAAAAGAAACACACACATATATATATGTATGTATTTTAAGTTAAACCAGACAAGTTTGTTTTAAAATCCACAGGCAACAAATATTCTCAAGCACATAAAAAACCAACAAAGTACACATCTGCTCATCACTTAATTGTTTATGCAATTAAAAACTTGATTGTGTCTCTTACCAATAATTTACAAGCTATAGGCCTCTTTGCTTGCATATAACAAATCACGCTCATTCCTCAACAGACTGCTATCTATTGATTATGTTTTATGTAAGAGGCAAAGCATAATACTAGGTACCAAGAACACAAGAATAAATGATCAATGGACCCTGCTCTTAAGGGGCTCAAAAAGGATTAAATGCCAGTATGAGGAGTTCATGTTTGTGATACGTTCAACAGTTTTGGGGAATGAAGGACATGTCCTCTAGAAAACTGTGGAAGACTTCATGGTGAGAGGTTTTAATCTGAGTGTCGAAGGTTCACTAAAATAATTAGGAAGATTATGTGAAGGACAATCAGTGTCGAGCACTTGGAGCTAGATGACATCATGGTCCAGAAATTTCCTTTGTGTGGCAAGAGCCTCCACAGTAGCAGAGGTCTCTGCAGATGTCTTTCTGCTGCATTTCAAAGACCCTCTTTCAACCCTGGGTGTCAGTACTGGACTTCTGTTCTGAAACTTGGTACCTGGGTCTGAAAATGTTGCAACTACGTCGGAACACTCTGGGTCCTGGGTTGGCAACACTGGTCCACTTCAGACCCAAACCAACAGCTGACTTTGAAATGTGATTCTCAAACATCTGTAGAGAAGAACTGCATTTTTTTTTTCTCTAACCTGGCACGAATTGATGTTTTTGCAAAAATAGGATAAAAATAAACTGCTAAAAAAAATGGAATGAAAAAAACAAAGGCATGCAAATAACCATTCCCAGTCTACTTTTTATTATTATGTTTGATAGACATAAATTACTCCGTCCTGATGACACAAATCATTCTAAAAACATAATCTGAATATCTGTGCTGACCTCTTCATAGACTGGTAACAGAGTTTCTGGACCAGAACCACCCTGGGAACAGCCGTGGAGAGGACAGGCTACATGGAGTGGTTCACAGCAGCTGGAAATGTGTCAGAAATGCTCCTACCCACACCTGAGTCTCTGGGATAAGGTGACAAAATCTGTGCTATTACCAGGTAATTTTTATGCATTTTAAAGAAGTGTTGGTCTAGCTAATTTTTGATCTTACTTCAAAAATACAGATGCTCCTGGAAGACTGAGTAGATAGGAAAGTATATGGGTGGCTCCTCCCCCTAAAAACCTTTCTGGTAACTGGTAAACCCAGACGTTTTCCTTGATTCTTTCTTTTGACCCTCTGAAGTTTCTAAAGTTCATGTAAGTTATAAACCTCTTCAGCATGATTCTGGAAATGTCCTAGAGAGTTGGAGAATATCCATGGTTACTGAAACTTTTACTGTTTTATGAGTTTACTTCCAGGATTTTTTGATTTCGAACTTCAAAATTAAGCATCCATAGTTATTCCTACTATTATTTAGTTTTAGGGCCTTTTTTCTGTCAGATACGTTGAGTAACCGAATAATTTCTTATTCATATGTATTAGAATGTATTAATAATTTCCGATGAGTTACTCAGAGTTGAATGGAACCTTTTTTGCGCCTAGCTCTAGGAATTTTGACAAATGTAGGAAGGCATAAAATCACCACCACACTCAAGATATAGAACATTTCTTTCACTTGACAAGTTTCCCTGTGCCCCTTTGAAAAATCCCTGTCACCTTGAAGCCTTTGAAACCAAGATCTGTCTTCTGTTCCTCCAGTGTTTTTTACAGGCTCTCTCAGAAAGTGAATCATGCAAAGCACACAGCCTGCGCGTCTGTCTTCTCTCACTCTGCATAACGCAGATGAGACCCCTCTGCTCTCGCGTTATCCTCAGCCCGCTCTTTGCATCACCAGGTACACTCCGCTGTGTCTCGTGGGCACACCACAGTGACACGGAGTATGTGGCCATCACTAGTTGATGGGCATGGGAGCGGTTTTCATATGTAGAAGACTATAAATAATGGCAATAATAAACCATCGCACACAGGTCTTCCATTTCTCTTGGATGAAATCCTAAGAGGAGGACTGCTGCATCCGATGGTAAATGAGGGTTTAACATCACAAGAAACTGCCAAACTGTTTTCCAAAGCAGCCGTGGACCATTTTTATTTGCAGCAACAACAAACGAGGGTTCCAGTCGCTCTGAATCCTCACCAGCAGTTGTTACAGGTGGTTTCTTATTATTATTACTTTTTAAAAAAAGTTTTAGCCTTTCTAATAGTTGTGTATTGGTATTTCACTGTGGTATTACTTTTCATTCCCTAATGAACAATGACGTTAAGGATCTTTTTGTGAGCTTATGTGAAATCCATACATTTTCTCTGGTGAAATGCACAGGCAAGTCTTTCTCCCATTTGTTAATCGATTTTGTTTTACTGCTGTACTGTGAGAGAGAGTTATTTATATAATATATTCTAGCTACTAACCTTTAATTGACATGTAGTTGGCAAATATTTTCTCCCAGTGTTGGTTTTCATTTTGTTTTAATTTTAGTGAAACCCAATGTATTGTTCTCTTAAATTTTTATTTTATGGATTGTGCTTTTAGTCTTGTACATAAAAGTATCTATGCACAATCCAAGGTCACTAAGATTTTATATTTTATCCCATATTTTATTTCCTATATTTTATTATAGAAATGATAATAGCTTTTAATTTTACATTTAAGTCTTTGATCTCATCACTCTTCACTTAATTTTGGTATCTACTTTGACACGAGTTGAAATTCTTTTCTCTTTTTTTTCCCACACGTATTCTAATTGTTCCAGTGTGGTTTCATATAAAGAATTATCCTTTCACCACTGGGTTGGCTTGGCAGTCTTATCAAAAGTCAATCAACTGTTTGTTTTCTTGATGTCAGTATCACACTGCCTTGAATAATTGTAGTTTTACAGTAAGTGTTAAAATTAGGTAGTATGTCACAAACTTTGTTCTTATTTTTAGAAATATGTTACCTAGTCTAGCTGCTTTACTTTTCCATACACGCTTTAGAATAAGCTTGACAATTTCTACCCAGAAAAACTCTGCTGCGTTTTGACGGGGACTATGTTCAATCTCAATACCTCAATTTGGACAAAATCAACATCAAAGTCTTTTATAAGTATGTTCTTTTTATTTAATTCTTCTTTAATGTTTTCTCATTAATTTGTATGTTTTTTCATATTTACATTAAGGTATTTCATATTGGTGGCACTACTGTAATAGGTACTTTTTAAAATTTTAATTTATAATTTTTCATTATTAGCCTACAGAAGTATTATTTCCTTTTATACATTAACTTTTTATGCTACGACCTTGCTAAACTCATTTTTTACAAATAAATTCTTTTTTATTATTAGCCTAGAGAGGTATCATTTACTTTTAAACATTAACGTTTTATGCTGCAACCTTGCTAAACTCATTTTTTACAAATAAATTCTTTAGGTTTTTCTACTTAGAAAATCATACCATCCATAAATAGACCCATTTGTATCTTCTTTTCTGACCTATGTCTTGAATTCCTGTACTTGAGTCAGTATTACACTGGATAGCAGCAGTGAGAGGAGACCTTCTTGCCTTCATCCTACACGGAGAGAGAAAGCACTTAACTCTTTGGCTGTTAAATATGATACCTATCAGCCGTCAGATATTTACAGATGCCTTTTATACCACTGAGGAAGCTGTGGTTAGTTTTTAACAGAAACGGGATGTTAAATCCTGTTACTTAACTTTTCGCATTCTAGGTCAAAAGATTTATCTCCAAATTCACAAATAAACTAGTTCATTAAGGAGGGTAATATTTAGTAAGTTTTATTCAGAAGCCCAACTTAAAAGGCAGCTGTATCAGTCACATCCTTGGTACTTTTGCTGAAGCACCCAGCGATGTTATCTGTGACTCCTGACATCAGCAATAACAGCAGAAGGAACATGAAATTTCAGGCTCACCTATGTTAAAGACAAAATTAAAACAATCATTTGGAAAAAGACATCCATTCGTTAAGGATAAGCTCATTTCTAGGTCTCACATTCTTTATTTGTCCTGCTTTCTCAAAACTGTTGTTTTCTCCCCTAGGAAAAGTAGCTAGATGTAAAATATCTAACATCTCTCGATTGTGTCAGAAAATAAAAATATGATTTTCTTTTAGTCTCACATTTTCGTTTTTCTGTTCAAAGAAAAAATTTAAATCTCTTGTCTCAGTGAGTGGTAGTAATGTTTTATTCCAATTGGAAATGTGGAGATGGTCCTGACTTCATTGTACGGAGCCTCATCCTCCAGTTCACCCCCTTCTTTAAGCTCCAGGCCAACCTCGTGTTGTTCTACCCCAAAGGGTCAGTTTACCGGGTTGGGGGTTTTGTTCTTGTTGTTGTTATAACTGATCTTTGGGTTTTCAGCTGAATCCTGAGAGTTTCCTTATTTCTCAGCCTTGAATGACTCAATGCCGGGTCCTGATGCCTTTGAGTAACAGCCACACACCTTTTCTCGGCTTGTAAGGCCCGCCGTGCACGATCCTTTATCTTTACTCCTCATGTGTGCCCACGGTTTCCCACTTGGAAAGAAAACAGAATGTCTTGGCCATTGCACCTTCAGGGGTACAAATTTCCCATATGGGGAAAAGGGACATCTGTTGTTCTGAAGCCAAAGCTCTTCTGAATGAGAAAATGAAGAAAAAAAAAGAAAAGGTCCTCACGCAGAAAACAGTCTATAACCTCATGTGAGGATCAGCCTCACCCCTAAAAATAGACCTAGGAGTCAAGAAGACCAATTACCCAATTACTGTTTCATTAATAAGTCAGAGATTAATTAGCAAGTCTCTAAACTTGCAACTATCCATAAATTCTTATTGCTAATGTTGCTGCCCTCCCCTGCGTTCCCATTATCACAACAGTTCAATGCTCTACTTTCTCAACCTCAGCACTATTGACATTTAGGGCCAGATAATTCTTGGCCGTGGAGGGCTGTTCACACACCGTGGGATGTTTAGAGCAGCCCTGGCCTCTCTTCCTACATCTCAGTAGCATCCTGCCCCCCTCACAACTGTGACAACCCCAAATCTCTCCAAACATTGCCAAATACCCACCGGGAGGCAAGATCTCTAAGTACAATGATGTGCACGTAAGATGCAGCAGAAGTCTGGGAGAAAGACGCTCTAAGGAAAGGAGCTGGTGGTGACCTCAATCCACGCAGACCAGATCCCAGAGAAAGGCAGCCTGGGTCGCTGCAGGATTAAGATCAGAGCAGGAAGTGGAAGGTGCACGTGATGGACAGAACAACTTCCTCACAGCCATGAAATCGTTACACTTCCCTGGTTGCACCCTGAGTTTACAGCCTCATCTCTGCGCAGAATTTTTCTCTTCATGAAATATCCTATGTCATCTTCATGGGACTGTGTAAGGCTTACGGGCAGAACAGGAAGTAGAGGTGATACACATCAAAGATGATGGCTATAATGACAGACAGTTTTTACAATGCATATATAACTTTTTATAGGCCAGTATTGTCTTTGCTTTTTAACTAGGCAACTTGTGCTGGGTATCTCTATAAATCCACTGACTTGTCAGATCTGCTCTTCTTCTGTTGGGCCCCTAGAATTAAATTTTATTCTAGGGATGTTTTCAACATAAACAAATATTTCTTCTATTTCCATTTCACGTTCTAGAAATACTAAAAGCATACATAATGAATGCATTTGTCTCTGACCTGTGTTCAGAGATGTTAATGATCTATGAATGGATGTACTTACACGTGTTCATTCCCTGCTGAAACATACAAACAGACACACACACAGACATACATGTACACACAGACACTGGATACCAATTTCAAATATCATTCCTGCTCAACTACATTTGAATTTTAAAAGTCTGGTCTAGATTGTTAATGCATTGAAAAAAAAATGAAATTAAAATTGAAGTTGTGGAGAAGGGGCAGAGCAAGACAGCCGAAGAGAAACTTATAGTGATCGTCCCTCTGAGCAAACATCAAATTCAACAGCTATCCATGCAAGAAAGCACCTTGAGAAAAACCAAAATCCGGCAAGGGATCAACGTGCCTGGTTTTAACATTACGTCACGGAAAGAGCACTGAGGAGGGCCGAAAAGACAGTCCCACATTGCCTGTGCCACCCCTCCCCGATCCTGCGGCATTAAGGCAGAGAGCCTGTGTGCTGGGGAAGGGCTGCCTGGGCAGAGGGGAACACAGCCCAGGGAAGAATTCTGCTGGCATCCACAGAGAAAGTATTCAAACCAGCTCTTCTGTCCTCATCCTGAAACCAGGCTAGTCCACCACTGACTGACAAAAAGTGGCTTGGGTTCTGAAATGGCAGTTGGGCACAAAGCCTACAGTCCTTGGTGAATTTCTGCAGCTGTGTTGGCTTGGAGCCTGTGGGCTTAGGGAACACATGACCCAGTGAGACATCAGTGGTGGTGCCCAAGCTAGTGGCTGTGTCACCTATCCCCCTCCAGCCACTGGGAGTTCAAGGACAGCCTTCTTCCAACTAGGGGATGGAAAGGGAAGAGTCCAAAGAACTTGGTTTTGCAACTTGGGACCAAAACAGCCACAGTAAAATAAAGCACTAGGCAGACTCCTGAAGTCTCTGAGTCCAGGCCCTATTTCCTGGATAGCATTTCTAGACCCACCCAGGGGCCAGAAGGAAACATGCTCTACTGACAGGAAGAACCAAGTCCTGGCAGAATTCATCCCTTGCTGACTAAAGAGCCTTGGGCTCTGAATAACTATCACAGGTAGCCAGGCAACAGTCACCACTGGCTTCAGGTGAGACTATCTGGCTTCAGGTGTGACCTGGCACAGTCCCAGCTATGGTGGCCATGAAGAAGTCCCCACATCACTCCTCTCCCAACCCCAGCAGCCCAGCACAGAGAGTGAGGGAAGAGAGGGAGACTTTGTAAGGCAGAGAATTGTCTTGCATATGATCCAAGTTCAGTAGGGTGGTACCACCAAGAGTCTACAAGAGTCACTGAGTATAAGAGTCAATTCCCTTTGAATATCTGAAAAGCCTTCTGAAGAAGGACAGGTTCACATAAGCCCAGATTGTGAAGATCCAAATAAATGCTTAACTTTCCAATGCCCAGACACCTATGAGCATCCAAGAAGATGCCACCTCACCAAACGAACTGAAGTTGCCAGGGACCAACCCTGGATGGCCACACAGTAGGAAGCTCATACAAATCTGAACAATTCTGTATAGCACTGAGGCTTTCCTGTGTGGATAACAGCACGTACGCAGACATATACGAATGCGGCAGTGCACTCATGGTTTCTTTCTCTCAAAATCTTAATAGACTTTGCCACCATAGCTTTGTACTTCATAGAAGAACTGACTTGTTGACTGACTGAAAGAATATTTCAAACCTGCCTTGTAAGTTTCTACAATAAAAGTCTGATTAATTCTTATGGGATAGAAACATTTTGCTACAGAGATGGTACTTTCCTCAAACATGTTTATGACCCACTGTGGCCACTTACTGTCTCCCCAGCAGAGCAGAGGCCCCAGTTTATAAGCTGCTTCTGAATGGGGTCGGCCCGTGTCTGAAATCACTATTTTAGTTACTGGCAAATGTTCTTTATACGAGAGCAATCCAGTGTCATTGGTCCTGAAAGGCAATAAGAAGAAGATGGTTAAAATTATTGATAGCTCTTAATTGCATTTCAAGACCTAGATGTTCTGAACTGAATCCTCACACACACAAGAGTAAGGATTCAGCTGCTCATCAGAGCACACAAAAATACGCTAACATTTTAATATCCCTTGTAGAAAATACATAATAGAGAATATAAAATATAGCATATGCTAAAGTTAGAATATAATAGAAGTTTTTTTAACTTAGTAAACCATTTTCTACCTTTTGACTGGAACAGTTGGTTTACCCATTAACACAGTGGTTCTCAACCTGTGGGTCTGTATTAAAAGGCCGTGGCACTAGGAAGGTTGAGAACCACTGCACGAACATTCAGTGTAATGACTGATACTGGGTTTTAGGTCCACCACGTTGCTATCTGTTTCTTCTTTCGTCTTGTATGATTTCTTGTCCCTCTGCTCCTTCTTAGCTGCCTCCTCTTGATTTATTCCTTTTATGTGTATTTAATTTTTTTTCTCTATGCACTCTTCAGCTATACCTCTGTTTACTGTGTCTTAATCTTTTCTTTATAGATTATGAAATGCACCTTTATCACAGTCTACTTAGATTTTTTTTGTTTTTACTCTTAACAATTTTTTTATTAAATCATAATGGGATATATTAATGCATTTATAGGGTACAATGTGCTGATTTTATATACAATTTGGAATGCTTACATCTAACTGGTTAACCAAGCCTTCACCTCATTAATTATTGTGTTAAGACATATATACTATACTCTTAACAGATTTGACACGTAGCCTTACAATGTGCACACAGGTGAGGTCCCACCGATTACTCAGACTTTATGTTATATAACAATGTAGAATGTCAGAGGCTTGCTATGGAATAATTTATTTAATGCCACCCCCCACATACACATACTTGTTTTTTTGTGCTATTCTAATATTTTAAATCCACATGTTAAAACTTTATAATACAATTAAACACTGAATTTTATTTTTTCAATTAAGAAAAATTTAAACATTAGCTTTCTGTTTATCAACATATTTATAATTTTCAGCAATCTTCATTTCTTCCTGAAGTTCTAAGCTTTCATCTGGTGTTATTTTTCTTAGCCTAAAGAATTTGTTAAAATTTTTCATTTCAGATCTATTTTGTTTTCTTAAGTTCACATTTCATTGTATAATATACTTCTCATTTATCTGCTTAAAATACCCTCTGCTTAGACATTGTGATCATTTTTATGTTTAAGTCCTTAAACATGTTTATAAGAGGTACTAGAAATATTTTGTCTGCCAATTCAAACGTAGTGCCCTGAGATTTGTTTATAGTAACTACTTCTAATTTCTTGACTTTAGATCAGAGTTTATTCTCTTTGGGAATGTTCAGTGATTGTTATTAATATACTAAATATATGAATTATACATTGTAAAGATTTTGGGTTTTGTTCTTCTCTGAAGATTTCCTCCTTATTTTCAAGGCAGTTAAATCACTACTTTATCACAATAAATTGTGTGTGCTTAGTTTTATAGTTCAGTAGGGTGGGCCTGGGTCAATTTTGTTCTTACTTTTCATCCTGTCCCTCAGTTCTGGGACATAAACTTTGCTATAAATACATGGACCTTCTGTCATTTCTATGGAAAGCTGGGGGGTTTACAAAGCCTAGCTCAGTTTGTCAGTCTTAAACTCCACATTCTGACTCTGCTCTTGTAGAAGCCACTGAACTCGCTGTGCAACTCGTTCAGTTTTCCAGTTTAATTCTCTCCTTGGCGCTTAGAAGTCTTCCCTCTGCGTTTGCAGCTCTGGGTCAGCTGAGGATCTAAGGAAAGTCTTTATAATGGCCTCCCCCAGGTGGCTCTCTCTTTTCTGGGAATTCCCTCTCCCTCACTGTCCAGTTATTCTAGCATCTCCAAATCCTGTCCTTAAACAAAACAAAACAAAAATCTAGTATTTCCTTTGAAACCCAGGCATCCCAGGGCATGTGATCTATGTGCTCAGGGGAAAAGGAGCAGTAATATCATATATCCGACCCAGCCGGATTCCCTCCTTTCAGGAGTAAAAGACCCCTAACCCGTAGGCATTTTCTGCCTATGTTTTGTTGCTCTCCAATTACTACAAGTAGCTGTTTTTCCAATATTTTCCTGGATTCACAAAGTTTTTCTGAAAAGGGTTAGTTCTATGCAAACTACTTTACCATAACCAGAGTTTAATATAAGAAGTAACTTACTTTTCATTAACAATATGTTATGGAGTCATTAAAGAGTTACTGGTGATTTGGTTAATTTCTTTGTTAGCATTATTATTGGCACCATTCACATGTTAAACTATTTCTGTGTAGGTATATTCTGTAAAGGTAATAAGAAGAGTGCCTTCTAAAAGGAGTAGAAATCTTGAAAAATTAAAGGAGTAATTTAAAGGAGTAAATTAAAGGAGTAAAGGAGACCATATTCTTGATACTAAACATGTGACATTAAAAATGCAATCCTGGCTCCACATTCCTCTCTATACAGATTCCTCCTTCTATGTTTTGGGTTTTTTTGGGGGTGGGGATAGACTCTCACTTTGTTGCCCTCATTACAGTGTCATGGCGTCAGCTCACAGCAACCTCAAACTCTTGGTCTTAAGTGATTCTCTTGCCTCAGCCTCCCAAGTAGCTGGAACTACAGGCGTCCACCACAATTCCCGGCTATTATTTTGTTGCAGTTGTCATTGTTGTTTAGCTGGCCTGGGCCGGGTTCAAACCCGCCTGCTTTGGTGTCTGTGGCCAGCGCACTAACCACTGAGCTCAGGCACTAAGCCCTTGTATGGCATTCTTGAAGAGTCTCTATCTCTCTCTCTATCTGTGTGTATATATAACAGTCTTTACATAAATACATAAGCATATGCATAAAACATAATATTGATATATGCCAAGTAAATAAATAACATCTAATTCAAGTGGTGAGCTCAATTAATGGCAGATTGATCACTGGAATTAATGTGTAGTCTATAATCAAATCATTTAAATTTACAGCCAGATTGACTATTAATATTTTTAAAGTAATTTTTCCATGCAGGTCCAGTTGCTTAGCAACATATACATATGTTATGCTGAAATGTGAATATAAATATTTAAAAATATTTTCGCTTTACAAATAATAAATAAGAGCAGCATGCATGCCAGCTCAAGCCTCAAATACAATGAACACCTTTTATTAACCTTTGAGATAAAGGAAAACTCATACATAAGGCTTTTCTGCTTAGAAGAACATTTTAAATTTAATTTTCAGATTCCTAAAATGTTATAGATTTCCTCTTAAAAAAATATAATCCACAGAACATTAGTTATTTGGGGCATTTTTTTTTTAAGATTTAAAACCCGAATGTAATAATGATTATGGGAAAGCTGTAAGTGCACATGTTCAAAGGTTTTTGTTGGTATATTACCAAAGAAATGTGCTTTGTTAACCAGCTATACATCCATTTTGAAAATAATGGAATGCCTACTTATATATAATTTTTAAAAAGAATAAATGACTTCCCATGTAACAGATCCTTCTATCTCATCATATTATAAAAATAAAATGTACATGCCTTATGGTCCATTATAAAAAATTAAAAACCCTCACAAAGGCACTGACCTTAACTCTTACTATGTTTCATCAAAACATACCTCTAGCTAATTTCTCCATTGCACTAACTTGTTCAGTATCTGTCTGTCTATACATACTTTTAACAGATTGATTTAAAAAAAATCTTTGTCTTGTATAAAGAAATCATATAGAAATCACCATTCATTCCGGTCGGCATCACAATTGCAGTAGTACTGAGAGTCAATGCAGTTCCCCTCTAATCCACAAGTACATTTTTGAGAATTAGGCAAAGGACCTCCCCAATAAGTCTGTGTTTCATTGGTTCTTCCAATCCACCAGCTCAGAGGGGCACCATCTGAAAGACATAGACGAGAAATGTGGTATTTGCTTTCTTCCAAAATCATTAAAAAGAATAAAAGGAGAAAGAGGGAAAGACTGATGTGATCTAAAGATAGACTGAACATTATAACTGATGGCATTTCCTCAAGAAAGCTTTTTAAAAAATTTTTATTACCTAGGCTTAAATGATTGATACGTTTTTCTATGAGTCAAAAAGAAACCAGCAGTTCCTATTTAATTTAGTCATGATAATAAAAATGAATTGAGAGAAGTTCATATATAAAATTTCTTTTAAAATAATTTTAAAGCAGTTGGCATCAAAATATAAACAACAGGGGTGGCGCATGTGGCTCAAAGGAGTAGGGTGCCGGCCCCATATGCTGGAGGTGGCGGGTTCAAACCCAACCCCTGGCCAAAAAAAAAAAAACAAAATTGCAAAAAAACCCCCCCAAAAAACATATATATATATACAACAGTAACTAACATACCCAGGCAAAATTGATTTGAAATCATGAAATGCCCATTAAAACATTATGGAATGTTATGTAAAGTCACTGATTTATCTCAATATGTTTGTTGTCTAAAAATACATGAGCTGTGTATTGAACATTAGACATGGTATAGTACTCCCTTGTCATAATTCAAGATTTATTTGGAAGTATGTATTCTCTCTTCCACTTAATGGCTTAGCTATTTATTTGTAGACTACAGAAATAACGCTGAAAGATCTTCATGCCTGAAGCAAATACTACGCTCAAAAAAAAAAAAAGAATTCCTTTAGCCAAATGCATCTCTTTCTACAATAAATGTTCAGCTGCCAGCTCCTCTCGGAGCTAAGACTAAACACGATGCCAAGAAACTAAAGCAAAGAACAGACAGAATATCTATGTGAGAATTTTTAGAAAAGGAGGTGAGGCATGTAGGCAATTTGTCTTGGAAAAAAAAAGATACAGAGGAAAAGCTGTAGTCATTTGGGAATTGGGGCATGAGAAGACTGTGAGCAACATCCAATCAGTCGGCTCCTAAAGGTACCTGATTGATTGTTTTCTGTTGACTTCCAAAGCTTGAAGTTGTAACCATTAGCCCCACTGAGACCCTGGGATTTCTCTTCATTTCTCCCTCACTTATAAATGCCAATAAGCATTTTAACTCCCTATTAGATAGCCTCTCTGCTGATGCTGACAACCTCCCTCCCAGCTGACAGGGGCTGGCTTTACACACTTAGTTCACCCAATGGCCACTGTGTCCCTGAGAGGCTGGTAGTGTTGGCTCCGTTTCTGAGAAGAGAAAGCAAAGATTACAATTCAACCATTTTATGAACCAAAGGCTCATCTAGCTAAGTTCTATATGTAAATGAGAGACCCTAGACTTTAACTCAGTTCTCTTCCAACCTGTAAATGTGATGCTTTCCCCACTACAACTGACTGATCCTCGTTCACAGGTAGGATTGAGGTTTTGGGGGAGACAAGATCTAAGCAAAATGCTACTGGAGGGGTAAAAGGCTGACTGAGAACATTCTGGAAGAGAGGAAAAGAAGGCGGGGTGGAACTCAGGCAAAGGGCAGATTAATCTGGCTGCATTAAGTGAAGAGTAAATAAAAGAGATGCTTAATTAAGAATGAAAGGTTCAAGTGTTAGTTCAACATTTTTGTGGATTATACATATGACATAAGCTGTTCCTATAAAAAACATCTCTCTTATCACATTCTTGTCATTCTATCTGGAATGTCAACCCCTTTTGGGACAACAAGCCAGAGTGAACAGTTAACAAAGTGACTTTCTTGTGCAGAAGTCCTTGGAGCTTCTCTGACATGTAAAGAAAAAGACACCTGAGTGGTGCTGCCAGAAGCCAGCGTGCTGGGGGATGGGAAGGTGGCCACAGCAGCCAGAATTCGTGGTTCTGGGATCCCAGCAGAAGCATCTATATTGGACAAACAACACAAGGCACTAGAGCTTCTTAAACACAACAGTGCCGGGATGGAAGCAGTGTGTCTTAAAGGTTAGTTTTCTTCCTAAGTTTCAGTATTTCAGATTTTATATTGGATGGTTAGGAGACCCAAACAGATGGCACCTGGGAGGCCAGCAGGAAAGCTTTTGCAATAACTTCAAGAATTAGGTCATGAAGGCTACTCAAGGCAGACGTGGCGGGGCCTGAGCTACTCTGAAATGAAATCTTCTAGAAGGGGAAAACAGGGAACCAAATTCAGAATCCAGAAGGAGACTGATCAATCAATAATAGAATAAAAGAAAGCATTAAGACAGTTTTCTGATTCCTACTTGAGCTACTGAATCAATGTGTTTCTAGAAGAATTTTCTCATTTTCCACTGTACCCAAGAAAAAGAGTCAAACAGAATAGTCACTTTCAAAACACCAGGTCATATGTTTATTGGCTGTTTTCCATGACAAAACAACCCTTCTGTGTCTCTGCCCAGTGTGAGATAAACGCCACTGAGTATCACAAGGCTTTGTTGTACAGCCATCCAGTCAGGGCCAGAGATTAAAAGTGACCAAGACTTTGAATAAAGCTCCATGGAAACCAAAGTGCACCAAAGTACGCAGGGATCACACATCCTCTGTGGCCTCCTGATCCACATGGGCAGAATTCCAAGCTCGTATGCTGGCTGAGTTCCCCATGCAGCCATGTGTGACGCGCCTCAGTTTACTCACCTTCTTTACTGACAAGCCGTGACTTCTTGCAGTAGTAGGTGAGGTCCTGTTCACAGTGCTCCGCACGGGTAAGAGTGGCCTGGAGTTGCTCCATGCTGGCCACATACTGGAAAACCCCAGTGTACGGGTTCCCTGGATTCGTATTCCTGACTCTTGTTAGGTCGGAGCCGTTATGTTGTATGATGGTCCATGCCGTTTCTTGTATGCAGAAATGGGGGAAGAAAGAGAGGAGACCATCACTACTCTGCAAAAGTTAAAATAAATAAAGAAAATCAAAATCACCTTTCATCTGAGTCAAATTGTTCTACTTATAAAACCTCTCTCAGAGGTAGAGTCAGTACACATGGATTCTTAAATCTGTAAAGTTAAAAGTGATTCTTTCCCCTGAAATCTATACTGCTCCCACGCATTTATGGTGATTTTATTTTACTTTTTCATAAAATTTAGCTGGCCAATATTTATGATAAAAAATATTAGGAAATCTAATTATAGAATTTGGGGGACATTTTTCATTTCATCAGATCTGATATTCCATCTTTTTAAAGATGCATCATTCTGTTATTTTTCTTTAAGAAACAGAAGAATATTACAAGAAAGATATTTGTGTCAGAATGTTTATTGCAGCCCAATTCATAATTGCCAGGTCATGGAAGAAGCCCAAGTGCCCATCGATCCACGAATGGATCAATAAACTGTGGTATATGTACACCATGGAATGCTATGCAGCCATAAAGAAAGGTGGAGACTTTATATCCTTCATGTTCACATGGATGGAGCTGGAAAATGTTCTTCTTAGCAAAGTATCACAGGAATGGAAGAAAAAGTATCCAATGTACACACACCT
>NW_003852442.1:7582635-7597795 GCF_000181295.1 Otolemur garnettii
ATCTTTCTATGAGTAGAATATGAATGTTTTGACATAATAACTAAGAAAGTTACATGAAGGCTATGTTAACCAGTTTGATGGAAGTGTCTTGGATTGTGTGTGAAAACACCACACTGTACCCCCAAAGTGCATCAATGTACACAGTTACCATTCAATAAAAAAAAAAAGAGAGAAAAAGAAACAGAAGAATGCTGTTTATTATAATTATAAAACTTTATTGACTATTGACACACTCAGAATTTAGTGATGCTACATTATGAAAAAAATGTGATAGAATTAGTGAAAAATTTCATGTTACATAATGTTAAGTAATGACTTTACTTATATTACCAGGAAAAGGAAAGTACCAATGTTATAGCCAGGGTACATTTCTTTAGTTACCATTTAATTAGGACTATGCATATCTTTCTTCTTAAATCAAAGTGAAATATTCATTTTGGTTCATGAGATCTACACAGTTCAGCCATACAAAAGGGGGTTACTCTCCTGAATTAAGTACATCTGACACAGCACTGGCAACTCAACTAACACAAAATAAAATATCACGGAGTATCAACCAGACCTATCGCTACTGGTACCTGAACATCTGCCAACATTTCCATCATACTGATTATCAAAATTACTTAGATGAAAGAAAAGTCCCACAATGTTTATAAGAGAAGATAAGCAGAGCGTATGCACCCTTAGACTTGCCCGGAATAGACTTTACACTGAACGTGCTGTGATGTATGCAGGCACAGGAACAGATTAATCAAAAGGCTCTGATTTAATAGGCAAAAAACAGATTGGAAGTTGCCAATACCCCACTTTATATGTGCTGTTAAGTCACATAACTCTTCTGTATTACAGAGTAATTCTAAATTGGAGGAAAACAGTGATAGTTTTTCCCCTGCCCCTTTTTAGCTAATACATTTACACGGCTCAACAATCAAAGTACGATTAAGGAGATGGACTTTGCAAAGTCTCCTTCCCACCCCTCTCACAGGCCTCAAAGGCTGGCACAGAGAGGCAGGCTAAAGCAGGCCAGATAAACACCACAGCCCGGTGCCTTGCTAATGTGGGTTATTATCTGCGAAACAATAGCTCTTACTTCTATTTCCCCTTTACTTTTCAGCTCACCCTATCAGAAGAATGCTTTTCTCAAAGAGAACTTGTTACGTAAGCTAATGAAATTCATCATGGGCGGCCAGCAGGACAGTGTTGAGGCCATCGGGAGAGCTAAGGGACAGATCTGGTAAAGGTACCAGATCTGAGTCAGATCAAGTCGGGTAAAATCTGAGCGTCCATTTCCAAATTTGGAAAATAAATTGGCAGAATGAGGCAACACAGTAGGCGTGAAATCCTATAATGTTAGCTAACTCATCCTTGGCTATCAGAAGTTGAAAGATATTATTAACCAGGTAAATCTGTGACCC
The DNA here is from genome assembly GCF_000181295.1 of Otolemur garnettii. Lineage (NCBI taxonomy): Eukaryota > Metazoa > Chordata > Mammalia > Primates > Galagidae > Otolemur > Otolemur garnettii. The sequence goes on from NW_003852442.1 coordinate 7,584,051, forward strand.
TGCTTTTACTGTCAAACAAAACTATCCCCCTTCTCTTGTGGCAAATCAGTGGCGAATCTTATGACCCGGCTGCCAAAAGAGCCTAAAATAAACACGCTGGAAGCGTTTGTCTCTTTGCCTTCCGGATCCACTGAGAGAGACTCCCCTACAGTTTAGCAACCACTGGGTCACAATTAACACATGACTCTAAAGACCTTGACAGGTGCTGTAAGGGATTCAAGGCTACAAGGTGGGACAATCATTAAAGGCACCTCAGGTAATTACTGAAATGCTGGAATTCTAAAATATTTCTCTGTGGAGACATTTCTGTAAGCAATTTTATTTTCTAACAAAAAGCACTACAAGGTATGATGTCAAACAGATGTCATGCTCATCAGCCCCTCTACATTTCCACGGCAAAGCAGACAGCCCAGAATCATCACAGCAGATCATGAGCTATGGAAATGGGTGTCTCCGTATCTGGGTTCCAAACCCCATGTGCCTGATGCATCAGGAAATCTGTGAAAATTCTCATTGTAGGGCCTCTGCTGTCCTTTCAGACAGGAATATGTTATCTGAGGTTTCTACACTTATTTAGAAAGAAAAATCATGAAAAATATATACTTCTGCTTTATCACAATTTATAATTTGACACTGCGTCACCTATTTTATTGGAGGCCATTCTGTAAGCTCAGTAGTCTGTAACTCTAGGACAGTGGTTCTCAACCTGTGGGTCGAGACCCACAGGAACCACATTAAAGGGCTGCGGCCTTAGGAAGGTCGAGAACCACTGCTGTAGGAGAATAGGAACAGTTTCTGATCTGCGAACCACAGTCTTTCCAGCACAGAGCACAGGGGCTTGGTATAACAACACGTAAAAGAAGGTATTTGTTGAAGAAATGGGGGAATAACCCAAACAAATGGATGAATAAAAACAATGCATTGTCTGAATTTGATTCTATGGTGGCTCTGAAATGTTCATTGATTGCCTTTGAGCTGTTTTATAAAACTCTGGAAACTGTGGGTATTTAATAGGATTGAAAAATAATGTTGCCTCTGAAACTGAAGGGGCTGAGATGTTGCCCTACTTGCAAGTTAATGCGTTATCTTGCCACGGATACAGATCTCCCGCTGGTCTACCCACCCACCCTAACAGACACAGAGGACCTCTGGAGCAGGGGCCACTTCGTAACAGGGAATCTTCACACCTCTTTCCATACGCTGATGTGCTGAGGGCCAGGTGCACCTGTGCATGCTGGAGTTACACCCCCAGAAAGGAACCCCAAGATTATGAGGCTTAGACTTGATAGAGTGTAGCCAGCAGGATCTCTCCTCCTCCTATCCCCTGAGTGAGAGATTTGGGCTCTGGAATGTCACAAATTCTTTTTAGAGGAAAGTAAGTACAGGGCAGTGCCTGTGGCTCAAAGGAGTAGGGTGCCGACCCCATATACTGAGGTGGTGGGTTCAAACCCAGCCCCAGCCAAAAACTGCCAAAAAAATAAAAAAATAGAGGAGAGAAAGTACAAGTCTTTAGGCTTTTATTACTCTTAGAAAGTAAGCAAATGGGGCTGGGTGAGAGAAGCCTTTCAATCTCTTCAGAGCAATTTACTGTCTCTAACTTCCAAGACATATTTAATCATTCTTTAGTCTAGGTTGCCAGACTTTTCCTTATCTTTTTTTTTTTTTTGAGATAGAGTTTTACTCTGCCACCCTGGGTAGAGTGCTGTGGTGTCAGAGCTCATAGCAGCCTCAAACTCCTGGGCTCAAGCCATCCTCTTGCCTGAGCCTCCCAAGAAGCTGGCACTACAGGCACCCACCACAGCGCCCGGCTAGTTTTTCTATTTTTAGTAGAGATGGGGTCTCATTCTTGCTCAGGCTGCTCTCAAACTCCTGAGCTCAAGTGATCCACCCATCTCGCCTCCCAGACTGCTAGGACCACAGGTGTGAGCCACTGCACTCGGCCACCAGATTTTTTCTTTGCTTAGAAATAAACACACTGTTTTCTGACAATAAAGAATTCTTCTATGGACAAGCCACTTCCAGGGGGTGCAGGTTCCACTGCCTTCCCTCCTCCACTGTGGAAGCCAGTGTTGCACACACGCACATTTATATGAATGTTCTGATGTGTGGAAGAGTTTGCGTTTGGGGTTTTCCCTTGAACTGGTTGTAGCTTCTTAAATTTCTTCATTAATAAGGTATTACACATGATCTTTTAAAAAGTGTTTCTGAGCTTTTATTTTTATATGTGCATGAGAGTCATGATGTGTCTTTGTTGAGGATTCTCTTTTACTCAACACAGAGAGAGTGGCAGTGTAAGGAAACGGGAAAATAAGGGAGAGGAGACAGCTACACTAGGCAGAAACGTACGAGAAGTTTACAAACATTGGGAGGCAGTTTGTGTCTACCAGCGTCTCTCCCTGAAGACATTTGTAATAATATGAATTGTAAATAAAGCAACTGAGTAATTAAGAATTTGATTTACCTTAGGCTGACTGCTATTTTTTTAGTGTGATAACAGCATAAAGGAAAAAAAACATGCTGTTTAAGCAACACGGCTGCGAAGCTTATGTTGTTTCATGCTGGATAGCTGAGGGGTGGAGGAGCTGTGTTAATGACAGCGGGGGAGGTGAAAGGACAGACAGCATTCTAGAGCAAAACTCAGTACAAATAGGGCTAAGTTTGAGTAATAGCAGTTAGTTATTAGCCCTCGTGGCTATTAGCAAGGCCCTTATTATTGAGATCTCTAAAATAAAAATAATAATGCTAATCTCTATTAGCATTATTGAGATCTCTAAAATAAAAATAATAATTAGAAGTCTCGTGTTCTCCAGCCTTCCATGGAATGGTCTAAGAGGCACCTCTGTCAGTCAGAATTACATGGTGTGCTGGTAGTAATGCAGAGACCCAAACCTTGGTCTCTAAACTTACCCAGTCAAGGAAACTAAACCCAAGAGTCTGGGTAATGGGGTAGTCAGAAGTGGGGAGTCTGTCTCATAGAATTTTCAAGCATACCAGATTTCAAAGCTGCTGCTTTGGAGCTCATCAATTTCCCCCTCTGAACTAATTGTCCTTACAACGCAAAGTCTGATGAGAAACATTCTGAATATAAAACTATTTCATTATAGAAAAAGCAATAAATTTAGAGTGGAAGAAAACAGTCTGTACATCTTGAAGGGACAGCCACTGGTATTCACCTTTTCTAGACTAATTATTTTTTAATTATATTTAGAATACTTTGTTTACTAAGAAATTTCAGTTTTTCATGTAATTTAGGAGATACTCACTCAAAATAAAGACTTTTTTCTCAGTATCTTTCAGTTTGTAATTCTTAGAGGTGTTTTACTACATGTGGAATAATTTGATGCATTCTAGGCAAATAACTAGATTTTCAAATAAGATGCATATTTGCAAGTTACTGATTCAACATTTTGTCTTGTTTTTACACTTGATACGCCTGATTTGTGTAACTAGCAGTATGTTGTTGGCTATAAGCAATGGGACGGGGACAGAAGGTAACCTATCTACGGGAGAAAACGTTCAGACTGTGGGAAAAGAGCCCAAGGTTTCAGCGTTGCTCTCTCTCTCCCGACACTTCTCAGCCTGCTACACTTAACCTTCCCAAGTCCTGGTTTCCTCATTTGCAAAACCAGATTAATAAGGAGAGTTCCAAGTGGTAACCCGTATTTCTCACTGGGGTTGTTACGCTCGGAGGTTGTCACTCTGTTTGAATAAGTTCCCATAGTCTAGAGCTTCTGGAGACTCTCAGCTGACACTGGGCATCATCCTCTGCCCTCAATATCTTGCTATTCGTGCAGCTTTAAATTTTCTCAGTGTCCTCTTTTTCATCAATACTGCCGGATAATCTGACTAAAACACCTTGAACCTTTGAATGTTTCCAATGGTTCCAGTCTTTCATTCATTTACTTATTTTCTTTATAATTTAGATAATCAGGGATCTAGTCTTGTTTTTTTGCCTCCCCTCCTTTTGAAATTTATGAACCATTTGACCTTACCTTACAATCCTAAAATGGAGAATTTGTTCTTGCTCTCTCTCTCTCTCCCTGTGTGTACGTATGATGATCAGCACGTACATCAATGTGATAAGCAGTACACTCCTTATCTGTGTACATAATCACACACACATAGCTCTCTCTCTCTCTCCCTGTGTGTACGTATGATGATCAGCACGTACATCAATGTGATAAGCAGTACACTCCTTATCTGTGTACACAATCACACACACACACTTCAGTTTGCTGAGAGATGTGACTACAACTTTTTTCCCCAAGAATTTGTTTATCAAAGATATATCTGCCATAAGGTACATTAAGTTGTGATGTAATATGATGATGCAAATATTTAATAGAAAAAAAAGACTGCATTCAATAAAATGAACTTGATAATTTCACTATTATTTAGATAAAAATACAAGTGGCCTATAAATTACTGGATTAGTATTCATAATAAACATAAGATATAGATTTGTTTCTTTGGGATCTTCATTATTTGTGAATTTTTCTACTTGCTAAAATTTATTGGTAACCCTGATGCTTTTGCAGTCAGTCCTTCTGGCCTGTACAGAGCTGCACACATTTGGATCGCCTACCGCATAGTTAAAGGTGAAAGGAGGGACACTGTCTCCTTGTTTAACACTATAAATGTTCTATTTGTGGTCTATTAGGTGCCACTATTTTACATTTCTGTGCTTTTCCTTGTAAGTCTGCTGTCTACGATGGCAACCTAGTGTGGTGCTCCTGAGTGCTGAAGGCTGCATGCAGCATGCCTCATAAAGGAAACACAAGGATTAGATGAGCTTTGTTTAGGCCTGAGTTACAGTGCTGTTGGCTACAAGTTCAATGTTAATGAATCAACAATATGTATTAAATAAGGTGTCTTTAATCTGAAACACACATAAAACAAGATTATGTATTGATCGGCTGGTGAGAATGTTGTGGCTGGAGGCTTGTAGGAAACTAATCTAACTGTATTTCCCCTCGGAGCTACGGTTCAGTATTTGCTAATCTAGTGTTCATGGTTACTTTATAGGAGGTAACTATTCCCAGTAATGTACATGTATTGTGTGTTTTAAAGCTTCAAAAACATAGAGCTATCTAATTATCAGCATCAAAACTTTACACAACATGAGTAAGTGAACAGCTCAGGATGTATTTGTGGGAGCACAGAATTCACAGGTTTGTAGCTATAGACTGTTAAACAAATCTCACTCACAATACATCCTATCAAAACTGGAAAAAGAAAAGTATGTACATTTGACACTTGAATTAATATCTCGTATTTGTAAAATTTTCCTTTCTTCTCCATCAAGTCTTTCATACTTATGTTTTATTCTCACACAACAGAGAAGTCTGTCCTTCCTCAATTCCCAAACCTGGGCACGCATAAGAATCACCTCATCCCACCTCAACTCCCAGTCAGAATCTCCTGCGATGTGGTCTGGGAATCTGTACTGTGCAGACTTAGGAGCTTCATTAAGAAGACAAGCATTGTGAGCCATTTATATTAGGCAGCTTTGTTATACAGGACAATGTTTGCAATGGTTATGAGAACCAGTGGGAGCTACCAGGTGGGGCTGTATGGGGCTGTATGAAATACCTGCAAAGACACATTCTATAGTAACTTCCCCTCAAACATGAGTGGCCCCGATTTTACCACCTCCTGCGGTTTTCTGAGCAGTATAAAAGCACTGTTGTGCCCATATCCTAATGCCCCCTAGGTATCTTAGTTTACTGTGTAATTGACCTCTCAGACTCAAATAGGTGTGTAAGACAGAGCTTCTGGTCTTTCTGCTGCAAACATCTTCTGATCAAATCTCAAATAACAGCGGCTCAAACCCTCCACTACCCAAGCCAAAAACTAAGGTGTTATTTTGGCCCCTTTATTTCCTCACACCTCATAGGTATTCAGTGAATAAGTCTAACCTCCTTCCCCCATCTGTACTGCTATTGTCTGGTGTAAGAAGCCACCTCATCAGCTCATTCTTACATTACTTAACATGTTCTCTTAACAGGTCTCTTAACTCCCATCACAGGCAGTATACAGACTCCTGCAGGGGCATTTCCCAGCCCAAGAGCAAGTGTGATTAATGAACGGAAGTGAGATTTCCTCCCACCATTGCTTAGACTCCTCCGCATCTTCTCATCACCCCCACTCCTGACTCTTCTTTCCCTATCAGTCCCCCACACACTCTTACTGCTCCCCACTTACCCCCATACTCCAGATACCTGAACACATCTGTCTGGGGACTTAGTGCTTAACTCTTTCCTCTGCCTGAAAGATTATGTCCCTAGATATTCACTGTTCAATTTTAAGCAGTAAATCTTCCTCTGCAACACCCCCGCCTCAGTTTAATACCACCCTTTTCCTCTTGTCTCTCTGCATAAAGCTATGACTTCCTACCACAGCACTTTTCCATGTAATTTTCTGTGGTGATGGGAAGTTTCTACACCTGTGAAACTATTTCCCTACTAGCTACAGAATACCTGGGGAGACTAAGAAAAAAAAAATCAACATTCAGTTTAATCTTATTTTAATTAAACTATTTAAATTTGTTTGAATTTGTAAAATGTACTTTAAAAGTTGTTTAATTTTATAATTAATTTTAATTAAATTTGAATTTAAATAGGTATGCATTGCTAGTGGCTACCATATTGGACATCATAGTTCATCTACGGTCTATTTTTTCTGTGTATTTGATGAGGAATGGATCAATATTTCTTTTTTCTGACATTTATGTATAATTTCCACCAGCACTACCAATTACAAAGACCATCTTTCCTTCACTACACATCAGTACCACTGTGGCAATGAATCAGTTATCCATATACGACTGAGTCTGTTTACAAAGTCTCTGTTTCATCTTATTGGTCTATTAGTTTAGCTTTATATCCTATTTTGCTTCATCTGTCAGTATAATGTCTATATTTGGTAGAGCTGAGTCCTCCAACTTGTTCTTCAGATTGATTTGATTCTTATTGTCCCTTCATATTTGCTCATAAATTTTAGAATCTACTGGCTCGTTTTAATAAAAAAAAAATCATATCAACTTACAAACAAACACCCTGCTGAAATCTTGATTTAGGTTTGCACTGAATCAATATCTAGTTTGCCAGAATTAAAAATATGCAATACTAAATCTTCTAATCAATGAGCATTCTACATTCCTCCATTTACTTGGGACTTTAGTTTCTCTAAAGAGCATTTTATACTTACCCATGCAGAAGCCTTGCTTAACTTTCATTAGATTTATTACCATGTGTTAGAGATTTTTGATGCTATTGAAAATATCATCTTTTAAAAAGTCACGTTCTACACACTACGAATAAAGTTAATTTTCTGCTCATTTGATATGCAGTGATAAGCCTAAACTTTAGCTGTTATTTATCTGTAGATATTTTAAAATGTTCTTAATATATTAATATAACACTGGTCATCTACAAGTCACAGCAATCTTAGATTTCTTCTCTCAGTGTTTAGTTCTTTGTTTCCGTCTCCTGCTTGGCCGGGCTGGCTAGGACCTCCACTATGGACAGAGTGATATTCACGCTGATAGGAGGGGAGAGCTTTTGCTGTTCCACTCTAAGCTATTAGACGTGCTAGAGGCTACTCTATCAAAGTAAGGAAAGATTCTTCTACTATTAATAGTAATCTATTGAGTTTTCTCTGTGATGATGAATGAATGTTGAATTTAATCAAATATACGTTCATGAATACTGCTTTCTATGTAAATCTGTGTTAGTAGAGAATGCAGGAATAAATAGACTTTATACCCACAGACACTGCAAAAGGAAATATTGTTTGAAGCTTTTACATGCACAGTCTTCTCTGAAAAATAAGTCTATCCTTTTTGTTTTGGGACACAGTAGGCAACTTTTATTATTAGATGTTTTACAGACACTATGTGAATAAAGAGTAACATTTAAATATTTAACATTTACTACCTTTTGAAGATTTATGTTTACTTCTCTGACTCAACACAATTCCATGTATTTTAACCAAGTTGCAAATTAGGCCAATTTTCTCCTTATTTCATTTTAATTTTGTGTATTTAAAGCATTCAAGCAAATGTAACTACTAAATAAAAGCTGATTAACTCACCAGTCATGTTGCAGTATAGAAGAAACGGCCCCAGGGGACCACTTCCATCTGCATCTATATAGTAAAACCCTGAAGCATTTCCTCTGTGCTTGTAGGCCTCACATGACTGCTCATAGATAGCTGTCAACAAAGGGAAAGGGCCATCGTTAATACACCATAAGACCTAGATCGCTTAACTTTTAATTTGGACACAAGATACTCTAAGTCTTGAAATTTAGTATGTACATTACTGACCAGGAGAAAGAGCAAAACTCACTTTAAAACAAAACTCATTTATTTTTTTAAAAAATAATAAGACGAAATTGATTTATTATTATTTAAAAAATAATAAGATGAAACTGATTATGTAGAAAAGAATAAAGACTAGGGCTAAATTTTATGACCTTTTTATTACTAAAGGAAAATAAAAGTGCTTGGTCAAAATGAAATTTAGCTTATTTTTACATTAGGAAGAACAAGGAAAGAGAAGATAGGTGTTTAAATATTAAGATCCTTATAATTATAATGTGGTAACTTATCCTGTGACATCTATTTTGGAATTTCTAATTCTGCTATCACCTTGTAGTAACCTAACATCTGAAGCACAACAGGGTAATCTCCTTAAATAATCTGCTGTTATCCCATAATTATGCAATAAACACATTTGAAATAATGTGGTAACTATACTTCTTTTTCATAGAAAATTATAGATAAAATGTTTTTTCATAAAACAAGTATGACTCACAAAGCTTCTCATCAATAATTTTTAAAGTAATTCGCAAAAGAAAAACTTTCTCTAAATCTCTGTAATGAGAATTCAAGATAATTAAAATTCTAAAGCAGAAGGAAATCTTATATGAAATATGCCCTCAAGTGCTCTCAATTTGTTTTGATCCATAATTGGATATTTTAATTATACAATTATACATTTGCCATGTACAAGATTTGATATTAACACCTATATATAATAATGCATACCTTTCACTGAACACTTGGCTAAAAATACTGATAACTTTCATTAAGCCTTTTACACCGTGAAATGAGAAATAAACAATCTCCTGAATATTCTTCTCTAAATCTATTTTAGTTTTTAAAATTACGTGACAACATGAAATAATGTGGTTGATTTGTTCAATGTTAAAACATTTCACATATCATATAAATTTACTGCCCCACTCTTTCACAGACCGATGGTTTTATTTTGTGTCTGTTCTATACCGCACTGATACAAACGTAAGCATGGGATGTCTCCCAGTCACACTTTCAGGTTGTGCACTGAGGAAGACACGTAACAGTGGTTACTTGAGGCCATTATGAAGTTTTGAGATACACAAAAATCAGGATAGGTAAAGTCCGTGTGGATGGAAACAAAAGAAGACTTCCTAGCATCACCCACAGGCTGAGCAGGTTGAAATCCTCCCGGGAGAATCAGAAGGAACCCCGGGGACCGTGACACAGGCTGTCTCAGAAACGTCATAGTGGCCCATGTAAATTTCTCTATTCTTATAAATGTGTCCATAATCGCCTTAGAAGTTAGCAGAACACACATGTAACTTTGAGCTGGGTACTAGTAGTGAAAAAGCCACCCAATCAGTTGAGGATAATGGAAGGACCTCTGCTTTATGCTGCTTAAATTTTCATAATGTGACTTTAAATGCATTATTTCCTTAAAAGAAAAAAACAGCCCTCTCAGCCCCTCCACTAAAACCAGGCCTGTTATTTTGGCTCCATTTCTCAGAACAGTTAAGGACAAAAACCTTCAGCTCATTTGGACGGCCTGCTCCAGAAACTAATAAATTAACTCAATTATTGGATCAAATTGTGGGCCACAGATGAAAGTAACTTAATTTATTTCTAATGTTTTTCATCAGAGTTGTTTGCTTTATATTTAGATTCATTCATTGATAACAATTAAAGATGAATAATTAGTCTATTAAACATATTTAATAGCTTTCTATTTTGAGTTAGCTAAAATGTAAGATGGAAGGTATAAATATTAAAATATGATGCCACTCTACTAGCTAGGTGATTGGGGACAAGTGAGGCAGCCTCTGGTTACAGATGAGGTGTGGCCTTGTCACCAGCAAGTATTCTTTGTAGAATCTTGTGAGGCTGTTCACCATGTATGACTGATATCCAGAAATGGTGCTGGTTTTCCCGATCGTGCCCTCTCCATCCCTGACTGAGGAATTCTGGGGGGCCTCTGTGCAGCCCCATGGCTGGGAGCCCAGGGAGCCAGTGCCAACTCTGGCAGGAATACAAAGCAGTGAACATGCAATAGACCAGGGTTGTGAGGGGTGACTTTGCACCTAAGACCACGCCTTAAATCAGGGCAATGGGAGTTGGAAGTAGGTGCTCAGCTGGTCAGAAACATCAGTAACAATGGGGAAAAAAATGGGAAAGGCCAAAAAGAAGCCTTTTGGTCTCCCTATTACACACACAAAGCAAGTGGAGATTCCTCACCAGATGAAGGACATAAAAAAAGGAAAACAAAACAACAACAACAAAAGAACAATGGGACAACAAAATGGCATGGGCATTATCATACATGTAAACATTTTATCAGGGAAAAGATTACACAACTTACAATACAGGAAAAGGGGACTGGTTGTGACCCTAGACTCTGGAATATGACTTCATGACTTACCTCCTCACTCTGCCCCAACTATTTTAAGTAGCCTTAGACATCTTGATAATTATCTATTACTTCTTACATAAATTAGAGATGATAATAGTATCCACCTACTAAGGTGATTACCATAATTAAATGAGTTAGGACCTATAAAATCCTGGACCAGTGCCTGGCATTTACAGAGTACTCAAGAAAGTTACCTATTTTGATTAATGTAATTGGTTCTACCACCCTTATCTTTATCATCATCATTTAATGGGGTTAAACCATTACTGGATAGCCAGTCTCTAGTTGACATCTGGATATCCCTATCACAAGCCACCCTACCCAGTCCACCCAGGGCTGTTTCTGAGAACCTCTTTAATTGTCTGAACAGTCAAGAATTTGGTAAACAGATCATGTTTCCACTTATACTGTGTCTTCTAGAAAGTTTAGAATTGAAATGCTGGCCCAATTCAAGGAACAGAACAAGACTGTTATGCATTCTGCATTTCACTTCATTTGTTAGACTTAGCCACCCTTCATTTTCTATGCGTCCATCGTCGGCTGTCCTACTCTTTGCTCTCTTATTTTGTATTATGTATTTCTAAATGCTACCTTGACTTTATGAAATGAAGTGTGAATTAACTACTGGATGCTAAGTTTGCACACAGACATATATACACACAGAGCAGCGAAAATGAAAATGGAAAATGGAATGAAGAACTCAACACGCAACAAGCACGAGCAGGTGTGACTGGCTTACAGTTGTGGCAGGTGGCTCCCCTGTAACCGGTGTTGGAACAGTTACAGTGAAAGGAGCTCCAGGACTGAGAGCATTCACCACCGTGTTCACAGTAGTTGGGCAAACACCTGAAAGAAGGTACAGATACAATCGCCGTTTTCATCTTTTGATACCACAAATTACTGATTATTTATACATGCTCATGTGAAAGAAAGATACCAGCCATAACATAAAGAGCAAATCCAACATGATGAATGGGTCAGTCCCCTGAACCAGACCTCGGATCATTACATTCATGAGATGTCAGGCAGTCACTGTGTAATCATCATCATGCCTCACTATACAGAGCCCTCTACTCCCCCTAAGCGACATAACGTGAATTCAGTATGGTGCCAGGGATATCAACAGCCTACGTGATAGAACGTTTATTTCATCACACTGAATTACTACATTGACTAAACATTTAAAGAAGGAAAAAAGAAAAGGAAAGAAAGAAGCAGGAAGGGAGAATGTGTTTATTCACACAGTGTGTATGTCCAGGAAGGTGGAATAGACTTAAGAATTTTAAATGATATGCTGGAGGCGCTCTGGGAGCTGAATCACACCCACGGGGGCTCCCAGCATATCTTAAAATTTTCAAGAGAACTATCTGGCATGTGTCAGACAGATGCGTGACTTACTGGCTCAAAGTAATTTAGTTTCAGCATTAGATGATAATACATTCCCTTTAATCATATCCCATCTTTGAGAAGCTGGATTTTTAGTAATTGATTTTTTTAACACTGGATAGAAAATGACCCTACTGAAGTCTGATCTTACTCCAAACTTTGAAAATATTATGCAGCGTCCAACAGGTACACATGTCTAACTACTGAGTAATTGTGATTAAAAATAAAATTAAAGTGTTTTTTTCAAATTATATATATTACTTTTTCAAATGGTTACTAATTTGTTAGGACATAAATACTTTGAACCTAAACTGCTTTTTAAATGTTAGGGATATCTTTTGGCTTAGGGGCACAGTAAAAAATTACCATAGGGTACCATGAATGAAAACATTTAGGAACTTCGGGTAGTGATTCAAATAGTGCTAATCAGATTATTAATGACTTTGGAATTTAGAATGAAAGATACTTTGAGACCAAGGCTTTAAATACCCTGATTCATCCCAGATCAAAAAATAAACAAACGAGCAAACCTGGGAAGAATATATTCCTGATGGGATTTCTGCCATCCCCTTTATTAAAACTAAGGATGGGAACTCAGGGTTTGCTTACAGGATTTTTCCAGTTGAAAACAATACTATGTAATTCTTCTGACTACAGAGACTAACGAGGCTTTAACATTCCCCTCACCTTGCCTAAGGTGTAGACAGGTTTCATGCTGACGAAAGCCCCTGATTTCCCTTTCTGACAGTGTAAACTTCAGGAAACTTTCAGTGGTCAATTCTTTCTTTGCCCCTTTGAGACACCAGCCTCTTGGGAGTTTTACAACCCAGGAGTGTCTTTCTGAAGGACAGGGAGCCATTCCTGTGGAATGTAATCCTTAGGATGATAGGGCCCCCCTGCCTCCCAGTCTTCCTGGGAGGGCAGGCACCCAGCTCCCCTATGTGCCAATTAGCAAACACAGTTGGCCTAATCACTTGGACGTTGTTAGTCAATTGTCAGGAAATAAATGCTTATTAAGCTGTTTGGACCTAATCTGCTTTCTAAATCAAAGTGTTGATTTAGAGGCACTATACAAAGAATTACTGAGACAAGTAGAACTCCATGAACAAATGAATTTGGGAACTTCCACTAAAGACTCAAATAGCCCTAATCCTATCATTGATGCCTTTTAAAATACGGAGTAAAAAATACATTGAGATCAAAGCTTTAAATGCCTTAATTTATCCCAGATTAAAAAGTAAACTAAGAGACCTGCCAAGAATATACGTGTGATGGGATTTCCACAGAGGAAGAACAGGAACTTCATATTTTGTTTGTAGGATTTTTTTCAACTTTAACTGAAAATGTTCTAGATTTTTCCTGATTATAAAAAATAGATACTATACCAATAATCAAAGAATCCAGGAAGAAATATAAAATTAAAGTGTTTTTTTCAAATTATATATATTACTTTTTTCAAAGGGTTACTAATTTGTTAGGACATAAATACTTTGGACCTAACAAAATAACAAAAATGTCATTTACAATCTCATTATATAGAAATTGCCAAAAGAAATATATAGATAAGTGTGTGTTCATAAATAAAATCATAAAGAAATGCTACTTTAGGCTCGGCGCCTATAGCTCAGCCGGCTAAGGCGCCAGCCAC
>NW_003852442.1:7598021-7783241 GCF_000181295.1 Otolemur garnettii
AAATGCTACTTTAAAACCTGTTTTTTAAAGATTCAAAAATTAATAATGAGCAGCTCTTCACGTACATTAAGTTTGTGTATATTTTCACATTTTTAATATATTCACAGGAATCTATTCAATGAACATATCATGGCTTATTTAATTTTTTAAGCATTTCAAATCAATGGCAATCCACAAAAGTGAATTTAAAAAAATAAAATAATAACAATTCTACTTGGTAATCAAATCAGCAAAGGACAGAGGAGGCTATTCTTCAGCAGACCTCACACTGTGTTTTTTTTTCCTTTTTTTTTTTAAAGAGAGAGATATAAGTGGCTTTGCCTAAAACTCAAAAGAACAAATTTTTAATTACTGTGCTATATGTGCTATTTCTATTTGATCTGATTCTGAAAAACTGGCTGAATTTCTTTTTCTCTACTCTGGTTAGTAGGACTAGACTTTGTCCATGTTTAATTAAAGTGTGAAAGATTGAACTGTGAATTTTATTTAAATTCATTATACAGTAATATCTGACTACTAGTAACCCAGGGCAATTTAAGTCATATAGTGAAGAACTCATTCTCACCAAAAGCTCTAAACCATTGTATTTTACACTTTTCTCCTTCCTAGTAATTCCAGTACAAAGTGAGACAATTCATTAACCCATTTTTCCCCAGCCACTACAGCTTTTCCTTAAACATTTCCACCAAGACTTTCATTGCTTGTGACGTTTAACAATGGCACACATCAACACTCCCAAACCGGAAATGGTATGTCAGATTTTTATGCATCCTGCTTCCTTATCCATTCCAAGTTAACTTTCAAAAGACTTTTATTCACTATACAGGTTGGATGGAATTAATGATATTAAAGTGAAATTTATGCAACATTGTCTCATTTAGGGAAATCAGACACTGTTGGGTGCCTACAAATTCTGGGCTAATGGCAACTATCAAATTCATTTCATGTCCTGCCTCAAATCTATGAAATCCACAAACCTCCCATCTCCCATGTCCACCCCCCAAAAGCAATGGCTTTAGTATTACAGGAGACAGAACAACACTGTGACCTTCAGATAAACTCAAAGAAGTGGGCATAACGGAGCAGGAATATGGGCAGGCTTGGAGCTTCAGAGGAGAGAAGGAAGACTAGGGTGGAGGGGCGGATAGGGCAGGATGGAGGCTGGAGACCCAACCTGAGGGCCAGGAGGTAGGGAGGGAATGAGGGGACAGTATGATGGAGATGGAGGTGCAAGGGCTAAGGGTAAGGATAGTAGGATATCAGGAGATAGAGGGATACAAGGCCTGCCAAGGTCACAAGATAGACATCGTCATACAGTGGATGCAGCTCTTGTGTGAGGTCTCTGTAGCCCAGGTGTCATTTGAAACCAGTCTTAGCCTTACTACACTTGGAGAAGGGTGGTGTCTACTGGTGACTGAGATGGTGGCCTTCCCAAATCAGCCAGTGTTCTTCAAAAGTTGATTATCAATTGATATACCTAATGGTTTTGTTTAATAAGAGGTTTAGGATGAACAACTTAGTAAGTATTGATGTCCTAACGGCCTTCACCTTGCCCCGGCCCCACCAGCGCTTTGGCTCCAGGTACAGACAGGGACACGGAGAGCTGCTGTCTTTGCAGTTTCGCCCTCTCTCACCCACCCAGAGACTCACACATCATCCTTACACACATTTACACAGATCCTCACCTGGGAATCCATGGGCATGCAGCTCACACACCACTCCCTCACTGTCAAGGTCATCCCCACCCTCCTCACACACTCAGATCTTCCTGACACAGCTGGGAGCCCTCCCCTGTCCCCTGCAGGGGTATGTGAGTGTTTGGAGCTGAGAGTAAGCACGTGAGGGTGTGCGTGTGAGAGAGATACATGCAATGACCATGTTAATGCAGGGGTGTCCAGTCTGTGAACAGCAGTGTGAGCATGTGTGTGTTGGTATTTACATTTTATATGTAAGTTGATCTCACTTAAAGTCAGCTATAGTAAAAAAAAAAAAAAATGCATTATTTAAGTTCCTGTCAGATTTTTAAAATGTTGTTAAAGTTACTGCTTGTTTTAAATTATAATTTATTAAACCATTAAGTGATATGTTTATTATGCATAAATTAAATATTAACCACCATAAATGTTAATGTGTACCCAAAGAGGCTACACAGTCTGGCCTGGAACCAGAGAGCCAGTATTTGAGGCTGGGTTCAGCATTTCCTTAGCCACGTCATCTTGGCCAACTCACTTAACCTATCTGTGCAGCTATGTCCAAATTTATAAGAAACGAATACTATTTGTTCTAAGTGGTTTTGTGAAGATTGATTTAAACATTAACTCATGTTAAGTGCTTAACATAGGGCCTTGTATACAGATTAAAAAAAAAACAAAAAACCAAAACTCTATTTAATGCTTTAGAACTGCTGTCAGTAGATACAGATGTAGCATATAAGACCAAAGTAAATAGATGATATATTTTCTTGTGAGTTTAAGACAAGGGTTTAGAGACAGATTTGGAAATTTAAAAGGTACACAAATGCTCCTTTGACTTGTGCTGTATTTTATATGGTTGCTAGGATTACAATTAGCCTTTGCTACTTTGGGAAAGTACTTTAGCAGGTTGGCACTAATGATCTGTATTCTCCAATTGTGCTACATATTCCTCTATTTCATGCAAGGTGTGTATCTCCAGGAGGTAAGCAAGGAGTTCCTGGGCAAAATGGCAGCTCCAGAACAAACCCACATAGGAAAAAGGATAGATCTACTTGTACCAAAAGAACTGTCTGCATTCGAGGTCATCAATATGCACTGTCCGTGTACTGTGGATGACAGAGTTTCCCTGCTGGCTGCCCTCTGGGGGTGTGAGGACCCCTTGTCTCTGTCAGCAAACCCTACCTTGAGAGGCCAGGCCCAGGAAGCCCTGCTGCACACCCTCCTTCTGCCCAGGTTTTAGGTTCCAAAGCTGATATGGTTGTTAACTATGGACAAGGTCACTATGAGTGTATCAAGAAATCATTTAATCCCCAAATCAAGCCAATTGACGTTTATTGTCTAAATTCTCCCTTGACACATCAGCTTTCATTATAGGAAGGACTGTTTTCTGTACAAATTCTTTAATAATAAATAAAATAAACAAATATTTGTGAAGAGGAAAGTATGTCCCTATCTATTGCTAAATATGATTATTATTGCTTTTTTTGGACATAACATAGTCTGCATTAGTGATCAGAATAGGATCAAGAGGCATCACTAAGTATGTATTGGATACAAAGAGATAAGTCTTAATGTTGATGAAATGTTTCATGCAAGTAAAGTTACTTGTGAAGCTGCTAATTTATGTATTTATTCAAAATACATATTGAGCACTGCTATAGGGAAGAGGCTAATTTTGTCACACTGTTTAAAATATTGTTAAATCTGTAATGGTTATGACATTCCATTCAACTCAAAAATTAAAATTAACAACTTTGATATTAAAGCATGACTGCCAAGATTACTTATTATAGTTGCCCATGCTGAAACACAGTTATTAATTAACTATTAATTATTATTTTTCAAGTTGTTTGTCCTCTACAATTAACTCAAACCCTGCCTTACTACATCCTCTATTAATGCTCCTATGGAAACTTCTCAATCCATGCTTCCACCTGATCAATACTACAGCCCTGAGCTTTTCTAAAGCAGGAGTTTCTTCACATTTTCCCTGAGAAGATGGTAATGGGTTGTTAAATAAGCACATTAGGAGAACAGCAACCAACCAAATTCCCCTGCCCCAAAAAATATTATTCAACTGTCAGGGTAGCAAAAGCCAGTTTGATAAATGACCATATAGGTCTCTGATTTATGGGCACGTGCTGGTCAATTCTACTGTATGGGGAGCCTCATCTGTTGAGTTCAATAACATTTTTAATACATTTATACCCATCTAAAATTGTAGCAGCATCACCATGACCTTAGGTAGGATGTATACAGAGACAACATGAGCACTTGTCTTCCAGATGTCATCATTTGAACTATGACACATAAAACAAAAGACATATTTTTTGTATTTCTGACACAAATATAATCTATTTCTTATGTAAAAGATAAGGATGTAAAGAGGAGAGAATTACTTGTTTCATATATTTTTTTTCATGTGTTGTCAGAAGCTTGAAAATAGGTCAAAATAAAGACATGCAAGTGTCCTTACCGATCTGAAATGCCACAGGAGTCTATCTGCAGGTCGCTGAAGTTCCCGAAGGTCCCCTGCTGCACGGAGAGCAGGTCGACCACTTTGTCACTGATGGAGATGCGTCTCATACATCCCTGAAATCCACCCAGGGGACTTTTACATTTGGATCCAAAGCTTATGTCAGGACAACCTGATAAAAACAGAACAGTATGGATTGTAATGAAGCAGGATTCAGTATTATGGAACACTTCATTTTTGAAAAAAGGAAAAGAAATAGTCATTTGATTACTTTCTGTATTAAAGGAGGGAAATAAACTAACTGTAGTCATCATTAGTTTAATCTAAATTACAAATTGCAATTCATGCAAAGGACATTTTACACAGGAGTCACAGGAAGTCATGAGGGCTATGGTATCACGTGCAAGGACACTCACTGGCTTGATCCAAATTCTGAAAATATACATATTAGCTTCACAGCCCTACACATACCAGCCAGCAGTGTTAAAGCACCTGTAAACTAAACAGAAATTTAGTCTTTCAGACTAAAACTAAGAACATAAAGGAAGAAAATGTACCCCTGAGATAAGAAAAGATAAATCAACAATGGTGAAATGTCTTTATAGTATACAAAAATAACTCTTTGAAAAAGGAGTTACATTGACATGAAACAAATTGATCAACTATCTGTTTAATTCAATATTTTCCTATATACAAAGAAAACACACACCCAAGTATTTTAATAAGCCCTTATGGTTTTATGTCAAAAACACTTTACTTTTATATTTTATGCTTTGCCTCATAAGAGACTTACACTGCTTTTTTCCTAAAATGTATTTGAGATTATTTAAATTTAAATAATAAATAAGTATAATATTAACCATTACTGTTTGGAGTTTTATGATTTTCTAAGTGTTTTTCTATCCAAGTGAAATGAATAATTTTATGGAGTAGGAATGTATAGTATATTATTTTTCTATATTTTTCATTAATCTTCCTTTGCTGTTATAGCTGTCAATCACTACCAGAATTTCAAAAAATAGGAAATGGTCTGTGGGCCTCGATGGTGGACAGAAGCAGTCCACACACACACTGTCTTCTAGAAGCTATGGAAGATGCTCACGAAGGATGGGCCCTCTTGGAGGGAGCACTGTGAATCATCAGAGAAGAGATGGGGCAGACCCAGAGTGATGGAGAGGGGACAGGGAGCTTGACAAGGGAGCGAACACCAGGCCCTGTGCTGGCAGCAAGGACACAGGTGCTCCCACCACCCGGCAGTGAGCGGCGCTGATCCGGGAACTGCTTGGAGACAATGGTGCAGTGAAGCTGCATCCAAGCATGGGCCCAGCAGGGACACTGTGGCCTCTGTTCCCAAGGTGCTGCAGCTGATTGCACCTGAGCCCTTGTGGTCCTCACAGGAGTCCACTTTGCTGGCCAGGGAAGGAGCAAGGAGAGCAAATGCTCTCGCACATCAGTGCTAGGAGCCATGCATCCCTCCCACCAGGGAATCCCAGGAGAGTGGGCATGTATGGTGAGATGAGCCCCCATGGTGGCAACCCCAAGTGGACCTGTGCAAGCCAAGAGCCACAGCTGTCAAGCAGCAGGTGCTCTGACAGCCAGGCCATACCCCCCAGGACTCACGTCCCTCTCGGTGGGCATACCCCTGTGATCTCTTATACCTGAGGAATAAGGCCCCAGCCTGGGGCACACGCAGAAGTCCATGTCTGGTGGGACTCCAGGTAGGGCAGCAAGCTACGTCTCAGTTCAATGTGCCAGCTGCTGACTACACCCCCATGGCCCCACACACTGACCAGTGGAATGAGCCTGCCAGCCTTTGCACTGTGAAGAGTGCAGAGGTTGGTGGCCCCAAAGCACCACGCAGCTCCACACCTCTAGTCCAGTTCTCCACCAAGACCCATCAGTCACAAATCGCTCTCGATTCCCGGCCAGATACGGCCATTACACCTAGATGTGGGAGGAGGAATGCTGGCAGACCTGACTCCTGCAGCCGCCAGCTAGGAACCATCTCACCACTCACACCAAGCCCTCCGTCACTGGCACAGGTCCCATGATCTGAGCAGACACTGACCAAGGTACCATGATGCACCCAGGCACCCACCAAGTTCTGCCACCCACCTCCAAGAAGAGGAAATTTGCATAGTCCCCTGCCAGAGCTTCCAAAAGCCACCCCAGCACCAACCTGCCAGTACAAAGGAGCATCCCCCACACCAGTGTGGCCTGTGACAACCACAGAGGCACAGGGTGACATGGAGAACAGCTGCGTCACACGTTCTCAGTGCACTTGTCCATCTCCTGCAGTCAGTCCTCCATAGCAGGACACAAAACACTAGTCAGGGACCTCCCTCCTCACAAGGCAGGAGCATTCCCAGCCAAGGACAGGTGTGCTGCAAACCCAACATCCCTGAGCTGAGAGAAGAGGTTTCAGATGAGAAGGAACCAATACAGGAATTTTGGTAATAGGAAAAAACAAGCTAGTTCACACCTCCAAAGGAGCACATTCAGTCTACACCTATAGATCCCAACCAAAAGGACAACACGGAAATGTCAGACAAGCAGACACTAAGGGGGTCGTCACTACTAGATGTGCCCTGGGGAAATGCTCAGAAGTGCATTACACATGGAACACGGCTTCTACCAGACTTACAAGGAGGAACGGGTACCTAGTTTACAGAAATTATTCCATAACCCTGAGAAGGAGGGAATTCTAACTAACTCATTCTATGAAGCTACTCTTACCTTAGTACCAAAACCAGGAAACAAGAAAAGAACAGTATAGACCAATATCCCATAAGGATGTAGATGCAAAGGTCCTCAAGAAAATACTATAAAGCAAATTCAATGACTAATAAAAAAGATAATCCACTATGATCAGTGGGTTTCATCCTGAGGATGCAATAACAGCTCGACACACATGAATCAATAAGCATTATTCACCACATAAACTGAAACAAAAACAAAGACCACACAAGCATATCAATAGATGTAGAAAAAGAATTTGACAAAATCCTGCATCCTTTCATAATATAAATCCTCGAGAACCTAGGCATAAGAAATAAACATCAAAATCATAAAAGCCATATATAACAAACCCACAGCCAACATCATCCTGAATGGGAAAAAGTTAAAAGCATTTCCCCCTAAGAACTATAACAAGACAGGGTGCCCACTGTCGCCACTTCTATTCATCATAGCATTGGAAGTCCCATCAAGAGAAAGACATAAAGGGCATCCAAATTGGGAAGAAAAGAGCCCAAATAGCCAAAGCAATCATAAACAAAAAGAACAAATCTGGAGACATGAAAACCCCAAACAAATCATCAAGAAAAAAAAAAAAGAAAGAAAGAAACCAGCAACCATATTAAAAAGTGGGCAAAAGACATGAACAGAAGTTTTTCAAAACAAGACAGAAGATGGCCAACAAACCCATGAAAAAATACTCAACATCACTACTCATCAGGGAAATGCAAATTAAAATGACAATGAGATACCACCTTACCCCTATCAGAATGGCCATTATTCAAAAATCAAACAAAACAACAAATGCTGGAGTGGCTGTAGAGAGAAAGGTATGCTCACACCCTGTCGGTGGGACTGCAAATTAGCGCCACCTCTATGAAAACAGAGATTCATCAAAGAACTAAGAGTAGATGCACCATTCAATCCAGAAATCCCATTGCTGGGTATCTACCCAAAAGAGAAGTCATTTCATAAAAAATAAGCCTGTACTTGAATGTTTATCAAAGCACGATTCACAACTGCAAAGATGAGGAATCAACCTAAATGCCCACCAATTCATGAATGGATAAAGAAAATGTGAGGTGTGTGTGTATATAACATATATTATTATAGATTATATATTAATATATATTATACACACACATATATACATGGAATACTACTCAGCCACAAAAAGGCATGAAATAATGTCTTTTGCTTCAACTTAGATGGAACTGGAAACTATTATCCTAAGTAAAGTATCTCAGAAATAGAAATGGAAAAACAAACACCGTATGTTGTCACTAATAAGTCGGAGCTAAATGGTGGGTACATGTGGGAGCAGAGAAATATAAGGGATACAGGAAACCATAGGGGAGCGCGGGAGAGGGTGAGGGACAAAAGCACACCTCCTGTAACAATGAACAATATTCTGGTGACAGGCACACCAAAAGCTTTGACTTAAACATTACACAAGGTCTCTACATAACAAAAACATTTATCCCCTTAATATTTTGAAATAAAAGAAAGAAACAGAGGAAGATTTGCATTTATCTGGGGAGAAAAAAAGGAGTAGGAAATGAATTCCTAATTCCTGTACAATCCATGCTGGTTTTCTACTTGGGCATTCCCATTATAATTAAATCATTTGACAGAATATTTTTCCTTAAATGCTTTGTTTTTCTTAACAAAATACATGTACATGGCAAATAAAGGCTAGGCCAGGATTCAAATTTAAAACTATTACCAGCCACAATGAAACATTATATTTTAACCTAATGGAGACTTTGAAGTTTCAAATTGAATAGATCAAGAAAAAGTGATCAAAGCTTTTTGAGTGTTAATTTATTGGACATGGCACTACACACATTTCCACTTACATTTCTCCTGTAGTGTAAGATATGGTTACCGTAATCTCAATATGTATTCTGGATGAATTATTAACCAATTAAGAATGTTAGGATAAAAACTGAAAGGATAATAGTTCAATAATATTTTGAAGCCACTACAATATGCCAGGAATATAAACAACTCCACTAATCTCCTTTCCTCCAGGTGGTGTTTCCTGACACATCCCAAACTATTTCAGAATTGAATAAATTGTTCAGTTTGCCTATAGGGAACAGGACGAAGAGACCCAAGTCACAGGGAAAGATCAGGCAACTTTATAGACAGCACACTATCATATCGTGAGGCACTTCATATTCCTAGCCACGGTGTTCAATAAAAAAAAAGAGATTCTAAGAACAAAGAAGGGTTCAAGCCAGGTTAGTCTCATTAGTCTACGATAAGAGGCAACCGCAGTTAATATAATGCAGTATCAGAGAGAAGTGAAGCACTGAACCCAATGTGAGATGAAAGTCCCCAAATGGGAAGCTTTCTGGAGAATACCTAATGCTGAATTAATGGATGGATCCATTACTAGAGGCAGCTAGCACACTAAACAGCTCCGAGGATGGCAGATAAATTACCACTGTGTGTCAGTGGAGCAGCAGTGAGATGTCAGGGCAGACTGCGTGTCAGTACAGGCAGTTCACTGGAGGGAGGGGACGTGAGAACCCTGCTCACGGTCAGTGTCCCCAGCTTGTGCTGCATGGTGGGTCATGCACTGCAGAAAGGTTCCTCAGGGGAATGCGCACGGATCAGACACTCAGCCATCCTCACTCTGGAGAACTCAGATTAAAAATTTATAATTTATAAATGAGAAAAGCTGAGCACAGTGCACCACGATGCAGCCCGAGTTTCTGAAAAGCACTCATCTGAGGGTAGAAAAAAAGTAAAAAGTAAAAAGTGATGGATGAGCAGCGCAGGTGTGGCGTGGCATAGAGAGAATGCGGCCAGTTCAGGAGCAGCCCCTTCTCCCAGCACGACAGCCACTCTCCTGGCTGGCAGGGAGGAGCCATCGCCCAGGGTGCTGGGACAGCCAGGTCAGACTGACTGGATTCTGGGAACATAACTAGAAACTTGCCGTTGAATTTAGAAGGAAGAAAAACTGATAGGATGAACCTCAGAGCACAGGATCATTTTTCACTTGAAGATAAACTAGCCAAAGAATTCACTCCCTGAGAAACAAACACCTTCAACCTGATAAAACAGATCCTAGTGATAGAGGGAGTCTCACCTGCATAGAGCAGAGGTTTTTAGGTTGAACAATTGCCACAGCTTCCCCAAGGTGGGACTGGAGGAAGCGTTTCCAAGACGCAGGACTTTCAGCTAAAATAGGGAAGAGTTGGTCGCCCCATTGCCAGTACCACCCAGGCAATGCATTTTAGGGGACCCTATTTAGCCCTCTTCCAGCCATGCTTTTGCCAAAAGTCCCACAAGGTCTCAGAGGAGAAAATAACGTGCCTGCTTGGAACCCTGTCCCCTCCAGTCCACTCCCACGATCCAGAATTTCCAGCCAAAGGCCCTGAGCAGGCTCAAAGGAAGGTGGGCCCCCTCACCCTTCCACTTCCTGGAAGTACGTGGCTGGGCAGAGCAGGGAAGAGCTGGACTGCAATTCTCTGTAACTTTCAAGCCCCCAAGATGTCCAGGGTGGCCTGGGTTCTGCAGAGCATGTATTCAGTGGTCAACAGAACCTCACGAGAACCTGCCATCTTCTGGCGCGGCAGAACAGCTGAGAAGGGGACTGAATGAACAGAGTTACCTCAGTCAACTTGAGATTGGTTACTTTCTTCTTGGAGTTGGAATAGTATCGTGGAGGGTTCCATGGTTTATTATTTAGGAACATCCTTAAAGATGTAAAATGATTGTGATCGTGAAGGGAAGAAACAAACTCAAACTCAGGAGATATGACCCTAGAGGGACACACATGCCCGGAGGGTCTTCTCTCTCACAAGCAGAGGGATGTGTGTGTGGATGTGAACTTGAGAAAAACCATCTGTAATCTTGAAATGTATATAGGAGATAAGATGCCAGCAATAGAGGAGACTGGCTACAGAGTACACAGAAGATACCTCTAAATAGTTTCGCAACTTCTTTATACATCCAAAACTATCCAAAAATATTTCCTAAAAATATAGATAACATGGATCATGTGTATCCTAATAAAAAACAAGCAAAATTACAGAGTACATATGTGATATATTTCACTATAAAGTAATATTATCTTATAGTGAAACTATATGAATAAAAGTGATCACTAGAGTAAAAATTTACATAAAACAGCCAGGCATCGTTAAACCTGAACATGAAGGATGTAAAATATTTTAAGAAGGACGATTCTATTTTCATGATTTACAAACACTTCTATCCAGTGTTTTATTTTGCATCATTTAACAATATGCCTAGATTTTTTTTCCTTATCTCTTTGAGTGCTTCTAAATCTTTTCCTTTGAAGTGAAAGCTCTTGGTAAAGTTGTTCTCTCTATCTTACTATTTATTAAAAGAATGTGTTCCTATGGATTGCCATAAAATCAATCATTTATTCCAAAAGGTTTTATAAGCACCCTGGTTCTTAAATAAACAGATCTCAGCAAAGGAAGCAATTATATCTTTTAGGACTGTTGGCCCTGAGCAGACATTCACAGTAATGGATTGTGCAGGGGGGTTGGCTGTTTGTTCCTTTGCTTTTAAGATCCCATGAACTGATTCATGGGCTGTGTGCTCACTGTCAATTCTTACAAAAGAATGTGTTTTTTACTGGTGAATAATAAAGGCTGGGCTATTTCCACCAAATTCAAACAAGATTCCGGGCAGAAGCGGCTATTAAAATGCAACAGAACGACGCCAAATCAAAGCTAATACAAGAAACACCTCGAGTCACTATTAGAAGTGAGTCTTTGTACTGACAGGTTTACAACGTTGCATTTCTAATGGCAAAGAACGTTTCGTCTTAATTTTCCAGTGATAAAGATTCATTTCCATTTCCCAGGTTTTCTTCTGCAAGCTTTTACTTCAATCAAACATCCACTGGGCAGGTAAATGCTTCATTTGCTTTTGTTCTCTTAGGCAGATGACATGGTGTTCAAGGCTGGTGCCCTGATCTCATCAAATGTATCAGTGCATTACTGCTTAGCAAACACAATAGGTTGCTATGTCTAGCCAAGTTCAATTATCTGTCCACTGGCATAATACTGCCCTTCTGCATCAGGCAGTGGGGAAGCAATGGGGATGCTCTGAAGGAGCAAAGAGGCATTATCGGGAAAATACTGCAATTAAATCAGCCCATAAAATCAAAAGAAGACATATAAGGATCATTAACACTAGGAAAATATAATGAGGTTTGAAGGCAAGAACTGAAGAGGTGGCCTACTTAAAATCAATGTGGTTACAGAAATTATAAACATAAGTCAGTCCGCCTTGTAGAAAGGCACATTAGGTCGTAATTCTTCATCGCGATCCACTCGACATTTCCATGTTCAAAGAAGGTGAAAAATTATTCCTTAGTATTAACATGAGTTAAACCACAAGGACTTCCTCCAAGACACAGGGATACTAATGCAAATGTGGGTCAATGGCCATGTAGCCTGACCCCTTTTCTTACCTCCAAAATAATAGGTGCCACCTAAGTGAACCTGCTCAGGTCCCAGAGAAGGAACAGCAGATGTCACATGGCCGTCCACTGCCACACTCAGGTGACTCCTTTTAACAGATAAAGAAACAGAATGCCATTGTCCATCATTTAATCCAGCACCTGGGGAAGAGGAAACCAGTTACAGAAATCCCCGTCTAGAGGGGACACTATAAGCAGTTGGTTAAAAACAGCACTATACACATCACCCCACTGGCTATCGTATTTATATTTATTAATAAAAAGAAAGAGAGAAAAAAAAAGAGCACACTTTATGTGGAAAATGATGCATTATAAAATTCCCCACTGTACCACAAATGGATCAACAAACTGTGGTATATGTACACCATGGAATACTATGCAGCCATAAAGAAAGATGGAGACTTTACGTCCTTCATGTTCACATGGATGGAGCTAGAAAATGTTCTTCTTAGCAAACTATCACAAGAATGGAAGAAAAAGTATCCAATGTAGACACCCCTATTACGAAATTAATTTATACCTTTTATATGAAGGCCATAACCTAATAACAGCCTAAGAATACGGGGAGGGGGGAGAGAGAAGGGAGGGGGGAACGGGTGAAGGGGGGGATTGGAGGGATCACTTCTGAGGTTTATCTTACAAGGGTACAAGTGAATCTTTCTAAGAGCAGAACGTGAACGTTTTAAAATAATAACTAAGACAATGACATGAAGGCTATGTTAACCAGTTTGATGGAAGTGTTTTGGATTGTGTGTGAAAACCCCACACTGTACCCCAGAAGTGCATTAATGTACATAGTTACCATTCAATAAAAAATAAAAAAAAAAAGTAAAAGTGAGAGAAACAGAAAAAAAAAAAAATTCCCCACTGTAGACAATCCTGAATGATTCAAATTTTTCAATTATTTGGTATAAATCGATTTTCAGCTCCCATCCATGTACTTTACCTGCTTGGTGGGGGGAGTTTAGTAAGAGTCAGATATTTCCTAAAAGTCTAGATTATACCCGATGAAATGCTTTACCTGCCATTTGGTACTTTTGTGTAATCACCGTTTATGATATTTTGATAGAACATGTAGCAAGCTATATCATGAACCATTACAGAAATATTTGAAGAGATTATTAATAAACAGTGAAAGTTTATAGGTGCAATGTAAAGTTAAAACCTAAACCCCCATTATTTTTTGTAAATTTTGTATCTGAGAATTTGACTAATGGTAATTTGACTTGTAACCCCCAAATCAGTATTTGGAGGAACTTTCTCAGTCACTGGAGGACTCGCGCAGATGAGATCACCACGACTTGCCGTTGTCCTATGCCTGTTTCCCAGGGAGGTGAGACAAGGCCATGCTCTGCCCTACTGTGTGAACATGCATAGTGTAAACACCTTTCCTCTGATTTTGTGAGGTTTTTGATCTTGCTGTTTACAGCGGCTCCCAAGCATAGTACTGAAGCATCTTGTAGTGTTCCTAAGTGCAAGAATGTGATGTCTGTTTTGGAAAATGTTGCCAGATAAGCTTCACTCAGGCATGAATTACAGTGTTGTTGGCTAATGGTCCAGTGCTAATGCATCACCGACATATAATAAATGAGGTGTCTTTAAACAGAAACACACATAAAACACATATAAGAACTTCCCCGTGATGGGCTGAGAAACGCATTGTCACCAGAGGCTCATGGGCCCCTAACTCACTCCGTGTGCTCTAGGAGCAAACGGTTCAGTGTTCTGTAATTAGAGAAACAAACCCCTTGTGAGTAATAGAAATCAGCTCTCTCCGCCATATGTATTTATATATAATTCTAAATATATTCTTAATTTTTATCTAAATATGGAAAAGGATGGAGCAGAAATATTGTCTCACAAAAATAGCACTTTTTTCCTGAAGTAAAATTGTGTTTTTCCATTAATTTTGTATTTTTCTATATTTTCTAAGTTTACATATGTATGAGCATGTGTGTGTATATGTATAGTAAATTTTTTGTTTACAAAAACACACACATATATAATCAGAAGCTGCTATAATGAAACACCGAGGTATTCATACTACCTCTAAAAAACCATCTCTAGTCCTTCCTAAAGCAGTTGCAGGATCATAAATCCAAGAGAACACACAACCTTTTCCTCCTAAAGGGAATTAAGTCTACAAGAATCCCTATGGTTAAATTCTGACCAGAGCAGTGAAGCCTAAACATCTCCACGTGGATGTACCAGTCAGGTTTACCTCCATTTGAACGGTCAATTCTGACTCTGCAGAGCACATTA
Organism: Otolemur garnettii; assembly: GCF_000181295.1. Classification (NCBI taxonomy): domain Eukaryota; kingdom Metazoa; phylum Chordata; class Mammalia; order Primates; family Galagidae; genus Otolemur; species Otolemur garnettii. The sequence goes on from NW_003852442.1 coordinate 7,612,663, forward strand.
GTAAATAAAAACACAAGCACCCTATTAAGCCCACAGAGTCTCTTGTCTGCTATAATATGCGATTTCTTTTCTAATAGTGAATGAACCTCTTTTCTGATACTATATGTGATTTCTTTTATCTCCTGAGCTATTTTCTACCACATGCTTTCAGACTGAAGATGCATCCAAGCCTTCTTCAGTGATTACATTTCTTTGCCCTGGACGTATTTCACCTAACACACATTCTAGCCAGGACACGGACGCTCACTTTTACATCATATCCGTGGAGGGAAAACAAGAAAGAATTCTAAGATTCAACTCTGGATTGGTTTGTGAAAGATAATGGGAAAGATTTGGAAGCTAAACTATGAAAAATGTGGGTTAGATCCTTTTAGACACATTATTCTCTAAGAGTGCACTCTGAAATAGGCGACCAAGTAGAGTTATGTAATCCCTGATGGCATGGGATTGGACTAAAATAAATCAAATGTCCCAGATTTGTCTTTCAGTGCTTCCTTTAGAGGATACATTTGGAATGAAAATTCTCGTAAACACTGAGTGGTTGGTCATGTATACAGACTCTCCCCGTCTACCCACCTGTCCCCGTGAGTCTCCTCCCTACCTTGTTCTCAAGCTTCTGTTATTCATCTTAGGCTTCCCATTTGTCTTGGGCAGTGCTTCCCAAACTACTTGGGGGAATGAACGTTTTATTTTCCGATCTATTACAAACTGACACTTACAAAATTTGATTAAAATGTATTCCTACAAAGTAAAGTGAAAAAACCTACTGTACACATCTACCACTGCTTAGTTGTTGTAGTAAGACCTTTTTGCTAGAACACTTGCTGACACTTGCATCTCCATATTTACAGTCCTCTCATTATGGATGGGTAACAAGCATTTCTCTGAGCCAGGGATAGTCCAGGGAGCACATTCGGAGCAGCAGTGCTCTGGGCACCTGGTGGTCAGGCACTCAGGAGGAACAGGTCAAAGGTGTGGGGGGTTCCACTGTCCGTATAGAAGCCCCAATTAGATTAAGAACAAAAGAGTAAAAATAAATAAATAAATAAAATAATGAAAGCCTGCCAGGCCCACCCACTGCAATTTGACACTGTTGACCGCATTCATCTAACTAGCAGGTTATGAAGTCGTGCCATGTGGGTGGGGACCTTCGGGAAGCTGTTTGGAGCCTCATCTGTACTAGACATCATTTACTTATGATGATGGAACTTATTACCTGTCAACAGGATTTACTGCTCAAATTAAATCACGAAGGGCCCCTTTATTTCAACTGATTCTATATAGTTTTTTTTTTATTTTATATAGTTTTAATTTAGATTCTATTTTTTTGTAAGTGTGCACCTTTCCAAATCTAGCACTGGTGGCAGGTGAGCCCCTTTTAAAGCCCACGCTTCTTTGAAAGAAGGGGAAGTAGAAGAAGGAATCCCAGAATTTGACTTTTTCTTGTGATGTTATGTAAAGGATAATTCTAGATTCTACTCCTATAATGCACTGACTCTTCACCTTTGATTCTGGGAAGGGAGCATGTGGTGTAAATAAGAACAACTTTATTGAGCTCTCGTTTGTAATAGGTACTATGTGCCTGTATGCATTGTTTCATTCAATGTTTACCACAACGATTATTAATCTTATCCAGATGCGATGAGGAGAGGAGCAACAGGTTTCTTTAGGTAGTATCCAGCTGGTAAGAAACATAACAAAAAGCCAAGTTTGACTCCAAAACCCATATTCTTCTCTGTCTGCAAGACAGATGGTCCCTTCTATTTTTTTGCTCATGTTAAATAGTTAACTCTATGAAACAGAAAAATAAGCCCCAACAGCTAGAAGGTGGCCTGGCACCTCCAGGGAGGCCCTGGTGCTGTGAGAAGTGGGCTGGCACTGAGAGCTGGGCCATGGGCTTCTGCTGAACACCAACAATTTCAGAGAACACCAACATCATACAAGGTCATTCTGTCACAACAATGAAACATGATAAAAACAAGGCCTCTGTGCAAACCACAAAAACACCAAATTTCCTCAACTCCCGATAGTATGAATAAAAGCTTCTTTTTTTTCTTAACAAACTATAGTTTTAATCTTATTTTATTTCTCTGTCCTTTTAAAATTTACAAAGATAGCCTGGCAGCATTTAATGTACAATATTTTTTCAGTTCCATGAAACCTCTCTCAAATCAGCTAACAAAACTCCAAACCTACAAGTTATCCTAACACCATCACGTTGAGACATTCCCCATGGTTCCCAAGGTGTGTGCTCTCTTTGTCCTAATCAGCTCAACTTCTTTAACTTCAGATATGCTCCTTGTAGTCTTTGGGTAGAAAATATTGACAATTCCAAATGGAAAATGGAAGAATAAAATAATAAACAGAAGTATTTGCAATTGAAGTTAGCAGGAGAAGATGAGATTGTGTACCAGAACTACCTGTCTCTTTCTCTCTGTGTCCTTTCTGTCCCAAACCACAGAAAGACACAAAAATACATTAGAAGGAAGAGATTTCTATCTGCTCCCCTCCATATAATCTTCTGGATCCAGTTCTGAATTGCAGGAACATTATGACAGCTTAGCTGCCACTATCCTCTCATAAGACTATAGCAGGCATCCATAGGGTATGATGTATAAAGAGAAACATCCGTCTGCCGTACAGGGCAGGTGCTCTGCAGAGATGCGCAAGGCAATTATATGTAGGCTATTACTCAAGGAGCAACCGAAAGGTTTTGCCTGTTTCCAAATGTATTTCGGGGCTCCGAAAGTGCCAGACACTCCTATATCCACCGACTGTAGTCACTAACCAGAATTAAGGATCCAGATAGCTAGATAGCTCTTGTCAAGATGAAAATATGGCGGTTGCTGGTACCCATCACTTTAGCAGAGAGCAGGAGTTTAAGTAGTGACAGGTTTACAATCTGAAAGGTAGGAATATTTCAACAGTAAAAGGGAGGAAGAGGGAATTTAAAAAATGCCTTCTCACCGGTGAAGCAAACCCAGAGGGCAGCTCCACTGCCAGGTGCACAAGAATGAAGAACAGCCAGGCAAGAAAAAAATAAAGAAACCTCCCAAATACCACGAGCCTGTCCCGGCCAGACCCTGCCCACGGTGGGCCAAAGGCTTGGTTATAGATTTGATTTTCACCATGAGGCAAAAGCCCCAGCAGAAATGCTGAAATTAGAGCAGCAATCTCAAATCTGACAACACAAAAAAATTGTTTTAAATAAGAAAATAGAACTGTATAGTTCATTGGGTCCTGGTACTATCTGAATGATTTTTTGCTTTGACATCTATGAAGGTGACAAGGGCTAAAAATATTTTGTACCATGGGGGATTTTATAGCACTGCTAATATGTTTCATGATTTAGGCTAATATAGTATCTTTAATATTTCAAAAACCAATTTAAGCTGACATAATATTTTTGAATAATTCCAAATGACAATTTGTAAAACTGTACATCACATTAAAAATTTAGCCTCATAGTTCAAACATCTGCACAATTCAGGTCTTTCTGAATACAATTTAATTTTAATTCCCCTGTAGAAGATATACAAATTTTGAGTTTTTCAAACATAGAAGATTTATAGTCTATATTTCCGATAGCTAAGAAAAATTAACCCATTCTTACACAATGGAAAGATTTAGCATAATGTGCTAGCAATCCATTAGTAGTTAAGTATATGGTTATCTTAAAAGAGTCATTATAACATATTCTGACAACTGGCTTAATTATTGAACACTGTACAAATGAAAAGTCTTCCCCTATGGAAAAGCTAACACATCACCCACTTAAGCTAAGTGGTTGAAAATGGAAAAAGAACTTGCTTCACAGAAACTAAAACAACATAGTCTTTTGAAAGAAACTTAAAAAAAAATAGGAGTTAAGAGAGTTGGTAAGTAAAGGCTGAATCGTGGTATCTGTACTGACAGTAACAATTTTGCTATGAATATGACATTCATATTTAATCTAGGATCCTCACGGTTACCTATGAAAATAATCACATGAAGTCACAGGCTGTCATAATGGATTATGTTGTATATGAATTTAAACATGAAATTAGAGATTTTTAAATTGCTCCGAGTATTCTATACAGATTTATATCTAGTAATTTATTACCGACACATGCCTTGAAGTGGTTCAAAGTGAGCTGGCTACATGGAGCTCACTGCTGTTAACACTGCACTGAAGCAGTTTCTTAAAGATCCTGAAAATTCTGGATCTTTGGACATGACCACTTCAGAAGGCATCAAATACAACACAATGAACAGCACGGAAGGGCAAGTTTACATATTCAGACCTTCATTGTCGGGACCTACTGTTATTAATACGACACTGATTAATTTATTTCCTTTTGTCTAGCTTGCAAATCTACCACATTTTGAGTATGAAATGAAAAGCCACAGCATAATACCTCTTCAAAAGTTATAACTAATATTGAATTTTCAGTCCCATATTTAATCTAAATTGATATTGAAAAACAGCAAAAGGATACATAAAGAATAGGCATTTGTGTATCCATTCCTATATTTATCTTTCTTATATTTAGTTTCCGACTGATTTTAATTTTTTTCCTTCTCCAAGTAACAGTCTACAAGTTCTGATTATAGAAGAGTAGTACAATGGCATTTTTAAATTGTTTTGAAAGATCACTTTATTAAATTAATGTAATAATTTGCCCAACGTAACCTTAATATATTACTTCTGGTCATGAAAAACACACTGTGTTGCCTAGAAGCAGAGGGAATTTCATGTGGTAACCTGAAGAGGAACTTTGCACACATTTTTGCACTCCCTGAAATGTATTCCACTTTTTAATTTGGCTTCATCGCTACTGTATATACAGCAAAATGTGATGGAAATCTCTTGCTGACAACTATATAATTTTAATGAAGAAACAAAAAAAAAACCCTCACTCAAAGCACTCACCGAAATTGGACATTCATCTTCCAGACACTCATGGAGTCCCCTTAATTAATTTATTTCTAATCATTAAAACTGCATTGCCCAGAATTTCATTTGGCACCCAAATGAGGAACTTCACATACAACTTTGCATCCCCTCAAATGTATTCAACTCTTTATAAAGTTAATTTGACTAAATTTTTCAGTTCATGTGGCATGTTATTATACAGATAATAGGCGGAGCTCCCACATAGACCTCTCCCTGTCTCCCACAAAACAGAGAAGACAAATATGCAGAGTCTAGATTTCTACTGAAGGACACCCAGGTAACTTTTTGGTCGGTTTCAAAGTCTTTCACATGTTTCCCAAAACACATTACGTGAAGATACGTTGGCCTATCTGGAGTGAGAGAGAGTCATAAAAGGAAATTTCTATTCCCCAGTAACTACCATTTTAGTTAATAAGAACTGCTAGTGTTGGAATCATATTTAAAAGAAAATTGGAATCAAGTTCCTCTAAGGAAGAGTACTGATCATCTTATTAAGTCGAATATTCATTTATTAAACAAATATTAAATTTTTTGGCTATGCATAAAATTTGTGGAGAAGGGACACAGAGATAATGAAATCTTTCCAATCCATACGCTCCGCCCCAGGGAATACATTTATTACCTGCTGTGATGTCAGTGGGTAATTTTCCTGGCTGGTAGAGATTCAGCTTAAGTTTTCCATCATTAAGAATGAGGAGGAGACCCCCTGAAACTAGTTGAAGTTCACTGAATAGCAGAAGCCCTGCCTTATTCCAAGTTCGAAATTGAAAAGTGGCAGAAACTTCATCCTCTTCGAAAGAACCTGGCAGTGCTAAGTAACTCCTGGAGCTCAGAAAAGTCACAGGCGTAGACTGCGGTTGTGAACAAGAGAATGACACGTTTCCCTGCAAATAAAGAAGAAAAAGCTTTCAGAACGTTATTCATACCACATTAGTACCCAAATGTGAAATATTTACAAAGGCTGTTTATCCATCGCACATTATCCTTGGTTTAAAACAACAACAACTTGCTATCAAAATGAAAATCCAAATCCTTGCCATATGTCATGAAGGTTCAGTCATTTTCTGTGGCCCTCCCATTCCCCATGTTTACTACAGATTTGAAAAGTTGATAAAATTAACTTTATTTAGAAGAATACACACTAGAAGTAAAACACTTGGTCTTGGTCAAACAAAAACATTTGGCTGGTGATATGATTCTGAAAAAAAGAGAACTAGCATTTATTATACATGAATACCTTGTACTAATAAACAAAATAAAAGGGGAAGAGCATACAACAGTAAGTCATACACTATGTGAGGAAATCCTAAGATTATTCAACCTAGTAAAAATGAAAGCATATTACCAGCTGAAGTCTGGTCTTACTTTTCTCACTGATACATAAGAGCTATATATATTTATGGGGGCTATGTGATATTTTGATATGTGCATACAACATGTACTGACCAAATCAGAGTAATTGGGATATCTATCACCTTGAACTCTTATCCTTTCTCTGTGTTAGGAACACTCCAATCTCTTCCAGCTATCTTAAAATGTCCTATAAATTCTTATTAGCTGTAGTTGCCCTCCCATGCTACCGAGCACTAGAACTTATTCCTTCTTTCTAATCGTGTTTTTGTGCCCATTAACCTGAGAATCCATGCTTCATTTGGATAGCTGTCTACCACTGTATTAGTAAGAGCTCCTCTTGTCAAAGAAGAATGGGCATTCCTTGCATGAGCAGTTACTAGAAATTTGTTTTGAGTGAAACACACACTCACCTTTTACAATATTTTTATTGCCTTTTAAATCTTTTTTCTTTTATTAAAAAAAACTATTTAAAAATCTTGCCAGATGTTATGATCATATCAAGATACCACCAATTCACACAGAGATTTAGGAGAAAAAATACCATGTAAACAATAAATACTCTCATGATGTGCTTTGGGATTTGTTGATAGAATGTGAGCTTAAATTTACATACTCTGAATTTTAAGCAATGAAAAGAAATTCTAATCAATGTGTCTGCTTTTGATTATTAAACTGATAAAGCTGAAAACCATTGTTCCCATAATCCCCTTCCTTGTGTACTTCTGGGTAAAAGTTAGCCCCCAAAGTGAGTTTGGGTCATATTCAACAGAAGTGAAATGCCTATAAAACATTCTGCCCCGAAGGAGTTTGGGAATCATGTCCAGTGAACGATGATCACAAAGCGGAGGTCTGTTCTGGCCTGTCCTTGATACCCTGCAGTCCTCACCATCTCTTCTTCCCCACAGCTTGCCTGGCCTGTCCCCAGAGGTGGTGGCTGCCCAAAGGCAACAACTCCCAAGGTTGTCTTAGGAGCTTCCTTCATTGGCTGAAAATGCTCTGCAGACTCCAACCTGTCCTCACACTTCATGGCTTCAGGCAGAATTAAAGACTTCGCTCATCCTCCAATTTCCCCGTCTTCACTTTTAGCTTCTTTGACAACTGTTGAGATCCCAGTCCTAAACTAGATCCTTTGTTCATAATGCTCATACTGATGCTACTTTCCTGACTAAGACCCGACCAAGACAGTTATATTTAAATTCTGCCACATTTCCATAGTTAGAATAGAGTGTGGCCTGGCCAACACTGCTGTTTGGACAGAACAGCAATGTTGTAATTGCCTACTAGTTGCTTTTATTTCTTGTGAATGACCATGGCAAAATACAAGTTTTTCAAATTGTAATATCTTCCTAACATACATGGATGTTATTAGATTCCAGAAAGTGTATACACTCATCCAGTGACTTTGCCAGGGAATAACTTATTAAGGCAATTACAGAGCAAAAAAAAATTTTTTTTCTTGGGACTAATAATCTCACAACAAAATTAAAATATCAACCATAAAGAAAAACTTCTTCTCTTCACATAAAAATAATTATGTCCTGTAAACTACAATTCCTTTATATGGAATCAATCTTTTACATGCATATCGCCAATTAGAAAACTCTAAAACATCAGATCATGTGGGCACCTACAATGGAGTTATTTTATAATGCAAAAGATGCAAGTTTTATGCAGAGCTATGATCTTACCAAAGCTATGACTTGTGGGCTTTGTTGCTTGGCCAAATCAATGATATCCACTCCATTGTAGTAGAGATTTTCTAAACATCCATGAAAATTTTTATGTGGAAATGACACTGATTTTCCAGGTGCTGGAATCCCTCCAAAGCTGATCTTAGAAAGAAAAATGGCATCAATAATATTGTTTAGTGATTTTCTGACGACCAGCTTAAATAATCATGATTAGCAACTGCAGCGGTAGTCATCATACACAGCTCAATTTTTCACTACCTACACAAAAAATTAAGATACAGATTTCAAAGCAAACTTACATGTATTTAGTTTTCACTTACACAAAGACTTGATTTTTATTTTTCCACCTTGCTAATCACATCCATCTCATTTTGATAGTAATTAGTTGATGAAAACATATACCTTTCTAACATGGTAAACTTGATCTGCTTAGTAATGTAACAAAGTATAATGGCATTTTATTTTATGTATATTTCTGGCACACTTTGACATTTGTGCATTTAATCAATTGTTTACGCATTAATCAACTTGTTTGTTACTCTATTCTCCCCATAAATCTGTACTGCTCACCAAGTATAATACAAAGAAATCATACAACATGTGCTATATTTGCTTGTGGCAGTGACATCTCCTAGTGGAAAGAATTTCCTACTTGTGACTTGCTGTGACTACATCATTCATGTAAAAAGCTGACCTCACTGTGCAATAATAAATTAGCATATTATGAGAAAGATGAAGCCTCATGCAGTGCGTGCCCAAACTCGCTACCGTGAGTTGGGCCATGGTGGGAAACGCTTCATCAGTTCTGTGATTTGCCGCCCAAAGTGAGTTCTCTATAGAGCATTTTCCATTGGGAGATTAAACCACGAATACCTCATAAAATCTGTATTAATTGAAACATAACCATCACACCTCATAACCAAGGTCCAGGTAATTGAATTCTCCCTGTGCGTGGAAATGACGCCTATGCTCGTCCACTGTAAAGTTGACTTGTTTGCCCAGACGCTGGATCAGCACCGAATGCCAATGCTGGTCATCCAGAAGGCTGCCCAGGGTGAGATTGACCAGAACAGGAATGGAGGTCAGCTTAGCTTCACCTTAAAGAGGAAAAGATAACCACCAATAACAGTACCATTATCCCCAGTTAAAAAAAAAAAAAGAAAGAAAGAAATTCATGTTATGAACCAGCATCTCTCATAATAATTGGAATCTCCTTCCATGCATCTCATTCCAAATACTGCTATGGGTCTAAAGCAAACATTTTAAACCTGAAGTATGAATATAATCGTCTTTCAGCCTGGTTTTAATTTCTTCCACTGTTAATTCTTTTTATTATTATTATCCACTGCATGTTCATTTTCTATGTAAACTTTACCTTTGCTACAACCTCATTATTTTTACTACCTTAACATTTTTTCAATGATCCGTCCCCTTTCTTTATGATGTTAGAAAAACAGCTACATAGTTCTATCAACGCTATGCAAAATACATCAAGCAAGGGTTTTGTGCAATTTGCAAAATATAAACAATTTTTTACATGAAAGAGCAATATTGGCATACATGCAAGCTCTCAATCTGAGAATAAGGCACCTCGACTGTGAAAAGATAAAACTATGCGAGCATGAAGTTACCCAAGAAACCTCTAAATGATCAGACTGTCAAGCACCACCCCAAATAGCTTTACCTGAGTTAATGAGCAGAAAGAGTTTTCCTCCTCTCAACTGCAGGGTGATGTGATCTCCACTTGGCCCTTCTCTGTGGAGTAGAATCCCATCACTCCGCACAGTTTTAAATTTCAAAGAAATAATATCTTTCACTGGGCTCAGGGATTTTTGATCAAATCTGTAGAGAAGGGAACTTTTTCCATCAAGATCAACCACTTCTGATCCTAGACACAAAGATATTAAAAGTCATTCTAAGGGTAAAATTATTTCCCATTAAAGCAAACATTTTAAATGCACAACAGGTGTGTGTGTGTGTGTGTGTGGAGAGAGAGCGAGAGCAATATATAATGGGGTTACATCCCATCATAAGTGGAAAATATCGAAGCCAAAAATACTTTTAATACACTTAGCCTATCAAACATCAAGCTTAGCTTAGCCTACCTTAAACACGCTCAGAACACTTAGATCAGCCTACAAGTGGGCAAAATCACCTAACATAAAACCTTCTCTTATAATAGAGTGTTGACTATTTCATGTAATTTATGGAACATTATACTAGAAGTGAAAACAGAATGATTGTGTGGGCACTTGCAGTGTGGTTTCTACTGAACGCGTACCTCTTCTGCACCATTACAAAGCAGAGAATTGTAAACTGAGCCATCATAAGTCCTTATGGCTCAGCTCCAGGTCACTCATAATAAGGGAAAATACAAGCTACCCAATGTCTATTTCCAACTAACACGTGGGGGCGACTCCATTTTAGACTTTCCTGACCTGTTTATAAAATTTCTGACCCAGAAACACATTTTCTAAATGTATTCCTAATTTTTTCTTATTATTAAAGCCTATTTCCCCTCATTCCATAAAAAAAAAAATCAGGAAAAAAGATCATAATTAACAGACAAGAAGTCATTTTGCATATTTTACAATCAATATCTTTAATAGTGTTCTTGAAAGGTTGAAGTTAAATGGTTTTTTGGCTCAGAAAGAGTGTTTCTGATATCTCAAAATTCTTTCATCCGTGCACTGTATTTAAGAGATCCACACACAAACATAAGCACAGTCCAGACTCATCTAAAGCCACTGTGAGTACTTTGCCACTTTGTCTTGTTTTATTATGTTTGTGGCTAAGTGATCGTATTTAAGGGCAAGGCTGTTTTCTGTCTTCTCAAGGGCGTTGGAGGAAAGACCTTGACTTAATGATATTGTAAGGTCTGTTCTGCTGCGTTTGTGTCATAACTGGGACACTGACATGTTTTTCAGCTTTCTGACAGTGTCTAATCTACTCATTGTCAAGATCACTCTTATTCAGTTCTTCTGAAAAAAGATGCCATGTTATACCCATAACATAACAATACATCTGTCAAAACCAGTTGTACCCTGAACAAGAGACACAAAAAAGAGCCAATAAAACTCAGCAATCCTAGCAGTATTTTCTACAATTCATAAGTCAAAGACTTTTTTTCAAGGCAATTACCCTTGAGACTGCTTTTATGCAATAAATGAGAGGCGAGGGAGACCCAATAAAATGTGAGGCTATTTTTCAGCGGGTAAGCGGACTCCTTCCTGTCAACAAAATGACATTCCAGTTTACTCATCTTGTTTCATTTGACAAAATTATTACAGCTACTTGTATGCTCAAATATGCATTTCATTCAGATTACCAATCATATTTTATGTGAAATATCTGTAGGTACGACCCCTCTCCCAATTTGTTTTCTACTATTTTCTGCTGCTATCTTTTCAAAATTCAGAAGTTTTTTTTTCATATTTTGCTAATGTGCTTATAAAGAATTCATTCACCAAGCGCATATGAATAAACATTGCATTCTGTAGAGGGAATAACGTTAGCTGAACAATTATTCCTTGTTATATAGCTGAATGAATGTGCATGGTAAAAACATAACTGTGTCAAATACAAATAATGTGTCCTGTGTTTATTAGATTACAATAAATTAAGAAAAATTCCAGTAAGACAGAGTTTAAATGCTGACACATTTGGAGCAATGCAGTTATCTCTGTGCTAATGTATCGCTCAAAGGCAATGATGATAGTAATGATTTTATTTTAGATAAAGACTATTTTTGGAATTAGCTACCAAGAGAATTTTCCATTAAAGGTTTAGCCTGTGTCACTTTAGCCTACTAATTCCTTTCCCCCTTTCCACTGTTGCTATTACATTACAATGGTCATAGTCATTCTCTGTTGCACCTAAAGCTTGTGCCTAGAATACTTCAATCAGCAAAATGAGTAGTGAAAAACACATAAGAGAACTGATACCTAAATTGATGGAATCCCGTTTTATCTCTTAAATTGAAGCTATTTGCCATTTTCTTCTCACTGTTATCTACTGTCTCCTTGCCTCACAGCTACATGACTGTGCCAGTCCATGAATCCATCTGACAATAATTTATTTTACCCATCATGTTTGAGGCACTGTGGCAAATGCTGAGATAAGAGAATATTCAACACAAACACGGCCCATGCGCTTATGGTGCTTATATTCGGTGAAGACAGACAGTATTTAGCAAGTGAACAAATAAGTTCATGAAAGCATTCTGAGTTTAACAGCGTTCGGATCCAGAGGGAGATACTTGGTTATCACTCAAGATAGTTGAGAAAGGGCTCTCAGGTCTAGGAGCCTGAGGCAAAGCACTTCCTAACCACCAGTCTTTCCATTCTATAGTCTCCAAGTCCAAAATCTTGTCCCCATGAATGACGATTACTCTTGGAACATTTATGATAATTTGAAAGGTCTAGACATTTTCCCAACACTCTCCCTTTCACTGTGATAAAAGAAAGCTCTTGCGAGAATTGCTGAGAAACTACAGTGACAGGAAATAATTTGATGCTTACAAGTAGGAGTGAGATGGGCTCACCTTGAAGAAAGGTCCTGAAAGGAAGAAAGAGCGGAAGAAGGGTATTGACTGGAGTGGCTGCGTCACATCATGGAGTGCATGGGTCTGTCAATACCCTTCAGAGAAGAAATGCTCCTTCTAATTCACGGTGTGAATACATTATCAGCAGAGAAAAACTTCAAGTAACAGACATATAATATTAACATACAGACATGGAGCCTTGTCAAATTAAAAAAGTTCTGGATGATTCTTAACACTATTATTTTAGATGGAACACTCACTTATGATAGTTCACTTTTTAAAAGTCACTTTTATAAAAAGTTATTCATACAAACACATCTGATATGTAAAAAAACATATCATTTTCAACAGTAATCACAAAGAAATGAGTTACGACACATAAAGTTAATGAAGTAAAAACCTGAGAAATCTAATCTTTCGTGAGAGAGCGAGCATTCAATTTCTAAATATCATTAGTACTTATCTCTCTAAGGCTGCCTGGTGGGGGAGATAGATAAATGGTTTCTCTTGAAAGTGATCTTATCACTGTTACAAAAAATTAGGAGAACTGGAAATAAAGCAAAGAAATAATTTCTCATCTTCTCAACATCATACTGGAACATTTTCTAACTGGTTAAAATTATTTACTTCTAGGTGAATTAATAAGGAGGGAGAGAGAGGGAAGGAGGGAGGGGGATGGGGTCTTGGTGTGTGCCACACCTTTGGGGGCAAGACCCAATTGTAAGAGGGACTTTACCTAACAAATGCAATCAGTGAAACCTGGTTTCTTGTACCCTCAATGAATCCCCAACAATAAATTAAAAAATAAATAAAAATAAATTCTTATTTTACTATTTATTCCACTACATGTTAATTTGTAGACTTTTGCCCAGGAGAGATGCAAATAACTTCTGTCTGGTAGAAAATATTTCATCAAAGGTTATGGATTAATGCCCTTTTAGACATTACTTCTTGTATATTCACCTAGTAATAATACTATTCCAACATTCTTCCTTGAATTCCCCTGTATACTCGGTCTCATGAATCTTCTTTGAGCTTTTACCATCCTTCTGATTCTTCATTAATGAATTAAATACATCTTTGATCTGTACATATTCTATATTTGAATGAGTGTCATGTTTTTATGCTTTTGAATCTTTAACAGTACTAATTTAAAAAGTACACTTGAACTTCACCTCACTGGCCAGGAAGGCAGCATTTCAAGTCTTATCCTTCACCAGTGATGTTCAGGGTGAGTTTATTTTTGACATTCAGCAAACATTCTCAGATTTTTGAAGTCTTAAAAAAGCACTGCCTATGCAAACACATTCTCATAAAAAAAAATTCAAGGTGATTCATAACATCACTTTTTATCTTGAAACTAATCCATAAAAGATGTAATATGAGTGAATAGAAGAAAATTAATCCAAATCAACATCTGTTTAGAAATGCCAAAATACCATTGTATTTAAATTAATAGTCAATATCACATTTGTTTCTATCTTTGTCAAATACCTTTGGGAAAAGAATCTTGTATACGGAGTTGAGTTGTACAAGCAGGAGAAGAAGAGGTATCAGAGAATTGACTGGAAAAAAAATGAGAAATCTGAAAATGAAATTTTAACTGTAGGCTACATGCCATCCAAAGATGTAGGGAGAGACTTGTTGCTTGACTGAAAGTAAGAATTGTTTTTCTAACTGTGAATTTGCTCATTAGTATGCTTATTAGCTGAGGTTATCTTTTTCATGATTGAATTATCTAGATCAGTAATGGGGCTCTATCCTATAATGGACCACCATGGGGAGGACATGAACTCTAATTTTCTAGTAACAAGGCAAGTTGTTCTGACACTTTCTTCTCTTTTTAGCCCAGCCCCCATTCTGGCCATTTGTAATAACAGATATTCCGGTTAAGTCAGTGTGGGTTTGCAACCTCACTGTACCTTGGGGGAGTGGTTTGGCTATTCTTTGTCTCCACCAAAACTCAGCTGAGATTTGGTACTCAAAGTGGCAGTGTTGGGAGGAGGGGCCTGGTGTTGGGGGCACTCCCCGGGCATGGCTGGCTGCTCTTCTCTTGATCCTCAGCGAGTTCTCTCTCTCTCTAATGGCCTGGCTGGACCAGTTTCTGAGAGAGAAAGTGGGTTGTGACAAAGCAGGCAGCAGCTCAGGCTCCGCCTCCCTGCAGGTGTCTCCTTCCCCCTCAGCCTTCTCTGCCACGTTTTGACCCAGCACTGAAGCCCTCCCCAGAAGTCGGCAGATGGAGGCACTGTGCTTCTTGAACTTGCCAGCCTGTGGAACCACAAGCTCAATAAATCTCCTTTCTTTATCAATTTCCCAGCCTTGGGTATTCTGTTAGAGCAACTCAAAATGGACTAAGATAGTTACCCATTGGTGCTGTATCATAAACAGAGTTGCTTAAAACATCACAAATTTATTATCTCACAACTCTGAAATCTAGGAGTGCTGCGATCAGGTGTTGGCAGGAGCAGCTTGCCTTCTGAAGTCTCTTAAAGGAAAACCTCTTTCTTTGCCTTTTCTACCTTCCAGAGACGACTTGGCTCATAATACCTCCCTCCGTGTGAGCAGGATCTCAAATCAGTCTCTCTCCCCCATCTCTCTCTCTCTCCCCCCACTACTCCATCCTGCCCCCCATTTCAGTATTCATAGTCACATTTCTTTCCTGCTCTCACTTCCCCCTTACAAGAATCCTTGAAATTACACTGAGTCCACCTGGATAAGCTAGAATAATCTCCCCATCACAAGATCCTTAATTACATCTGCCAAGTGTCTCTGCATATTGATTGTGTAAGTAAATATATTTGGGGGACTAAGATCTTTGGTGAGGCACTTTTCTATCCCAGCCCAGCTCCTTCCCCTCTTTTTCCCTGTTTCCTCATCTGTACAATGAGAATAACAGTAGTATATTCTGCATAGGACTGTTGCATGAACGTATATCTGTATAGGTTTAGAAGCTTGTACACAATTAGCAACCAATAAATGTTAGCAACAACTAATGCTAATGCTATTATTTGTTGTTAGAATATTGGGCAGGAAAAGAGGTATAGCAAAAAATAGTTTAATAAATACGTTTGGTGTATCCATCACTCTTTAAAAAGTAATGAATGTCTAAAGTGCACAAGAAACCCTTAATTATCAATGTCATTGTCAGAGTGTGCAGCAAGAGTGATTTCGAGGCCATCTGTGGGTTCTGTGGCTTTTTCTCTGTCTGTCAGCTCCTGCCTGAGCTGACTCACCACAGCCATCGCCTGTGACCTGATTCCTCCTCAGTGAATACCTCCCTCTCAAATCTTCTCATTTAGAGGAGAATCAAGGAAAAAAGAGACTCACAGAAATGACAGGCCCTTCTCTGATTTCAGTTCTCCCAGTGACCCTGGGTATGGTCTGCTTTTATTTACACGATGCAGAAATACTATCTCCCATAGAATTAAGAGCTTTGCAACAGAAAATATTCAAATATCTTTCCGGGAGTTCTGTCAGGAATAGTATTGCTGAAACATGTACTCTTCCCTTCTGCTTACCGCCAAATTTATGGCGAGCTTTCTGTGAATATACTGGAAGACACAGCAGTGCATAAAAACAAAGAATGCTTTCTGTTTTGTTAAAGAGCTTACAGTCAATTGGAGAAGACACACGTCCCTGAGATGCGATTATTCATGCCTGTGCTTGGAGCTTCGCTTCTGCATCAGACTGGCCCCGAGTGATTTCTACCGTATGTGCAGAAGGAGTCAATGGCTTCAGCCGCCACGCAGGGTGTCAACTGAACTGCGGAAATGCTTTACCTTCTTGAGCAGCAAAGTGTTCTGCCCCTGTGTATTCCACATGCACACACACTGCTCACTGCACCATAGTCCACCTCACCTGCCTTGCACCCTGCATCCTGTGCCTCTCCAGACATTTGATGCTACATAAAGTTTGAGGGCTTGTCACTTGAAAAAGCCATGTCCTCCCCACCTACCAAGTGGATTACTAAGAAAAATATCCAAGAGCATGATTTCTAAAATTAAGCTCCACTGTCCAGCCATATTATAATCAACTGAGAAGAATCTCTTAGTATCTCCAGAAACATTTAACATCCTGGGCTTCGGATACTTGGAATTTTAACCTGGAACCCAGGAATACGGGTCCCTGACTAATTCTGAGACACCTGATACCATGAAGGTTGCTTGACAAGAAGAACAAATAAGTTTCCTAAACCTATTCTTTGAAAATAAATAGCCTCACTGCACATTTAATTGTACCATGAGAAATGAATGTTTTATTTATTTATACTGTGGGTGGTACTTACAGAAAGTTGTGGAGGTGGTAGAGATCTGTCCCTGAAAGATGTTTCAGGGATAAATTGGTTCTGTGAGTTAAACTATGAATCATGGCATTATTGATGAGGTCAGATGACTAAAAAACTTAAAAGCGAAAAACTGGAATAGGAAATTCATGAACTGGAAAACCGGTTTTTCAATAATAGAAGGTTAACTTTATTTGAAGGTCATAAAAGGGACACCAGAGTGTTCTATCAATTCTTTGGGAATCACCTCAAAATATAAATAGACAAGAGTGTTACCTCCAAATATCAGAGAACAAATCATACAGATCTTTCATCAGCTGGAGAAAGGGCTGTGTGCCAACCCCTCCTGGTTAAATATCAAGTCAACCTTAAACACTGAGCAGACTGTTTCTTTATTTGAAAATTATTGCCCATGAACTGCTAAACAAACAGAGGTCCAATTTTGACTTCTAAGAAACACAAATCAGACTGAGTCACTGTTAAACTATTATATAGTGAGGTATTAAAGCAACAGCATGATGTACGAGCACTTGAGGTCTGTACTGCTGGGTTTTTAAAGAAATGGAAAGGGGAGACCAAGCACTCGAAAAATCAACAGGAAATAGGCTGCACTATTTTTTTCCTAGTAGCTTAAAAGAAGACAGAATCATTTAGGGACTCTTAAGTTTAAAACAACTAAAATTAATACAGTAGAAAGGAAGAAGGCTCAGAAATCAAGCGCTGAGTAGAACCGCAGGCAAAAGGTGACTTTACCACTGTGGTTTTAAAGAGTCTGAATTAAGGTCAACAACAACACGCCAGGAGGTTATGAGAACAAACAGGATCGCCGTCGCTGAAATATCAGCCTAAATTAACCTTTTAAATAGATTTAAAATTAGTAACATCCACTATGTCAAGGGCACTTGAATGCATCATTGGAGAGTGTAAGTTGTATTTCCACCTCTGACGTTCATTTGTAATTTTTATAATGTCACAGAAGTCGCTCAAACGCTTATTTGAAATATGTTGAGAATAATCCAGCCTCTCATCCTACACAAAAATGCTGAAGCGATAAAATGCCAAGTGTCAAAATGCCTCAATGTTTATTATTTTGTATAGTATTATTATCATTTTAATAATATCAATACTTGTAAATTTCATGTTATTTATTTTATATATTTTTGACATGTTATGTATTTTATATGTGTCAATGGAATACATTTATAATTTTTACTATTTATTATTCAGTTTGCACCATAGCTAATCAGAGTTGTTCTGGATTCAACCACAGAACAAAGCATTATCGATTGACTGTGTCAAGTGCTATGGGGGAAGGTGGTGGTATAACGGTGAATACATCTGTCCTCATGGATCCTCCAATCTGAAGGAGAAGATGGCTTTCAAATCCTGCTGTGCGTACACGTATCTTTACACGTGGTAAGGGAAGCATGAAAGGAAAGGACAGTTATAGGAGGGTTTTAAAGAGAATGATTTAAATCACACTGGTGATCAGGAACACCATCTCTAAGGAAATGATATTTAAGCTGAGTAGGTGACTAGTGTTTAGTGGAGGTCAGGAAAGGAGGAGAAAGTGAGAAAAGGGAGGTGATGTGTACGGGAGAGGATGGGAACAGTTGGAAGAGTGGGAAATGCCGTGGAGGGTGGATCCTGATGGAGGAAGTAAATGGATATGGTCCAGAGGTGGACCTCATCAAGTCTTGGTTCCACATTTTGTTGAGACAAGTCTATTTTGGTTTTGTCCTTAGCTCTGGGATATAACAATTGGTCCTCAGGTGTAGTCTGTACTTCCAAAGCAATGTGGCATTTCATTTAACAAGTCCCTCTAAACAGGCAGCACTTGAACTCCAACAGAGGGCTTCCCCCACTAGGTAGGTTAGGCCCTTCCAGCTCCTGGCTCCTCTGACCTCCTAGGCTCCTTGGAATCTCATCTTAAGCATTAAATCCAGGAATCAGCCAAGGATTTGAGGGGAATGTGTTTGTAGGATCAGGAACCCTCCCTCTCAAACCTTTTTGAATATTCTCTCTTCAATTTCTAGTCATTCTGGCAACCTTGAACTCTGACCTCTGACCTCCCCCAGTCTAGTAAAATCTGGCTACCTTTTGCTTATCCTTGGGATTTTAGATGTGAATCTCGTGGAGTTTGTCCCTCTCTTTTGAATAACCAAGACCTCTCACGTTTCTGCCTGATTTTGAATTAAACTGTAGAGCTCTGAAGCAGGTTTATAAAATATATTTTATGTAGCACTTGTAAGTTTACTCCAGGAAAGGCCACACTGCCATATCTGATAACCAAAAGAAAATCTTTTTGTGAACTTTTATAGTTACTTTGATCCATTAATTTATTTTTTGGGGGGGAAACACATTCTAATTCTATTCATTATTCCCTCTTACTTATTCTATGAAGTATTTCTTGGAGAGAAATTCACTCTCTTCTTCCTGATCACCTTGACGTACTGATCATACGGGAACAGCAGGAGGAATGCTGGTTGCTCCTCCTCCATTTATCAGTTCTCAGAATGAGGAGCTGGATCCTCACTGTCTCTCATTGGTGACCAACAGGGCTTTCAATTTTTTTTATTATTATCATGAACCCATTTACTTAAACATATTTAATTAGTTTCAAAACACGGCAGTTATTATCCTTATTGATGCTAAAACACTTCCATTTTGGGTCAATGAGACCCTCTTCAATTGGCCCTGAATTCTTTTGACAAGACATGGTGGGTTTTTCATCATTTCCTTATTTTCTAGTACTATAATAGCTAACCTTATTTTAATTTGAATAGAACTCCACTTATCCTCAAATTAGGCTCTTACGACTATAAACTGTGCAGAGAATTAGAGAATGTATCCTCTTAGATTTTAGGGCAATCAGAATCTATCTTCTTTTTAAACTTTGGCATAGAATAGGATTCCTTGGCTATTGTATTAGCTGATAAATGATCTGAATGCAGGAATTGACTCATTTTATTCAAGCTTTTAGCAGTTAACATGTGAGAGTTGCTCAGTAAACAGATTTTGAATTCAATTATAATTATTCTTTATAGTAAATCCAACAAATTTACTGCTTTTCTTTTTTCTGCTAATCAGACACGTTGTACGAGAAAAATACTTTTATTAAGCATTCTTCCAGTGTTTATTTTTTTCACCCAGGTGAATATCCATTTTTCTCATGCTACTTTCCTATATTTCCTATTTATATGTGTTCTGAACTAAAATCTACTTATGGGAGGATAAAAGTCCAATTTTCCATATTGTTTTACATTACAAAATCTACATTCTTGTTTTTTAAAAGTTACCTTGAGTTTTATAATTATTGATGTATGTCCCATTTATTAAACACAACCCACAATTTTCTCTGAAGCAGTTAAGTAATGAAACAATCATTTGACACTCCCGGACGTTTACTCTGATCCAATCTTCTCAGTTCTCCCAGTGCCCTATTCCTGATCTTGAGCAGGTTGAATATGCTCTGGGATGACGAGGAAAGCATCGCGGAGGCTCCCCATTCATCCATTCCTCTGTCCAGGAGACTAATAACAGAAAAAAGACATCTGGGTGACACCCAGTGTGATGAAGGCATGCTGAGATTAGGAGAAGGGATGTTAGGGTGTTCTATGAGTGGCTGAAAACATCCTGATCTAAACGTGGGATATCAGGGAAGTTGTCAAAACCAGTCATTTCCACGTGGAGAAAAGAAAATGAGTCAGAGAGCTCTCTCGGCAGAGGAAGGAAGGCTGGATGTGTGGTGGTTGCCGCAGGCCTCGTGCAAAAGCCTTCAGGCTAGGAAAATCCTGAAACCACGGCATGTGAAAGAAAGTGAAATTAGTTCAGTTTGGCTTGACAGTTGGATGTTCTTCTTATTCTGCTGGGGACGAGGAAGAGAAGATCACGGATCGCAAAGTCAGAGTATTTATACAGGAATTAGAGAAAAGGAATTTAGTGGTTATACTAAGGGCAACTGCCTCAGCAATTTATCAGCAATTAAAGAACACCTCCCCTGGTGTAACTGCCACTTCCTAAGGGCTTCTTGGTACGTTCCCTTTCACCCGGTTACTTCCTTCCCTACCTTTGTTTACTTCTCTTCGAGACATTCAGTCAAGTAGTATTTCCTTATCATCAAACATTTTCTTTTCCTTTCTTCCTTCTACCAGTTATTTCTTTCCGGACATCTCTTCTCTAGATTTATAAACATGTTCACAGCTGCTATGGCCAAGATATCTGAAATTTATACTTTCTCTTTGATCCCATAAAATTTAGCTTCTATTTCTCTCATTACTCAGGGAAGACCTTCAAGTTTACTGACATAAAAGTAGAACATGCATTTTGATATGGATTTTCCATTCACTTGATGTTCCTTCATAACAAGTTATTGCTCTAACTCGCAGGGGTAGACGGCAATAAAATTACGTGTGGTTCTCACAATAGCTAATTTTTTTTTTTTGCAATAATCAGGAGACTGGCTTGCATCTATAACTTTAGTAAACACATGTATTAGGCATGAGGGGGGCCTGGCATAAAAATGTTTATACTTAAAAAATAGAATAAGAGACCTGCTTTTATAATGGTAAAAATGAATTCCCATTTTTCAAGATGTGAATAGTTGTTTATACACAGCACCTGATACTTTTTTTTTTATTGTCTGGGATTCATTGAGGGCAGAAAGAATTTGGTTACCCTGATTGCATTTGTTAAATAAAGACCCTCTTGTGTTTGTGTCCTGCCACCAACAGGTGTGCTATACACCATGACCCCCCCATCCCTCTCTCCTCCCCTTTCCCTGGTACCTCACTTCATACTTTTATAATTTACAGTGGTACAATAAGAGGAACAATTCATGATTCACTAATAATAATGATACTTACATAAGTTTTAATTCTATATCTTCAACCCAGAGGGCTTGGAGTTCCCACTTCCATATTTCGAAGGCACTTGAACTCTGTGAGTCAACAATGGGATTAATCATATCTTTGTTCCCTTCTGGAATTTATTGATTCCCAGTAAAGGATACCTCCTTCCAGATGGTTGTTCAAACATCAGAAATAGTGAGAGATCTTTTGATGCAGTATGTGTAGAATAATTCGAATCGGCCTACCTTGCTTTACCGAGAGCTGTTCTGTAGTTTGGGGTTCTGCTGCCACTTCCATAGACAAGAGCAAACGTCCTAATGAGCTGCTGTTTCCAGATGTAACTCTCCAACCTACGGCTCTCACTTCAGTCTGAATGACCAACTCAAACAACCATTCTACCTGTCCCCTTCCTTGTGCTTGACTGCGGTTCACTTCTCTCCAGACTATCCTCTCAGCTTCCCACGTGACATATCTGCCTGTCAGTTTCAAAACCTACTGTTGCAAACTTTCTTATACCGATCTCGATTTATTAATCACTTTATCCCTCACACTCTATACTATCACTGCAATATTTTGCATTTAGTTCGTACAGTTTTGCCCACACCTATCTTTATTTAAAAAATGTATTATTTCAGAATTTCTCCCTATAACCAATACCCACTGGAGTTCTCTTTTAGCAAGTGCCAATAAATACTTAAAAGGTGAATACATGCATGATTCAGTAGTTGTCAAGAACACCGGCTCTAAAAGGTGATGGATCTGATTTTAAATCCTATTAACAGATCTAACACAGGCTGTACAACCCGGGTAAAGTTCTTCATTTCTCTGCAGTCCACTTTCTTCCGTGTCAGGAGATTCAGAGCATAGTTCTGACATGCACCACCTGTGTCAATGGTTCAGGCAAAGCCCACCCCAGAGTCACGTGAACCTGGTTCAGGTATAAAGGCACACATAGGAGAGGTGGCGGGTTGCGTTCAATCCCCCAGGCCTTCCTCGGGCTCAGGAGAGGTCAATGTCACTAGACCTGGATGCCCTGTGGCTGCAATCCAGGGAAGAGAGCCTGACACCCACCCACCCACAATCCCTCTTGCAGCTGATGCTTGTGCTGGTAGCAACTGCAGCCCTTCCTGTGGAGGTTGGGGAGCCAGTGGTCCCATGTATTTCCATGCTGGGCAACCTAGAGCAAGCCATATGGCTCATTTGGCAGACAGTTCCACTCGTACCCTCTGACTCCTGCATACAACAGTATTAGCATGGAATGTCTTCACTGTACTTTCAGGACTAAATCAGAAAATGCCCATTCTCTACAGTCTCTGTTCAATAAGTGATGGCTGTATGGAATTATGCTTTAATAAATTACTATTTTGCAAGGCAGATGCTATGAATAAGTGGAGAATGTATGACTTGGGGTATTTGAGGGATTAAAACAAATACACTCTCCCAGGGTACTCATGCCCAAACCATCCTTATGATATATTCTGGTTATCTAAGAGAATATTTTTCCATTAAGTTTATTCCTTTTCTCTTTTAATAGTAATTTAAAATAATCCCTCGATCATTTTACATTGATTCCAGTCATACCATTTTATTATATGTTTAAGATAATTTTAGTTTTCAGTATAGCTACTCCAATTATGAGTCCATATGAAAAGAGAAGACTGACTACGTATGTGGACAGTGTGCTCACCCCAAAGATAGCAAAAGATGTCACAGCACAGAGTCTCAGATCAAGAAAAGTAGCGGACATCTGAGTTGTCACACGGCAGAAGAGCACTCAAAGGAACCAGTACCATAGCAGTCCCACCAAACGGATACTGTCAGTGGTGCTATTGTTTCAGCAAAACATCAGTAGTCTCATTAAACTGATGTTGAGTTCACACCCCATATTGAATGCATACTAAATGCCTGGTAGTGGGCTAGTTTAATTTTTCTAAGATCCAGCTTCCTCTCTAATAAATGTGTAGTTTTGAGAATTAGACTATGTCTGCAAAATATCATATGTGATACATAGCACACACACTATGATTGTTAGTTATTAATAGGCTGTGATGAATAATTTGCGAGGTGGATGCTCTAAATAAGTAGAGAATGGAACTATAAGTAGGAAGCATTTTAAAATCTTTTTTTTCTAATCGTCCATCATGTGGCCTGAGTTTTCCTAAACTCTTTGATCCAAGCACAAATAAGATTGACTGTCCAGGTTCATAGAATTTTTCTTTAAACAATGATTTTAGTGAAATGAGATAGGGTAAAGCAAGCAGCTAACACGGAATAGCTAAGCTCGATCACTGAGGCCAAGAAGGCCAGCAGTTAGCCAGGCAGACGGTGAGAAGTAAGCTGCCCAGTGACCCTGCCATCCAACAGCTGGAGGGAGCGTGGGCCTGAGCTGGAGTCTGCAGCTCAGCAGACCTGGCTGCAAACTCAGCTCTGCCGCTTCCTACCTGTGTGGCTTCAGCAAGTCAACCTCTATAAGCTCTAGCTTTCTCATTTACAAAGCAGGGAAATGAAGTAGTTACCTAATAATATTTATCTGGGGTATTTTGAGGAATCATAAACTGTTTAGTATAGTATATATGATAAGCACATAAGCAAAATTTGCTATTTCTAAAGTTATAGAAATTAAGGCTATTAATATTAATGCTATTGCTATTAACATATTAATACTATTACCGTGTTTCCCTGAAAACAAGACCTACCCCAAAAATAAGCCCTAGCAGGATTTCTATGCATTTGTTAAATATAAGCCCTCCCCCAGTAATAAGACCTAGTGATGGGCGTGGCCATGCATTTTGGTGCGGAGAGGAAGACATCCCCTAAAAATAAGCCCTAGTGTGTCTTCTTGAGAAAAAATAAGACAGTGTCTTATTTTCAGTATTACTCTATAGGCCTAGAGGGAACAGGTTTTTTGATTATGTTCAGTGATAGAGATGGGTACTGGGAACTCCACTAAACATACAAGGAGACCCTTACAAACGGCACAACATGGTCATTCTGTCTGACACTGTCTAGACAACTCCAACAAGACACTTGACCTCTTTATGACACTTACCAGAACCTAACTGGGCTTCATCACAAAGTAATATACTAAGTGTGAACAAAAGCTCTAGTGGTAAAAAAAATAAATGTTTACTAGAGGAAAAGTGGTATACTGAAATTGCACGGTACTGATTCCTTTTCAGATTTTTCCATATAATCGCCATGAGGCCCAGGGCAGACTGCTCAATCTCTCCAAACCTTAGACTGTTCAAATGATAATTGTAGATCAGATTAACTAAGTCTTTATTCCATAACAAAATAAAAGAATATCTAACAGGATGATGTGGCTTGAGGTAGACTATCTATAACTCTTGGGTCCCTTCCCCACAATAACATGTAATAAAATGCTTCATTAAGGGGAGACTAAGTGAAACCTGTGGTTTCTATCTCTTTATATGAAAGTATTTCAAATACATTTTATATTCTAGCAGAGGTCTTTACCTTTTCTATTAATTTATGCTGAGAGCACAGCATGTTTAAAAGTGAATTACATGGCATATTATTTTTAGGCTAGAGAGAAAATTTTTGTTTTGGTTTCATAACAGGTGACTGGTTAGACTAAATGGAACACTGTCTCTTTTACTAAATTCAAGGTTCCTAAATGAAGCATCATTAAATGAAACCCACGGGGTGAAAGCTCTAGTATTTAAAGTTAGGATGCAGTCAATAATATTAGACTTGAGTAGATGCATTAACATAGATCTATAAATATGTATCTACCTCTGTATCTAACAACCTCTAAAGTGCTTCCTTCTCTGAATTAAAATGTTAAACACTGAAGTCAACATGGGCATATATAGGCACCAAATAAAAGCTTTTTGCAAAAATCATTCTTGCTCTTTTATCTCTTTACATGGCTAAAAAGTCCATTTCAGTTTGCAGTTTGGCTTTTAAAACATCTCCTTTGATATCTGTCAGTGTGTCGGATAAACAAACACTTACTATATGCACATCCAAACACCTCCATACGCATTCCGATTCTGCCCTTGGGGTTCCATTCTAAAGGGATGAAGCGTAGAAATCTGGCTTTGATAGAAGGCTGGAGTCTGTAGTACACCACACTGTCTGCATTCGCATTTCCTGAAAAACCCTAAGGAAAAGAGACAAAAATCAATGTATCTGGAGAATACCTTTTTTTAATTTGTCACCTATAACATCTACGAGATTATATACTATGAAAAGGACTACTTTTCAACTACATCAACCAGTTTGATGAAAATACTTCAAATTGTACCTACAACCAGCACATTGTACCCCATGACTGCATTAATGTACACAGCTATGATTTAATTTAAAAAAAGGGGGGAGGAAGGAAAAAAAAAGTACTACTTCAAGAAAAATCACATTAACAACTCATAATGTTTCTCCATTCACAAAAGTTACTGCCGCCTCAACTTTTATTTATTAAGAGTAGTTTAAATTCCACCATCCCTATTAAGCCAACTTTCAACTAGGATACCCTGAGTAAAGATGGCTTCTGTACAGTACAGATTAAACTTAAAAGTATGCCGTGTCTGTGCTTATGAACTGCACAAAAAAATAAGAAAATATCCTTCCAGTATTGAAAAACTGAGTCAGCGAAGAACTTTCTCATATCCCTGATGAATAAGTAAAGTTGTGACATTCCAGTAGTTTCACCTTTTCAACTCATTCATTAACACAAAGAAAAGTGCCACCCAATGGTCAGGGCGAAACTACACTTTGATAAGAGGTTGTTAAGCTTTATCAGTATAATGCTGGATACACACGCTCAAAATTGTTAAGGGGAGTTGGAGACAATAATAATTTGGGAAGACCCGTATTTGGACTTCCAGACTCTGGAATTCAGAAGTTAGACAGAGCTTGAGAATGGTGCTAAACTGCACAGTCAGACACAGGGCTTATCTGCAAGACCCATGTTCCACAGCACCTGACGTCTGAGGAGCTGTGATTTCCTCCTCTACAACACGCTGTAAGGCTTTGTGTATGGAGAAATCAGCATGAAGCAATTGCTCTCAAAACTTCACATTTCATTTTTGCTTCTCTTCCTCCTTTCTTTCAAAATAAGGGATGATGCTACTACACGTGCAGGATCATGAGAGGTTCCTTTGCCATGACTAGATCAACCAATAAGGTCAACCTCATGCAGTTTAACCAAGACAAGGGCAAATACATTAGCAATACCAGTACTTAGAGAATCTGTTCCTTTGCCTGCTCTGCTTTTCTTTTTCTTTTACTTTTTTTTTTTTTTAAGAGACAGAATCTCACTTTATCGCTCTCAGTAGAGTGCCGTGGCAGCATCACACAGCTCACAGCAACCTCCAACTCCTGGGCTTAGGTGATTCTCTTGCCTCAGCCTCCAGAGTAGCTGGGACTACAGGCACCTGCCACAACATTCAGCTATTTTTTTTGCAGTTTGTCCGGGGCTGGGTTTGAACCCACCACCCTCGGTATATGGGGCTGGCGCCCTACTCACTGAGCCACAGGTGCTGCCCTCTGCTTTTCTTTTTAATTTACACATATGCCTTCACTAGCATTTGGCAAAATATTTTCTAATTTAACTTTTTTCAAGATCAGGTGTTTTATGGGCAATTAATTTGATTCTCCTTATCAATCAATCCTCCATCCACCTCCTGCCTCTACCCTACCAGAACCCCATACCCCTAATTTTCAGGCTCACACACCACAGGCACATCTGTGATTGCACCTCCAAGTTATATCCCAAATCCGGGCATCTCTCTCCATCTCAACTATGACCTCAACCCACACCAGTTCAACAAAGATCTCACCAGAACTACCTTGATAGCCTCCTCCTGGTCTTTTTTAAAAATTCTTTTTCTCCCCGGCCATTACCTCCAATATTTTCCACTCTGAACAGTATGATTTTTAAAGGCAGATTAAATTACGGCAATTCCATTGCTTTCTTTAGCTCTGAGAACAAAATCCAAACTCCTTATCCAAACACAGTCTTTGGGAACATCCTCCATTATGGCTGAACCACATTAGAGCTCCTTGAACCAGCAAAGCTCAGTCCTGCTTCGGGCCTTTGAACCAGTAGTTGATTCTCCTCTGGAAGTTCTTCCCTCAAATCCTCGCACAACCAGCAAATCTTGTCATTTCAAGGTTTTGGTAAATAATACCCCAAGGAGGTTTAACGTGGTTCAAGCATAATGGAGGATGTTGCCAAAGACTTTGTGTTTGGGTGAAGGCCCTTTTGATCAGTTTCTAAAGTAGTAAACCTGTACCGGGCACCCTCCACATTGTATCAGCCTATCTTTTTTTCTTTATGCATGCTCATGTTTCAAATTCATTCCTTCACTTAGGAAACTTTCCTCAACTTGCACTGGAGAACTTTTTTTATTTTTACCATAATAGTTCATAAAAGAATGCATTAATATCTTTCTTTCTCTTTTAAAAAAATTTTTTTTACTACATGAACATTTATGTCTTCCACTTAAAAGATTCTGAACTTTAGTGTGTACCAGAATTACTTGAGGTGCTTTTTAGAAACGCACATTTCTGAGTTCCCCATCTTATGCACTAAATCTATGGGTGAGGCCCCGGAATTTGCAATTTTGTACTTTGCGTCTTTGTCTCACTCTTTCAACCTTACTCCGGTTTGTGGGTATCCTTTTTCACTCCCTATTTTATCTGAAGCTTTTTCAGAGAGGGAAAAGGCTTTAGAAGATTTCACTAAGACTAACCTCCAAAGAGAGAATAATTCGTGCCTTAGTCCATTCAAGCTTCTAGTAAAAAGTGTCATAAATTGAGCAGCCTGTAAACAACAGAAATGTACTTCTTATAGTTCGGGAGGCTGGGAAGTCCAAGGTCAAGGGGCTGACAGATTTGCTGTGTGGTGAGGCCACTTCCCTGTTCACACAACACCACCTTCTTGCTGTGCTCTCACATTGTAGAAGGTGAATGAGCTTCTTTGGGCCTCTTTTATGAGATATCTAATTCCACTGGCAAAAAAGCCCTCTTGACCCAGTCACCCCCCAAAGGCCTCACTTCCAGTATCATTTCCTTAGGGGTTAAGTAAGATTTCAGTGTGTGAAGTTTGGGGGGTCGGGGGATACAAACATTCAGATCATAGCAAGCCGCAAATGAGTTCTATGCTATCAGTTTAAATGTTTTCAACATGAAAATTTGTGGCTTGGTGTCAGACACAGCAGAAATGTATTAGGTAGCTTTAATATTTGTATCAACCCTGTGAAGTACTTATTTTGGGACCCACTTTACAACTAAGGAAAATGAAAATTTTGGAGGTTATGTGCCTAAAGTCACATGCTAGGAAGTGGGAGAGCAAGGATTTAATTCTAGGCTTTTCTAACTCCAAAGCCCATAATTTAGCTAAGCCATCAAAAGACATCACTTCAACAGAACATGAAAGCAAACAACCTACCCTAGAGGAAATTTAATATTTTATCTGAAGATTTTTCCCTTTTTCTATTAAAAACCTTTTACACATTTGAGAATAATGCAACTTAGGTTATTGCTGAACTGGGACTCAAGTTCTACTAGTTCACTTTTATGGACAAAAAGATTATTCTCTTAAACTTAACACTGTGTGAAAATTATTGGAGCTGAATGAAAATAAATGATAGATGTTCAGTAATCAATAAGACTTTAATATATAAATAGTAACCTCTTAATAGATACAGAATATAAAGAAATATGTCATCATGTTATCAAATATATTAAATATCTATAAGTGAAGTTAAAGTTACGTGTTTTGTGTGATAAACACCAGAAAACCTTAACTGAATTTTTCTTTTCTTTTATACTTGATGATTTTCGAACTCAATGAGGTATTCATAGATGGTTTGGAAATGTATTCTAACTAAAATAATTTATGGAGTTAATGAATTAAAGTTTCTCATAGGATTTTAAGTATTTCAAATGTGATTCTAAAGTTTATGCAGAAGCATAATAGCACTAATTTATATTTTAAATATTAATTGAGCAACTCATGTATGAAAGCCAATAAGTATAAAGGGAGATGTCTATATGGTAATTCACAAGAATTACCTAATTACCTGATATTCTCTAAAATATCACTGCAATAAATCAGAAACATGGGACCAGTTATACATAGTTACATAGCAAACTCTGAAATTACATTTAAGTTAATCCAGCCCCAGCCAAAATAAACAGCGGAACCGGCGAAAATTCAACACAAAAAACTGATAGGCAAGCATGAAAATCCCCTATTCATTACAGACCTCTCTAACTACAAGAATAGGTGACATACATGTGACCTGTACATGACCTAGTTCCAAGTACAACTCATTTTGACACAGTGACATCCAGATACTAAATAAATAATAGCAATCTGCTGTCAAATAGAATTCACTTTTTTATTTTATGATCTCAGGTATAAATCTTCAGTAAGTGTGCCTCCCAAAAGGTTGTCTAGTAAAGAAAAGTACAAAGGAAAAACAGAAAAATAAGAACTACTGAAAGGTGGGACATTAGCTAACATAAGCCCAGATTAAAACCCTTCGCAAACATCTGTTGAACAAGATACTGCAACTATATCTTAAACAGTTGATTTGATCCTGAATGGGAATGTAATTTATTTATTATAAAAGAGAATTATCAATGAGAATCCAGGAATCAAATTAGAATAGTAAGTTTTGATCTGTGTATATTATAAACCTCAATGTTAAAAATGAAAGTTTATTAATAGAAAATCAATCCCTATCACTCTCTAGGAAAATGTTCATCATTTTAAAAATATTTATTTTAAGGAATAACAAATTATTGATAACAGTTCAGGGAGAACCTATATGCCAGACATTTTATTAGAATTCATGATGTGAATTCTTAAGACAGGAATATCAAATGGGAAGAAGAGAACAAGCACGTGAGAGATGCAACCGTGGCTGCAGTCTGTTAACTGTTACTGGAACATGAAAGACATATGGTCAAGGCATAAAGCCTACAATCATAGAAGATTATTCTATGCACAATTTTGAGGAAGAGTACATTTTTATTGAAATAGAAAATAACTTATAACCATAAAAAGTCATTTAATGGTAGTGCTCAACTAAAAAATTCTGGACAAGTCTCTTTTTGGAATGAAACAAAGGAATGGAAATTGTCAAAAGACAATAAAAGGATTAAACCTCCAAGATCTAGCAGAAGAAAACCAAGAGACGTATCCCCTGCATTCAAGGCTCTGTCTTCTTAGAGGATAGACACATTCCCAGAGACAAGACACAGAGCTGAGCAGGTGATTTTGAGCTGAGCAGCAGATTACACAGGGATTGGGACAACATTTCAATTTTAAATCCCACAAAAATGACAATACCTTATAGGCTTCCACACATTGTGTGCCAGAATTTAGATTAACTACAATTCAGGAAAAATGGCAACCCAGAGATAGGCAGCCTCTCATAGAAATCAAAGGTCAGTTTTTCACCTTTTCAATCTGCAAAATTACAGTAAAGTAGTCAGAGAAGGAAATGAAATAGCACTATGTTGAAGATATCTTTCTAGGCCTCAAATTATCAGTTCAGTTTTTCTTATACAATGTCTTATGCAGAACAGAAAATAGTAAGACAGGAAAATTTATAATCTTGAATATATATCCACATATAGATACACTACTCATCTCAGTGAAAAATCTTATCAGCCTACACTGTACAATAAGAAAAAACTAAACCATCTAAAAAATTAATAGCTTATCTTAGACTCACAGAGAACTGTACTTTCATAGTGCTATGGAATTAATTATGCCCCCTCAAAATTCATATGTTGAAGCCTAAACCCCCAATGTGATGGTATTAAGACATGGAACCTTTTAGAAATAATTAGATTTAGAGAAGGTCATGAGGATGGGCCCCTCATAGGGAATTAGTGCCCTTCTGAGAACAGAAAGAGAGATCAGACCTCTCTTTCTCTGTCCACCATGTGAGGATACAACAGAAAGGAACTATCTGCTAACAACAAAGAGGGCTCTAACCAGGAACAGAACTCACCAGCTCCTTAATCTTGGACTTCCTCATCTTCAAAACTGTGAGAAATAAATGTTTGTTGTTTAAGCCACCCAGTCTTTATAGTATTTCATGTTAGTTTCAATGCCTCATGTTTTATATAATTTTATTTATTTGGGTCCTCTTTTTTACTTAAGGAAGTCTCCATGTATTTGACAATAATACTAGGTAAAAGCAGAAATTTCTTGTGAATTTATATAAAAAACTTGTATCTATGTAAAAATGAAAATATAATTTATCAAAATATTCATAATATAGCAAAGGTGGTATTTAAGAAAAATCTGTAGCTTTACATGTACGTATTAGAAAAAAATGATGATCCTAATAATCTAAGATTCCATCTTAGGTTATTAAAGAATATAGAGCAATATAAATCTAACATAAACAGAAGGAAAGAAAAAAAGGGTATAAATTAATAAAATTAAAAATGGGAAAATATTAGAGAAAAATCAACAAAACCTAAAGTTATACTCTTTAAATCTACTCCAACTGACAAACATTTAGTTCTGCTATCCAAAAAAAGAGCAAGAAAGACCCAGATTATCCATACCACAAGGGAAAGTTACTGATTAGAACATCAGGATACCCACAAGGAATGAGCTAGGAATAGATGTTAAGACATTAGAAAAAAATACAGTAAATTTAAATCAAGAAGGAAAACCAAGACAGAAAACAAACATGAAGTAAATGATAAATATAAATCAAAGTCAAGAAAATATGTAAGTTGGTTTTTGGAAAGGACATTTAAATTAATGAAACCCAGCTAGGACTGATCCAGGAAAGGCAAAAAAAAGAAAAAGAGGCACAAACAGCCCCTATTGGGAATGCAAAAGGGCACCGTGCAATGCTCAACATACATGAGAATGATAATGAGAACGTTCTGGATGGATTTATGCCCACAGTTTTACAAATTTAGATAAAATGAACAAATTCCAAACAAACAACTTACCAAAATAAATGAGAATAGGAAAATCTGAGTTGCCTATATCTGTTACAGAAATTAGAGGCATAATTTTAAAAAATATATCCACACAGAAAATTTCAGGCCCTGATGTCTTCCCTAGTGAATTCTTCAAGACATTTAAGGACAAAAGAACACGGATCTTAAGCAAGCATCTCCAAAGACTAGACAAACACAGAATGCTTCCCACCCTGTTGTGTGAGGTCCATGTAACCTTGATATTAAAATCTGATAAGGGGCCGGATGCTGTCTCATATCTATAAACCCAGCACTCTGGGAAGCCAAGGGGGCAGATCACTTAAGCTGGGAGTAGGCAATATAGCAAAACTGTGTATGGACAACAACAACAACAACAAAAAAGCCAGACATAGTGGTGCACACCTGCAGTCCCAGCTACCCCAGAGGCTGCAAGGTGGGAGGGTCACTTGAGCCCAGTAGTTTGAGGTCGCAGCAAACAATGATCAAGCCACCACATCCCAGCCTGGGTGGCAAATTGAGACGCTGTCTCTTAAAAAAAAACAATAAATCTGACAAGGCATTTGCAAGAAGGAAAATGAAAGCCAATCTTACTCATGAACTGACATCCAAAAATTCTTTAAAAATAGTTGCAGAATGATTCTACAACATAGAAATATAAAAAGGTTATTTCATCAATGCAAGGCTTAATATTCAAAATCAGTGATCAATGTAATTCATCACACTGAAGACTGCGTGGTCTCTGAACACATACAGAAAAATTTTTTAATATCTCCACATGATTAAAAGTCTTAGCCAAGTAGGAAATTTCTAAATCCATAAAGAATATCTACAAAAATCTTGTAAGAGACATCACAAGTAATAAGAAATGTTGAGAGTTGCTTTAAGTTTGTGAATGAGACAAGTATGTTCTCTGGAATCTTTTATTCAACATCTACTGAAATTCTAATAAGTGCAGTAAGGCTAGAGAAACATTTAACAGGTAATATAGTATTGGAAAGGAAGAAATAAAACTGCCCTTATTTGTAGGTTGCACGATTGTGTATGTAGAAATTGTTTAAAAATCTATAAAGTCAGCTTAGTAAGTCTGCTGGATAAAAGTCTATACATAAAAAATGAATTAAACACCTATATACAAGCAAACAGAAAGTGAAAATTCCAAATGATACTATTTACATTACCATCAAACTGTATTATTTACCCATAAAAAAAACTAATAAAACGTATTCAGCACCTCTACATAGAAAATTAGAAAACTTTATTGAGAGAAACTTTAAAAGGCTCACAGTGGAAGATTCAATATTGAAAATATGTCAATTCCCCCCAAATTAATAAAGAGGCCCAATCGAAATCAAGGCAGAGTTTATGTGTGTATGTACAAATTACAAGCTAATAATAAATATTATGTGGACATGTAAAGGAAAAGGAATCACCAAGATAATCCTAAAAAAAAAAAACAGAAAAAACAAAACTCAGAGGTTTTTTGTTTGTTTTTGCTTGTTTTGTGCTTACTGGATAGTAAGTCTTTCACTACAAAAAGTAAGAGAATGTCATATTAAAACGTTTTTTAGGCTCGGCGCCTGTGGCTCAAGTGGCTAAGGCACTAGCCACATAGACCTAAGGTGGTGGGTTTGAATCCAGCCCGGGCCCACCAAACAACAATGATGGCTGCAACCAAAAAAAATAGCCAGGCGTTGTGGTGGGCGCCTGTGGTCCCAGCTACTTGGGAGGCTGAGGCAGGAGACTCGTGTGAACCCAGGAATTGGAGGTTGCTGTGAGCTATGCCATGGCACTCTACCCAGGGGGACAGCTAGAGGCTCTGTCTCAAAAAAAAAAAAAGCAAAAAAAAAAACATTTTTTAAACAGACCACTGGAACAGAATAGAGAATCTGGTAACAGATTCAATACATATGGAGAGTAGATTTTTGACCATGTTGCGATGCAGAGCAGTGGGGGAGAAAAATAACTCCTTTAACTACATGGTGCTATGTCAAGGGGACGTCTACAATGGGGAATAAAAGAAAGAAAAGACACACAGTTTACATGAACCATGTGAAGAAGTGAATCCCAGGAAGTTTGCAGACATACATGTAAGAAGGAAAACCAGGACTTACTAGGAGATAACGTAGCTGAGTATCTTCATAAGGAGTAAAAAGATTTCTTA
Source organism: Otolemur garnettii (assembly GCF_000181295.1). Lineage (NCBI taxonomy): Eukaryota > Metazoa > Chordata > Mammalia > Primates > Galagidae > Otolemur > Otolemur garnettii. The sequence continues at coordinate 7,647,432 of NW_003852442.1, forward strand.
ACCATAAGTCAGAATAGATGAAGGACTTCTGTGCCTCTAAAGATGTCCGATGGTATAATAGAAAGAGAAGGCTCAGAGTGGTAGAACCTATTGCTCGGTGTATTTTTATCCGTATAGAGAACTACACAGCAATAAGAAAGAGAGAGACAAAGGAAATATCTAAACGACTAACAAATCTATAAAGTAGTTTCTAACCTCATTAGTCAGGGAGCAATGCAAATTGAAACCACAGTGTGAGAGTTCCCCACACCACCCAGAATAGCTAAAATTGAGGGAAACAATAAAAAGCTAAAACAAAAGAAAATTGATAGTACCAAGTGTTGTTAAGAATGTGGAACAAATGGAATTTTAAGGCACTGCTGTTGAGAGTATAAATTAGCGTAATTTCCATAAGAATCATTTTTCATTTTCTACTAAAGTTAAACATACAGTTTTTAGGCGTTGGCAATTCTAGTCTTAAAAAATAATGTACCAAACAGAAAATGAGGCAGTTCTGCAAATACTCAAAGTGTGTACATGAATGGTTTTGAAGTATTATTCACAACAGTCCTAAAGTACAATTCACACGTCCAGTTATAGAATGGATTAATAAAAACCTAGAATATATTCACATAATGAAGTGTTTTAAAGTAATGAAAATACATCAGTTATGTCTATTTACATTACAACACCCTGAATGCTTCCACATGCATAGTATTAACCCCTGGAGCCAAATGGAAGGAAATTCAGACTGTATTGTTCCTTTTGATATAATTCAAAGCAGGCAAAACTAATCTATGGAAATAAAGTTCATGGCAGTGATTATCTGGTGGACACAGGAAGGCAGTATGGAGTAGGAAGGGTATGAAAGAAAAGATTCCGTAACATTTTTGGCCTGGGCAATATCTACATAGGTGTGTTCATTTTTGATACTTTAATGAACTAGATACACATAAGATTTTCATCTTTTTCTGGATATGTAGTGTGCTTTATTATGAAAAAAGTTACATGAAAATAATCAGGCTAACTATGAAAAAGCAGGTCCTCAACACTTTAAAAGATAGTTCAGAGAAGGCATGTAGATTTTACATGTATTTATCTAAAAGCAAGAAGAGATTTTGTAGAATACCTCATTAAATTCTATTTTTCACTTTTGTGCTTCTCTATAGATCATTAAGAACACCATGAGAAATGCCCTTCAAGTCCAGATTTTAGATCTCATATAATTTATCATGCATTATACCATAAAGAGCTCCATTAGCATCTTTCGGTTTACCATTAATATTACAAAGAATAATGTCATTCTTATGACCATTACCATTAAAATAACTATTGTTCAGGGCTGAAAGAAAATTATTGAGTTGCCCATTAGGGATCTTATGAAATTTAAAGTAAATTATTCTTCACTTACCTATACATTCCAATAATGTTTTTATACAGTCATTCTAATACATTGATTAGTCTTCAAACTGCTTGGAAATGTCATTTATCTCTTAAATGAATCGCTAACTGTTTTCCTAAGTGGAAATCTAAATACATGTCTTAGAGAGGAACTCAAAATCAACCAATTTTTTCAAGCAAATTAAAAATATCCACTTTAAATGCATTATATTTATTTTGAAAAATTAGATTGTTTAAAAAAATGTGATAGAGTTTAACCAGTCCTCACTATTTCTTAAAGTTTTAGAATTGATGACTCTCATCTTGGCCTCTGGCATATTATATTTTAAATATATTTTATATTTTATACTGCAATATACAGTATATCTATCTTATACTGTAACGTAGATTGTGATTTACAGTGAATATAGTAAATATATTATTTAGCTGAAGACCACTGTATCTTTATTTAGACCCTGACCTACAATTCTATGGAAACTAGACACTAGAGAAGGTCAGCACCTCTGAGGTGCACCTATTTGTAACAATGAAATTGATCAGATACAAAGATTAATGGTCTCTATGGTATTCTTTTTAAAGTTACTGCCAACTTTAAAATTTACCAATTATTTTTAGAACACACGGACAAAAAAATACAATGCTGTATTATTTGGGGTTGTTTGACCTTCGGGCCTGCTCACACAATTAAAGTTTAATTACATAGAAAGTCAAAAGAGAGACTACTTTACTTAGTAATAATGTGATCAGGGAGTAAAACCGTGCAGGCTTTCTTAACCTATTCTTCACAGAAAGACAAACTCATGTATCCTCTGGGAGCAGAGGTGAATAAATGCACACAGCAGACAGTGGGTACAGAGACTGGTGCAAACTTTTTCACTTCAATCAATAATAACACCTGCCTACTTGCATTGCCTTTTGAAACGCTGCCAGATGTAACAAAACAACAAAATAAACCAGTGAATGGCTCACATACCCGTGGGCATCTTGATGTAGATAAACGGAACGAGGAACACAGAAAACTTAAATGCTTTAATGCGTGTGCTCTATTTTTAATGATAGGATGTCTGAGATTTGGGAAATATCTCCTCTACTCAACACAGATGACACACAGTTATTTTAGGTTCAAACAAATATCTTCTTTATCTTTGTAGACAATTTCTTCAAGCACCCCATATCATTATTCCAACAAGTAAAACAGGTAAACTGTCTTCCCCCCCTCCATAAGAAAATGTTAAGAATGCCCACCCAAATCTGTGGACTGGAGACCTTAGCGTGACCTAGGGAAAAAAAAAAAAAAGACAATCCTGTCTCTTAATAGATGGGGATCTATCACTTAACAGCTGGGGAAATTTAAATCAGATAAGATTCCTAAACCTCAGTTTCTTCGTCTATAAATTGGAAATAGGAATACTTACTTCTAAAGTTTGAAGTCCGAATTAAGTAAGATAAAGACATTAACATCTGCCTACTTCATAACAAGCCTCACTAATGCACAGTTGTGGTTGTTGTGTTGTGTGGTGATTAAGTCTTCCCAGATGGCACACTGTCACAGACAGCTTATTAGTTTGAATCTGAATCGCATTATTTGAGTTTAACATCTGAGTTGCCCAGCTAGACAGTAAAAAGAGAAATAGCTACTCCTCTAAATGTATTTCCATCAAAGTGACAATTCCATTTGGGAAATAAAGCCAATACTTATTCGAATGTATTTGACAATATTTTTGACCTTAAGACAAAAGATATTAAGTAAGTTCTTCCTGGGAAAGTCATTTAAACAAAAATAGTTTTAATTACTTTAATGTAGAGTTTTCTTTTACTAGGTTTTGCGTGTATTTTTAGGGAATTATACTTTAGCCAGTGTAATTATAGCACCATCCAGAAATTAGAGGTTTTAAACCATCCATATTGTTTCTATTTCAATGCAGCCAAGACTGATTTATTAACATTTGAAGAATGTTTTGAAGGTGAGTAATCTATCAATTTAATCATAGATACCTTTCATATTTATATACATCCTCTGAAGTCCATTTATAAATTATATTACATGTGATTTTAATGATACTATATAGGTATTTTAAATTAAACTCTGCTTATTTGAATTTTAAGAAATTATATTATTCCTAATAATAGAATAACCATAAGAAGTTCTGCAAAGAACCGGATAAAATCAATACCTGGCTGCTACCTATAGATAAAGAAGTTAAAATGAAACAATTCTAAGAGTAAACTTTTTAGCATTCCAGTGACACAGTATTGGGATTTATTACTTTAAAGCTAAATGATATGAATTGGGCTGCAATGAACATTCTGATATAAATATCTTTATTGTAGTATGATTTTTGGTCTTCTGGATATATACCTAATAGAGGAATTATAGGATCAAATGGCAGATTTATTTTTAGTTCTTTAAGAAGCCCAAGAGCCCATCGATCCATGAATGGATCGATAAATTGTGGTATATGTACACCATGGAATACTATGCAGCCATTAAGAAAGATAGAGACTTTACCTCCTTCATATTTACGTGGAGGGAGCTGGAAAATATTCTTCTTAGCAAAGTATCCCAAGAATGGAAGAAAAAGTATCCAATGCACTGAGCCCTACTATGAAACTAATTTATAGCTTTCATAGGAAAGCTATAACCCAATTTTAGCCCAAGAATATGGGGAAAAGGAAGAGGGAAGGTGGGCGGAGAGAGGGTGATTGGTGGGATCATGCCTATGGTGCATCCTATAAGGGTACATGTGAATCTCTCTAATTGTGGAGTGTAAATGTCTTAACACAGTAACTAAGAAAAAGTCATGAAGGCTATGTTAACCACTTGGATGAAAGTATTTCAAATTGTATACAGAAACAGTACACTGTACCCCATGACTGCATTAATGTACACTGCTATGATTTAATACAAATAAATAAATAAAATTAAATAATATAACAAATTTCTCTTTATGAGGTGATGGGTATATTAACTAGCCCAATTTGGTCATACCACAACATATATATTTATCAAAATATCACAATGTACCCCAATATTGGCTCTTGGTCAGATCTAAAGCAAATTCTTAAACACACAGCCTTGGTGGGTTTCCTCATTTGTAAACACAGTAGTAACACACAGACTGTCCAGATCCCAAGGATGCTGGAAGATCTCGTTACTGAGCGTGTTTACTCTCTATGGGGCTGTAGAAACATAAAGTATTAAGCACAATGGCTTACATTCAGATATGTTAGCACATCTAAACCCATTCTATTAAAATAATTTATAATTAGTGCTGCATTTTTAAGGATATTGAGTTATTTTCCCATCCACAGCACTGAGATATAATTACCAGGGCACATGGACTTGATGGAATATTATGAAGCAATTAAAATGGTGATTTTTGCAGACTACTGAAAACTTAGCCTGGTCTCTTCATCATTTAAGTACGAGACATTATTGTGTTATCAGCACGCTTATAACTTGAAGTTAAGCATATTAAGAAAAAAGATGACGCATCAAAGTGTTAATACAGTGGTGGTTTTACTAAGTGATAATACTGTACATTTCTTTTTTCAGCATCCTTTATTTAGAAGTTTTTAATGATGTGATTATAATACTTATATACAACAAACTATAAGCAAAAAAGGACACAGAATTTATTTTCATCTATTAGCCTCTTTCTGTGACTAAAATTCCCGTGTCCTGGACATTACCACTGTCCTGGGCATCATCCACTTGGCAGACGCTCCTGATCCCTCACTGTGGGTTCCAGTGGCCTCACAAGAATACCCCTAAACTGAATTCTCATTCTCTAAATAATTTCTAAATCCGCCTCTTGAGAAATCACATTTTGTATCAAATCCAAGAATAAAAGCCAATGTAAATAATAAATACATCCTTTTCAGTGTGTGCTGCTTTGCAGACCCGGTGTGAATCACTTTCCAGCCTTATCCCATTCCATGACCTGCTGGTGAGAGATATTTCATTTTCCCTCATTTTACAGATGAGAGAACTGAAACTGAGGGAGGTGAAGTGATTTATCCAAGATTACACTTAACAAAGTGAAAGAGAAAAACAAATAAGAACATGCGCCCAATATTATGTAAAAGGACAAAACTACATCACTTTATGCGTAAAAAGCTGGCAAATCCAGGCAGCGGAACAACACTGTGTGTTGGCATGAATGTGGGAGGCGCGGCACTCACGGCTGGCTGCTGGGAGCGTGGACTGATGTACCTATTCTTGAGGGCGCCTTTGTGTTATGTAATGTGGGCATTGATCAGTGTTCACCCTATTGCTGGTGAATCTGACTCTAGTTTTAGATCCCAAGTAATTCTTCTACCGTGCGTGAGGGACCTGCACACAGATGCCCCATGCAGTGTTACAGCCGAGAGATGAAGGCAACCTGACCGTCCACGGCTGGGACAGTAGACAAGACAGATACACAAACGCCACACCAGGCAGCAATTAACAAGCCTCTGGATGATTCCGATAATCACTAAACAAAGCCCAAGCCCCGCTGTACTGCATGAACTCTGAGGCTTCCTCTAGCACACAATCAATCCTTTCTTTCTCTCCCTCTCTCTCCATATATGTAAACACCTCCATACTTCTAATGCTGCAATTACAAGTATGAAATTTTATTCATGAAATGACAGATTTATGAATTGACTATAACACTAGTATTTTATGGTTCGGGCCTTATTATTTCTGGCTATTTACTGCTACCATTAGGTTTGTAACAGTTGCTATATATTCTATTCCTAGAAATGAATAATAATGAAAACAAACCCACCAGCTGCATACCTGATGTGTGCTGTATCCACAGTCCAAAGCGTCCTTCCCCTCTCTTGTGCTCCTTCAGCCCCACAGTCCTTGAGAAGTGGGCAAACTGCTCCTGCCTCTGTCTGCCCCATTCTTGTTAATGCTTAACCTTTTGGAACTCTCTCCTTCATAATTCTCCCGACCCTGGTAGCTCATCCTTCTCTCACCAGCATTCTCTGACTGTCACATCCAACAACTGTTCTCAGTTCTCACTGTTCATGTCTTATCTTCCATCACCCCCCAGCCCTCAACAGTACCCATGAATTGTCTGCTAGGAAACTGTTCCCCATCCTCTGGACTTCGGGCTCAAATATCACCTACCACATAAAGCTTTCCATCATGCCCATGAAGGGTTTGTTGTTTCTTCTCCTGTAGGTCCTGGGCTTCCATTTACATGTTGACTAAAGTAGAAGCTGGATTATTATAAGGGCCTGTTTAGTATTATTATAAAGTCCTGCATATCAGATTGTGATGTCCCCTTATCAAAGTACAGCGCCTTATTCATGACTGATTCCCCGACATGTATCTCTTTGCCTACGGTACAACATCCTCAGTATTTATTGAATAAATGAACAAGCGTGGGATGCTAAAAGTTCAATAATGTTCACTCTTATTACACGCACCACTCCCAGCTTGGAATAATCATTAGTCCCAGGTCAAACACATTCAGTGGAGAAATGAAGCCTCACCCTTCCCAACCTCCTATTGAAATCCCAGCTCCATCCTGCTTCCCCAGTCTTCTCCCCACCCTGCCCCCATCATTAACACACTCTGGCTACAAGTGTCATACCGACTACTGTGAACCTTCAGTGCACCCTCCCGCTTGTCCTCCTCTCTGCCTTTGCTTGTAGTGGACCTGGAATGCTTCCAGATGCCACCCACCCATATGACCTCTCCATGTGTTTCTATCTGATACTTACATTGCATCTCAAATGCTCCAGTTCTACAAGTCTTTCTGCCTCCCCACAATCACTTGTGCTCTGTTTCCTTTAAAGCGACTCATTATTTCTTGTGCATCTACTTATCTACCTAATTATTCTTGTAATAAAGAGCTGCAGTTCTTTAGTGTGTGGCTATGGGCGAGCTGCCGGGCTCCTGAGAGCTGTGGATGTCCTATGTGTAAGCTGGGAAGAAGGACGGCTCCTCTCTTTGCAGGGCAGTGCTGCACAGTCGGTGATTCGTTTGGAGGCCCAGTAGCCCCCAACAAGACACAGTAGGCTTGAGGTGAAGGACAGTGACAAAGACAGAAGCAACCCTGACTTCTGTCAGCTGGGAGCCAGGATGGAGTTCTACTATTAAACAATTTTGCAGGAGACCAACATGGCAAAAAGTCATTTTTTGACTCTGATGGAGCAAGACAAAAGTAAGACCAGTCTGTAATCAGGTCAAACCAAAGATCAAAACCAAAATAATATCTAAATCACCAAAGTGGCCGCTACTCTCTGGCTAACCCGAGTGATTGTTCCCTCTTTGCCAATTACAGCTTTAGCTTTGTCCCACTCCTCCCAACTCCTAGATAAAGATTAGGATTTCCAAACATGGTGTATGTCTTCCCTTGTTGAACCAGGGAGTGAAATTAGGATTTCCAAACATGGTGTACGTCTTCCCTTGCTGAACCAGGGAGTGAGCCCAATTTTGTCTGACTACAGGTGTGCTTCCAGAGGTGTTTGGCTGGTGTGCCCAAGCAGCAGCCATAGCTGCAAGCAGTGAGTTTGCTATTATTATTGAACTAAATGGCTTACTATGTACATTTTAAGCGAAGTTATTCCCTTTTTCTTTTATAGATATATAAACCCCTATGAAGTTAATAATCAAAGTGTAACAAAGTAAAATTTGCAAATGAATTCCACATTGCAAAGTCACTTTTAGATACCTCTTTTTTAGTTGATATTGAGATCCTTCCTTCTTTATGATCAAGATTATTTTATTTTCCATCAGTTTTCAGGTTAATAAAAGCCACCTAGAGGTCTTCTCAGGGGCCACAGGGAAACCGGTGCCTGTTACTGGTTTGTGTGACCAAAACTGCCACAGGTTCCTGCACAGAACCACTTTGCACAGGGCACTTCCCAGGTGGGAAGACTGGAGTGAGGTGTCACTCATCACAGAGGCTGGATTCCTTTCACATCTCCTCTCAGTCTTACATACTAATGGTTGTAAATAAAGTATCTTTATTTTTACTAAAGATACTTTAAAAAGGTGATTTCTCTTTCAGTGAAATAATTTATCACACCCTATTTTAAGAGCCTTTAGCCTGAAAAGGCAGTAGTGAAAGCTAAAAAAAAAAAATTTAGTAAGTCAAGCCCCCTGGTGCCCTCTATGAATCTGATTTAAGAAACTGCAAAAGGTGGTGATCTCCCTCAAGCCCCATCTTAGTGCCTTCCCATTTGCTTGCGTTTATTGTCATTATGGCCATTCCTCTGGGAGAGTCACGCTTTTCCATCAGAAATAAACAATTTCAAACATACAACTTTCTTTGAAAAAGAGGAATGTTTGAGGCCGCTGGTCTTACTGAATTGCAGAAATTTATTCTCTATGTTCTCATTGCCATCCTAAGGAGATGAAGACTGCAACCTTTTAGTTTTGATTGGGAGAGAAAACACAAAAAGATAATTTCCAGGTTGGGCACTTTTCACTAGGAAGCTGGGAGCGAGGTGTCACTCATCACAGAGGCTGGATTCCCTTCACATCTCTTCTCGGCTTTACATACTAATTGTTGACACCACCTAGTGCTTCTTTGGGAATGATAAATATTTTAATTGAACTAAATAAACATTTAAATAGGTGCCAAAATATTTAAATTTCATTTCAACAAAACTATTTTATTTCAAAGTGTAACTAGTGTTTAAGTAAGTGAAAACTTTCACGGTCAAAGTCATTTAAATGTGTTACAGAATTTAGGGGGAAAGGGAGTATTAGTTAGTATTATATAATTAATACTAACTCAGAGGTAGTATTAATTGTATCACAAAATGGGGGTGATGGGGATCCCCAAACCAACCCTACTTGATATACTTACTTCACACGTGCATTTACCACAGTGGTCAAGCCTGCATGGCTTAGGACTATCATTCAGGATTTCCTGCAGGCATTCAGTTAGTCTGTACCAAAGACTGGACAGTTAGGTATTAAGCACCACTGATCGTGTGAAGTGAATGAGACACAGTTCTGGGCCCCAAAGTAATCACAGCTTAGTGGGCTTAGAAGCCTGCACTAAGGCTTCTAACTAATACTATAATACTAATACTATAATAATTATATCCTAATTTCCAAAATTAGTGGAAATTAGGATATAATTTCCTCTTGCAATTTGTTTAAAGTCATAATTATAATTTAAAACCAGAAAATGTAATACCTTCCATTTTAACTATAGTTAACATGCATCTGGAGGACCTATTTGCTCTTTTTAGATTTTCCAAGTACTATGAACGAGGTACGTGTGTGTATTCTTACAAATCCAACCTTTCCAATTTCAATGAAAGTAAAGGACACGGCATCTGTGATTTACAGAATAAACCCTATTGATATAGGCACTATTTAAATAACTCGCTCAAGGTCAACTTACAAAACAAGAAAACATGCCTGACCGACTCTGTTGTGCCACTAAGATCAGACTTCTTCATGATGAAAGTCAAACACTAAGTTGAATTTTAAAAGGGACCTATTTTCTCATGAATTTTCAGCTGCTGTGGAAGCCAGGGCCTGCCATAATAAATAGGCAGACCTCTTGTCCCTGCTCCCTCTGATTTTTTCTTTGGCATGCCTGTTCATCCCATGAAGATGAATATCCAGAGGAAAAACAATCCGGGAAGGTATTAGACACACTGAAGTGCTCACAGTCTAATAGAGTTTGTTTCTGTTGGGAAAATGAAATAAAGCAATTACATTGACTATATTTCTCTGGGCACTCATCGAATCCCCTAATGTTTAAGTTATTTTATAGCTGTTTGATAGATCCAACAGTTCTCTGTAGAGGCATTGAGGGCTTCTAGACGTGAGCAGACATTTGCACAGCCCAGCAGGATAAAGTCTCTTTGTGGAGAGGTGGGGGACACGGCACAGCCTCTCTGTTCCCACCTGGAGCCTCTTACTGCTGTGTGAATGCACCATTTTCCCCCCAGATACAGTAACCTTGCATGTTTTTCCTCTGCTAAGAATGCCTTCTCCTCCTCTTCCAAGCCCTGTAAGGCCCTGGTTGAAGCTTGTCTGGTCCCAGGCAGTTCAGACAGTCTCCGTGTTGTATCACAGCGATCTCAATTACTGTGCAGGCTTCTAAGCCCACTAAGCTGTGATTACTTTGGGGCCCAGAACTGTGTCTCATTCACTTCACACGATCAGTGGTGCTTAATACCTAACTGTCCAGTCTTTGGTACAGACTAACTGAATGCCTGCAGGAAATCCTGAATGATAGTCCTAAGCCATGCAGGCTTGACCACTGTGGTAAATGCACGTGTGAAGTAAGTATATCAAGTAGGGTTGGTTTAGGGATCCCCATCACCCCCATTTTGTGATACAATTAATACTACCTCTGAGTTTCACTAACCAATTCATCACACTTCTATCTATCTAGGGCATAGGCGGGAGCTTCTCGGTGGTTATTAAAATTGTTCTCAATTGCGGAGAATAAACAGAGCAGCAGGAAGGTAAGGATCCCCAGGGATTTGTTTGTTCGAGTGTCTCCTAATGGAAAAAAGTTGTAAAGTAGTTGGTGAAGAGAGTGGATTTGGTAGAGAATCTATGAGGGTGACATGTCGGGGACAAAAGAATAAAGAAGAGCTTGATGTGGGAATGCAATTTAGACAATCATGCTTGTCAAAGCCGTTTCACAGCCTGAAAAAAGATTAAGACCCTTATGATAAAACTGACAAGCCTATTATTTCTCAGGTGAGGAAAGACGTGAAAGTGATCACACCCCGGCCAGGTATAACCGAGGGACTCTGCCGGGAAGACTCTGCCTGCCTTCCTCTTCCCACCACAGCTGCAACGCCCCGTCCTGCGACAGGCATCTCGGGACGTCTGTGTACCAGCAATGGCTCTGAACCCAGACACTGTGTACATATGCAAGCTTTAAAAATTCAAATTCCATGTCCATTTGTTATTTCAAATCAGAGTTCCTCCCTAGGTACTCTACACTCAAAACAATTGTGCTTTCTTCGGGTTTGACTGAGGCACATTTCCCAAATGACAATATATACTTGAGCAGAGCTGGCAGTGGCTGCTACATAATAAATCTCTGCACTCCGCCTGCTGAGAAGACTTTTTTTCCCTATTTCCTCAAGGATGTGTTGCAATCATTTTGAATAGTCATACAGTATCGTCTTTAAAAATATAATGAAATAGAAAGTAAGTTTGCATTGTGGCTTTCTCTTGCCTGTTTCTCTAGTAGCTATCTTCTGCAGGACCTATACTATAGGCACTTAATATCCTGGCTTTCCAAAGAGAACTTTGATTTCAGCGTTAATATTGGTTCTCATTTTGGGCAAGTTATGTTTAGAAATTTTTTTTGTTGTTTTGAGACAGGAATCTCACTCTGTCACCCTTGGAAGAGTGCTGTGGCATAATACCTCACAGTGACCTCACACTCTTGGGCTTAAGTGATTTTCTTGCCTCAGCCTCCTATATAGCTGGGACTACCAGCACCTGTGACTATGCCTGGCTGGTTTTTCTATTTTTTTTTGGCCCTAGAATGTTTATTGCAGCTCAGTTCACAATCGACAAGATGTGGAAGCAACCCAAGTGCCCATCAACCCACGAATGGATCAACAAACCGTGGCACACGTATACCTCGGAACACCACTCAGCCCCAAGAAAAGACAGAGACGTTACATCTCTTGCACCAACCTAGATAGAGCAGAAACACACTCCTCCCAGAAAGCATCACAAGAAATGAAAACAAGCATCCAATGTACTCAATGCTAATATGAAACCAATGCATAAACAACCACACATGCACGGCAAAGAAAAAACACAAGTGTAGTCTAGTGGGTGGGGGGGGCAGAGGAGAGACGGAGGAGGAGGGAGGGCAATTGGTGTGATTTCATCTAATGTGCACAGTGTACATTAGAAGTGCACACTTCTGGCTCAGCGCCTATAGCTCAACCGGCTAAGGCGCCAGCCACGTACACCTAAGGTGGCGGGTTCGAATCCCCAGCCCGGACCCGCCAAACAACAATGACGGCTGCAACCAAAAAAATAGCCGGGCGGGGCGTTGTGGCGGGCGCCTGTGGTCCCAGCTACTTGGGAGGCGGAGGCAGGAGACTCGCTTGAGCCCAGGAGTTGGAGGTTGCTGTGAGCTGTAATGCCAGGGCACTCTGCCCAGGGGGACAGCTTGAGGCTCCGTCTCAAAAAAAAAAAAGAAGTGCACACTTCTGAGCAGCAAAGGTGTTCAGCCCGCCCCCTGGTGAAGGGCGCAACCACAACTGGAACTTTATCTTAAAAATGAAAACAATGTAACAAACATTTGTACCCTCATATCAATCTGAAATTTAATAAAAAAAGAAGTGAGGCACTAAATTCAGCCCATGCGAAAGGGGAGGGGATCGCCCAGGATGTGAACAGCAGGACACAGGGATCACTGGGGGGGTCATCTGAAACAGGCATCTCTTACACCCCCAACTTTTTCTTCCCAGTTTTTCCCTAAAGTAGGAAAAAGCATTCCAGGATTGTAACAATTGTGCTGTCAACTTAGACAAGCTAGAACTGTCGCTCCTGGAATCCCCTATTGCATGGCTCTGGGGTAGAGTTGGCCAAACTGGGAACTTGCACAAGATCTGAAGGGCAGGAAATGAAGCAGCAGTTCTCACTATTCTTGAAAAATCATCACAGTCAGCTGTGTTGATGGGCAGACACAGAGGTGCCTAGAGCATCTTGGCTTGTCCTCACTCTCCTCTGCTCTAGTTCTCTATTTTTAGTAGAAACAGGGTCTTGCTCTTGCTCAGGCTGGTCTCAAATCCTGAGCCCAAGCAATTCACCCACCTTGGCCTCCCAGAGTATTGGGATTACAGCATGAGCCACCCAGCCAGCCTTAGGAACATTTTCTTAATATAACTTTCCATTTAAAATATATTAGGATCCTTTACTGATGCTAATTTTATTGAATAATTTGATACATCTTATGATATATTGACACAGAAAATACAAGCTAAATCCCGTGGCATTAAACTTTGATGTTCCCACAAATTACCTATGGATTTTGTTAAAATGCCAGTTCTGACTCAGGAGGTCTGGTGTGTGACTGGGCTTCTGGTTCTCTAATGAGCCCTCCTTTTCTGGTGAGACCAGTGCTACCCGTCCCAGAATCACACTTCTGAGCAGGAAAGATGCAGAACTGTGTCACTCAAGCCTGGTGCACATCAAGCATCACATGGAGGGCTTGTCAAAACAATGTTCCTGGACCAGAGGTTCTGATTACATCCATCTGGGGTGGGGTCTCAAACTCTGCATCTCTCCCAAGCTCCAAAGTGATGCTGATGCTGCCAGTGAGTGGATCAGACTTTGAACTGCACACAGAGGTAATCTGGTAGAGGATAAAATGCCAGCCAGATCTTCTCTCCTTAGAGGAGAATGTAGTTTTATCATAACGGGAAATTTTAGATCAATAAATGTTAGCATGCTTCAGAACATCTCCCCCACCTCAAATTAATCCCAGAAATTTCTGTAAGTCAGATACAAATTGGAAAAACTGCCACTGGTGGGAAAAAACACTGGAGGTGAGCCGACTTTTCCAGCAGAAACTAGTAAGAGACGTGAACTGTCAGCTGTGAGCTGAGTCTGTTCATGCTGGTGTTTACCAGGTGCCGCTCTTCGTCATCTGTGAAGGGACAGGAGCAGTGTTCACGGGCCCAGCACACTTCACTGCACAACTCTGCTGTCTCACAGTGGAAAGCTTTATACTTTCCACGTCAGTGGACAAAAGTAGGTAATGATAGTTAAAAGAAATGCCAGACACACCAAACTTTCCAAACTTCAGAGAGGCAGTCCTACAGTTGAATCCCAGAGGTGGTTGGATGAATTCAAGTTATCTGAGAGAGCCACAGCTGAGTAAGATTGGAATAAAGTCCTAGTAAATCGGTTCATAACAATAAGAGGAGACCACCTCGGTGAGTAAGTGACCTGCCAAGCCACATCTCAGGGTTTCTATTTGGACTGCCTCTGGTAATGCAATGATGAGAGGGAACGAGGTCTGCTTAATACAACTGGACTTGTTCTATACCCATTATTTATGGGGCCAGAAGACACAGAGCCGAGTCTCGGTTCATGAATAAGCCTCTGGCTGTAGAGGCCTAATGAGCCAGGGCATATGGCTTCTCTCAGAGGACGCAATCACACAGGGAGTGCGGGAGTAAAGATGAGGCCAGGGCCCCGAGAAAGGGATACAGGACAGACCCCAGTCTTCAGACTGTGGCCCAGCCCACGCATGCTTCATATGCCAGGATTTGAGAAAAAGAGAAGCGGGGGCTTCAACAACAAAGTAGAGCCAGCAGGTGAGGACGCCGGTAGCAAGAGAAACCCACCCCTCACCTTATACCCGAGGCCTATGCCACGTCCACACACGTCTCCCAGACGTCCAGCATCATGTATTGCCTAAATTTCCCCGAGGGCTCTGTCCATCACCCAGGGAGGAAGGATGAGCCCTCGACCAATAACTGACAGGAAGTGGTGAGTACACACCCCAGCTCCCTTTCCTGTGGTGGGTAATGCTGAGGTGCTCTGCAGCCCCCCAGTGGGTCAAACTGTATCCCTTACCAGCTGCTTTTCCTTCCTTGTCTCTCTTCCCTGCTGCCCCAACTACTGTTTGTTTGAATCATCTTCCACACAAATTGACTTGCAGTGAAATTCTTGCCTCGGATCTTCCTCTAGAGCAGTGGTTTCCAACTGGTGTCCCAGGACACACTGGCGTGCCACGAGAGAATCTTAGGTGTGCCACGAAAATTTTTTGAGATCATTAATGAAATTATTTTTCAACGTTCAAACCACAGTAAGTATATTCTTTTTATTTTTAGTCTTTTTGTTTTGATTAACGTAATTTAAGTATGCTGAGGAAGTTTCACTATAGATTCAAGTATCCCTGAGATTTAAAAAAAAAAAGTTTGAAGGTGGCACTTGTGGCTCAAAGGAGCAGGGCGCCGGCCCCATATACCAGAGGTGGTGGGTTCAAAGCCGGCCCTGGCCAAAATCTACAAGAAAAAAAAAAAAAAAGAAGGTTGAAAAACACTGTTCAAGAGGAATGCAAATGAAAACATATCAGTTTAGGTAGCCTACATATTAGATAGAAGAATTTGAGTATTTAGGGGCAGAATAGGTCACTGCTTTGAGGTTACGAGGTTCCCATAAACAGCGCTGGACAGAAGAAACAGCACAGCGAGGCTGCAGAAGGAACCCCACGACGCTGGTTTGAGTTCAGTCTCAGAGGTCGATACAGACACAAAACAGAACAGGGGCCTGGGTTGGTATGTGTGAGTCGGGACACGTGGTTCTGTGGATGTAGCCTGTGGGGCCCAGACTGATGTCTGTACCTGTGTATACGTGTGAGTCGGGACACGTGGTTCTGTGGATGTGGCCCAGGGGCCCAGACTGACGTCTGCACCTGTGTATACATGTGAGTGGGGACACGTGCTTCTGTGGATGTGGCCTGGGGGCCCAGACTGACGTCTGTGCCTGTGTATACACGTGAGTGGGGACTCGTGCTTCTGTCTATGGACCTTCCCACTGTCTGACCACACACCCCAAATGCCTTTTCTGCTCATTACGACTGGTCACTCATTTCCTAACATCTGAGTTTCTCTAATACCTGGTAAGATCCATTTTCTTTCCTTCCTTCAGTGATAATACATTTGTACATACTTCTATTTTATACTAGATAGTGATCTTTATATTCTATTTTAATGACACACATTCTGGTTTATATACTCATATGTAACAATTACAAATTGTATGTAAGCTTTTTTCTTTTTTGAGAATTACTTTCCTTTTTTTTTTTTTTTATTTTTTCACAAGGGCCCAGAACTGCATGCTAAATATCACAATTTGAAGTGCAAAATGAATAATTCTACACAGGAAATCAGAACATATTAGGACATACCTGCGGCCGGATATTTCCAAATTGTATTACTTGGAAAAAGTCTCTGATTTCAGTGTCCTTGTATATAAAATGTCAATAAATAAAGTTTCTGTTAATTTAGGTTTAAATGAAAAATATACAGATGTATATAAAACAGAACATTTCTTGACAGGCAATATACATCAATAGATATATATTTATATATCATAGGAAGTGATTATTATTACATGAGAAATTATTTACAAGTCACGGTATTAAACTTGAGATAACATTCAGCAACCTTAAGTTTTTCCTGTTTATTCTGTTCATTTTCTCTTGTGTGGATTTACCGATGTATTTAGGAAAACACTACAAATCCATACGTTTCTTTCATTTTATTCAAATCTATTTAATCAACAGTCTACACATGTCCATTTCTAGAGGCTTAGAACCACTTCATCACTGTCCCAAATAGCAAAGAATGGTACTTCTCTACGTGGAAAAGTTTGTTTTTGTTTGTTTTGTCTTTCTAATTGTGGATACACAATAGTTGTACATCATTATAGGGTACGTGTGATGTTTTGATAGGCCTATGATGTGAATTAATCGAATCGAGGTCACTGGGTTATCCATCGCCTTGGGTACTCACCACTTCATTTTGATTATTACAACAAGGCCTGAGAAGTGCTGACTTTCTGGAGAGTGAACTCCTGGCAGTGCACGTGCTGCTGCCTTTCTGAGGAAGGAGAAATGAATGGCGAAGCCATGTGAACACTCTGGGAAAACGTCTCAGTCACGTTTCTAATACCACAAGATGCTGATGACGCTAAACCCCACACAGTGGGAACCTGGGAGAGTGACTGTCATCTGCCGACACTGAAGGGCTATTTTCAGATACGAACTCAAGTCAGCGACTGAGAGTAAAACACAAAACTCTTGACTTTGGGGAAAAATAGCCTGGCAAACGCCTACCTATTAATAACAAATATTCATATAGTATTGGGTTTCAAAAATAATTAATGCTTTTTTAAAAATGATACATTTTTGCTACTGGGGAAAACAAAAGAGGGGGATATATCCCTACTGTGTTTCCATAGTGACAGTGGCATCTTCAGCAGCTGCTTTACATCTACTGAGCGCGGCCTACGTCCGAGGCAGTAGGACGAGTTTGCTATATCATCTTTTGTTATTCTCATAATAACACAATCATCCAAATGAAAACTATTAAATCACATGGACTGACAATATGCAATCAAGACATTGTCCACGTTCAGTGGTTTTTAAAGCAACATTAATTTTCATTACTTTTTTCTGTCACATTATTTCATGAACATTAATTCTCAAGTTTCAGAGGACAATTTCTTTGTTTAGTACTGGAAACTATTCTTATCCTATTTTATCACACAGATTGATTATAGAAATTTTATGACTATCGAGGTATTATTTATTACAGCAACATGATTAATAAATATATAAAACACTAATTTTTTCACACACTCAATAATGACAAACCAACGAGATAAAATCAATTATTCTAGCCCTAAACCAAGACAGACGATTGGTACCAAAGGATTCACAAAGTCAATTTTATGAATAGTTACCAAATTATGTATCAAGATTTAAAGACTAGGAACATTAGTTGCAGTCCCCATCCTAATGCCAGACATTGACCTATGAATGATTCTTGCTGTGTTTTCATAGCTTTTCGAATTTGTGATATCACTTATTAGACTATCAGTGCCATTTGGTGGGTGTATTAATTTTCTTCAGCACGGATATATACCAAATTGCCAAAAATATGTGGCTTAGAATAACACAAACTTATTACCTTACAGTTCTGTGGGCCAAAAAACCTGACACAGGTCTCACTGGGCTAAAATCAAGATGTCAGCAAGGTAATTTTTTTTTTTTTTTTTTTTTAGATTCTAAGAGACAATTTCCTTGCCTTTCCCAGCTTGTAGAGGCTGCACAATTCCTTGGCTTCTGGCCTCATCTGTTATCTTTAAAGCCTGCAACTGCAGGTGGAGTCATTCCCAGATTGCGTCACTCTGATCTTTTTCCGCGGCTACATCTCCCCATGAAGCTCCTCTTCAGCCTTCTTCCTTGACTTTTAAGGCCCTGGGTGGTTACATTGGGTTCAGCAAGGTAATCTTCCTGTTCTAAAATTAGCTGATGAGCACCTCAAATTCCATCCACAATCTTGATTCCCCTTTTCCATGTGAGGTAACATAGTCACAGGTCCCAAGATTAAGGATGGGAATATCTCTGGAGGGCCATTCTGTATATTACTAATGACAAAGATTCATTTATTTTGTCAAAATATTTTCTGAGCACTTATCATGTTTTCAGCACTAAGTTAGGATCTGGAAAATTAATGGAAATAAGACAGACCTGATCCTTATCTTTGGAAGCTTGTATTTTAAATTTTAGTCTTATTAACTCCTGAGAGCAAGCACAAATTGAATTTTAAAAAAGAAAAAAAAAAGTACACCACTGAGAAGGGAAAAAGCAGTTTCCAAGAAAAAAATTTGCTCATTTTACTATTTTGCCTGAGGCTAGTTCTGCAAATAGATTATAAAAGTTGTACAAAGAACAAACCAGAGCTAGTGACCCATATAGTATTTTTTAGGCAAATAGTAAATTACATCAGTCCTCATTACCCATAGATTCCGTATTTGTGAATTTGCCTATTAGCCGAAGTTTATTTGTAACCTCAAAATCAATACTCAAGGGTCTTTTGTGGTCATCTGTGGACACGCCCACAGCAAGAGAAGATTTGAGCTGCCCAAGGCACATGTTCCCAAGTGAATTCAAACAAGGCAACATTCTGCCTCCTGCTTCAACTCTCACACTATAAAGGTGTGTCCTTTTCACGGTCTAGTTAGTATTATGTATATGCTTTTTGCAGTTTTGTGCTTTTCTTGGAGACTTCTCTATGTAAAATGGCCCCCAAACACAGTGCTGAAGTGCTACCTGAGGTTTCTGAGCACAGGAAGGCTGAGATGGACCTTCGGGAGAAAGTAACAGAACAGAAGGAGCTTCTGTTCAGTCACGAGCTACAGTGTCATTGCCATGAGTTCAATGTCAATAAATACATACCAAATAAGGTCTCTATAAACAGAGATACATAAGACAAGGTTATGTATTGATTGGTTGACGAAATATTGTACACTGGTGATCACAGGAATCTGACTACATGTGTATTTAACCTAGGAGTAATGGCACGGTGCTCCCTAATTCAGGGTTCACAGGAACGTTATAGAATATAACAATCAGGAATAATGAGAATCCCCTCCCTCTATCTTTCTCCCTCCCTCTCTCTTTCTATATACACACTCACACACATCTATGTGCAATACTAATTATAATCTTAATTCATTTAAAAGTGAGAAAAGGACTGAAAAAAATATTCCTACCTATAAAGAGTATTCTTTTTTAATTTTTTTGAGAAAGAATCTTGCTCTGTCGACCTGGCTAGAGTTCGGTAGCATCATCATAGCTCACAGCAACCTCAGACTCCTGGGCTTAAAGGATCCTCCTGCCTCAGCCTCCTGAGAAGCTGGGACTAAAGGTATGTGCCAATCATCACACTTGGCTGATTTTTTTCTATTTTTAGTAGAGATAGGATTTCTTTCTTGCTCAAGCTGGTCTTGAACTCCTGATCTCAAGTGATCCTCCTGTACTGGCCTCCCAGATATTATGATTACATGTACGAGCTACTATTCCAGGCCTAAATAATAATTTTGATACAAAGCAAAATTATGATTGTTCTATTCATTTTTATATTTTTTCTCTGTATTTTCCAAGTTTTTGATAAAATCAAAATGCTATAATAAATCAAGTTACATTTATCGTAACTATAAAACAGTCTCTAGATAGTGCCAAAATCATGAACTCTTGAGATGGTATAACATAGCCATGGTCCAATAGTTGAGACGTTATAAAACATAAGTATCAGGGATAATGAGAAATCAGCTATATTCACCATATGATTCTTAACTGCTTTAAGTCAATCTAGAAAAATCTAGGGTAAGCATCAAGGTAAATCAATATGCTATATTATAATTTGATAAAAAAAAGGATCTTTAAATATTTATAATGATGTTCCTATCATGCAAACTGTTTCATACTTTGTAAGTTGCACCTGTCAGGTGTCAGAATAATTCTTACGTGTGTGTTCATAAGAATTTATGCATCAGACTATTTTCTCTAAAAAATATTATAGGTGGTTGAACAGTAAAATTGTTAAAATTGTTTTTTTAATTTAACTACATCCTTCAAATACAGCTCATTTATTGAGAGATGGATTTTCCTTGTTGTTCCTATTTTCTAATTGTACCTTATATTAGATATCTTAAGGAAAAAAAACAAGAGGTGTAAATATAAATACTGATTAACTGTAACAAAATAAAATCTTGTTTGACATCTGTTATCATGAGGGCTTGAGAAAGTAATTTTAAAGCCTGGACAGACGCCAGCGATGACCCAGAGGTCATTATGAAGCCTGGCTCACATGAACAGCTCCAATCACCTTCTAAGGCTGCTCCTCTGTGGAGGGGAAATCTACTCTATTTCAAGGTAGGTACCAGAGAGATTCATGTACTCATCAGCCGGTCTCCGTCCCACCCTCACCATTGTGAGAAGGTGAGAAGTCCGTCAGTCACCAGAGCCACATGGCCCCCTCTCTCAGAACTGGCTGGGTCCTTGCCTGGTTTGGACAGCCTCCTCTCAGCCCAGGCTGAAGTAACCAATTTCACATTAACTTCAGAACTTTGATCAGCCTGATCCTCGTGCTGTTCATTACTGTTAGCCTTAAATTACTGCAGCCTCAAACTTACTGTGTAAGATGAAGAACTTTACCTACAATTTTAAAAGGTGAAAATATGTATCTTCCATTAAAATTTTTATTGTTTTCAAACTTATACCTGGAAAGAATAGAATCAAAAGCTCAAATTCATCCAGGTTTAAAAGGCTGTTAACTGAGGGCCAATTTTATCGGACCTACTCCCTCAGCTACTTGCTGTTTATTTTTCCTACTAGATTATTTTAAATCCAGTCCCAGACATCGTATTATTTCATGCACAAATATCTCAAAATATATCTCTAACGGATAAGGATTCATTTTTGAACAAAAGCACAATTTGATTATAACACCTAAAATTTCATAGTAGTTCTGTAACATCACCAGCGTCCTGTGTGGCTCGTTCAACTCTTGCAAGTGGATGTGTGTGTTTACATGTCTCAGAATTGTTCAAATCAGGATATCCAAAATGCCCGTAAGTTTCTCCTAAACCTCTTTGTACTTATGGACGCCCTGCCTTTCTTTTTCTCGCCATTTGTCTATGGAAGACAGCAGGCCATTTGCCTAATAAGGTTTCCCACAGTTTGCTGGTTGTTTCCCTAGGATATGTTCTTCTGTTCCTGTATTTCTCATAAGCTGGTAGTCTTTAGGTTTGATTTGACTTAGTTTTGAGTCTTTAGCAGGAATCTGTTAAAGGACCTATTATATGCTTTATCAAGAGGTACATAATATGTGGTTGTCTCTGTTTTTGTATGTTAGCCATCGCTGATATTGCCTACATACGTTATTTTATTGGAGTTTGCAAAATGGTGATATTCTAATTTTATCATTCCTCTTCAATTACCTTTGTTAATCTGGAATCCTTCTATAAAGAGAAACCCTTTCGTTAAAAATTTGGTTATCCAGAGATGCATACCTTCTAAAACCTGAACTTAAAGAGTAGAGAAATGCTTCACATGGCATGAACCCAAATGCAGAACAGGAAGCCAGAACATGACAGGTCTGTGAATCAACTTAGAGAAAAGATGAGGACCACTATCCTATTCGGAACCAGCTAAGATCAGTCAGTAGAGGTTAAAGCTGATGTGCGCACCTAACTAGCAGGGAGAAGAGAGAAAGTAACTCAAAAAATAGAGTCACAGCTTGTTTAATCACCAATTCCATCAGGAGGAAAAAACATGATTAATGGGCACATCCCAGATGAATCACTAAACAGCACTGGAGTAGTCATGGTCTCTGGCTGCAACGCACAAAGCAGAATGGCAATATTAAGACAAAGTTGGTAGAAACAGCACGCTTTATTGTTGATTTGACCCCCTAAATCCCAAAGGGAAAAAAGATAGAATGTAAAACCAACACCAACTCCAAACTCCAAAGAAAGTTTAAATGAGAAAACAAATTTTACAAATTAAATTTTGATTAAAGAGAAAATTACAAATGGAGTAAGAATTAATAGAGTAAAAATCTCCACTCTCTAGCGTGTGGCGAGCTGAGGTAAGGTAAGGAGTCCCTGTTAACCTCACTGTCTCTCAGCGTGTGTGACTTCCCTGGAGTCCTCCATAACCACTGCTCAAGCTATGATCCTCCTGGATTCTTTCCTCCCATCTCCCACATGGTTCCGTGAATTAGAGTGATTTGCTAGGATCGTAACATAGGGCTCAATTTAACTAGATCCCGTAATCCCTGAAGTATGGTGTGGAGTGAAAGGCATCTCATGAGTGTGGAACTTATAAGTCCAGGGTGACCTTAAAGGTCTTATACAACCAGGAGCCCTGAGTTTACAGATGAATAAACAGAGGCTCAATCATATTTTGCGCTTTCAAAGTCACAGACCAAAAGACTTATACACCAGGGCATAGAACTGAAGCCCTCTCACAGATGAAGCTCCTGTCACCACGTAAGGGTGACTCAGGCTCCTCAGGTTTTACAAACCTATGTCTGGAGCACTGGCCTCCTTGTGGCCAACCCTCAGTAAGAACGGCTGTGGATGGCTGTCCCCTCAGTCCAGCGTGGAAGCACAAAGTCAATGAGGAGCTATGTTCTGTATGGGACCCTGATGAAAGCACGTGAGACACTTCTAGAAAGCAGGGCCATGCAACCACAGCACTCAAACCGCACAGAGCACCCACGGCCTTGAGGTCAGGGGTAGCCCGTGCCTTACCCCTGGATCTACTCAGAGAGGGTGCCTCGTCTGTCCTCTTCCAAACCAAATACTTCTACAAACCTTGCCTATTCTCCCTCTGCCATCTTCCCTTTCTTCTAAAAACTTCTTCGGAGCCATCTCAGGCTCTCATTAAACAAAGGACTCTCTCAATGTTGCCACAGAATGCAAATTGAGGGTTTGATCTCTGGATCTGGGCAGCCTGGGTTTCTAATTCAGACTCCAGCAGTTCCTGGTTGGTAACCAGAGGTATTTGAATCCCGAGCACTTCAGTTTCTTCTGGAAAATGGAAATGTAGGACAAGACACAGAAAAGGCTTCGTAAGATGTCACAAACACCATTAATCCAGCTTGCCTGAAATCTAAAAGAACATGCTGGGCCCTAAAGCACAGTTGGCTCACTTTTCTCACCAGCTCCATTTCTATGAAGTCAGTGAGCATTTTTATTGAACTTCTGCCAATTTCAGACAACTTCTCTTTCTTCCTTGTAAAAATCAAGTCAATGAGAGAAAAAAAGAAAAGGAGGGGAAAGAAAATATTTCCTCTCCTTCTTCTTGACTGTCAGCTGGTTACAGCAAACTAGGCCTCTCCAGGCAGGGGTTTTCTCCCAAACTGCAGGCCATTTCCTCACACTCTTTGCAACCTTCTCAGCAGCTCCCTGCTTCAGTATCCTTGTGGGTGAGCTGTAAATACAGTAACCTCTGCACACTCCTCTCCAACCCTTCCCTGCCCCCACCCTGGTCCTTAACCATTTCCTAGCATTGTACTGCTTCGAAAATGTACATGTGGACGCTCTACCCTTCCCTCATAGACCACTAGCTCTTTCCAACTCTCTCACTTCCATCCTCCCACTTTACACCTGTTTTTCAGATTCAATAACTACAGTTTTCCTTTGACATCTTCCATCTTTGTGATGGTTTAATTTCATGTGTTTACTTGGCGAGGCTGTGATACCCACACACTTGGTTAAACATATTCAATGCGATATCTAACATATCACATTGTTAGATGTGATAAACACTCAAATGAACAGATGATGAGAAAAGATTACTTTTCATAACGTGGGTCAACCTTGTCTAATTAGTTAAAGGTCCTAATAGAAGAAAAGACCAGCCTTCCCAGAAGAAGAGGAAAAAGACCACCTTTGCATTTGAACTGCACCTCTTCCCCAGGTCTCCTGCCTGACAGTCTACCTTGCAGATTTTGGACATGACAAGGTTCCACAATTGCATCAACTGCATGAGCCAATTCCTTAAAATCTCTCTCTGTTATTTTGTTGGTTCTGTTTCTCTAGGATCCTCACTCATACAATCCCCCATCAACTCCACCCTCCCCGACATCCCTTTCTTCCCAACATGGCACTGACTCCGTGGTTCTTCCTTTCTCCACACTCTTGCCAGCCCTGTGTACCTCCTGCCCCAGTATCCCTGTGGATTCCAACCCCGGGGTAACCGAAGCATCTATGCCACCTGTTCCTGCACACGGGCAGCTGCATACATCTGCAGAAAACCTCTCTGAAGTGCACACAGGCACCCATTCACGGTCATCCATTCAAGGCGAGGTTCTCAGTCTTACGTGGGTTTTCTTTTCCAAACAGGCATAGTTTTCACTTCTCCCTCTTTGCTCTAAGTAAATATGTGGGCAGACCCAAGTTCAAACCTGTCCTTCCTGTTTTCCTTCTTTCACGAGAAGGCGTCTCTTCAAAGCCAACTATGCTCTGGCTCCTCTTGCTCCGTCAACTGCTCTCTGAAACTACATTATATTCACCCTTCCTTTCCTATTCTCTCCCAGCTGACGTCTGGGAGTGGTACTTGTCACTTCCTCTTGTCCATTTCTCACCATGTTTGCTTTCCAAAAACCATCAGTGAGGCATTTACTCTCACCTTTTAGCTAAACAACTGCTAACCTGGAATCTACTGATAATTCTGCATGAGTTTTCTATTCAATTGGTGAAAATTTCCTTACTTTTTAAATTCTTTCTTTTCATTCTCTTTTCCCTTTCCATTTTCCCTCCTTCCTTCTTTCTTTCCTTCCCCCTCCCTCCTCCTTTCCCGTCCTCACCGTCTCCTCTTTCATGGCCTCCTTCCCCTCTCTCTCCTCCTCTTTCTTGCCCTCATCCTCATCTTCTTTTGTATTTGACTTTCACCCAAGGTTTTTCAGGTGTACACTACTGCCATGCTCACTTTACAGGGGAGATAAAAACAATTTTGCTTGAGATCACACAGCCCACCACCTTCACAGCTGAACTGCAACTGGTTCCACACTTGGCATCAACTGCATGAGCCAACTCCCTCAAATTAATCAACTTCTCTCTCTTACACACGATGGAGCCTGCATTTGAATGCATGCCATCTGATAAGAGAGATGACATCTTTAATTTCTATCCACAGTCTTCCATCTCCTCATTTTTCTCCAGGCCTTTATCTGACCTAAATTTGACAACACAACTATCCAAATTACTTTTGGCTCAGATAGCAAAAACAAGTTCACTATGTCCACAAAGCCAGTGCAAACCTGCCTACAGAAAATGAGATAGTGTGCAGGTGGTATCCACTGCCCTTGCCCCCAGATTCTCTGCTTCCAATCTAGAATCCCAGGGTTGGTGAGTTCCATGGAGGAGAGAAGAGGATAATTCACATGCTGTCTGGTGTGGTCGAGCATATGGTGCTGCACAAGTTTCCTACGTGACCAAAGACTCCAATGCAAAGCCCTGTGCAATGTTCAAAGTAGGATGAGATGAGACAGAAGGAATCGATTTCATGAATCTATACCTGTTTGAATCACGTAAAATGTAGTTCCTTGATGGTGACAATTTCTTTTGAAAAAAACTGTGACATCACTGAGTAGCCAGTATGTACTTATTCAGTTCAACTGGATTATATATATTCAAAGGCTAAGAATTTTTAAAACACACAAACCAAGAAAGTCAGAATAGTCTATATGGAAATTCAATGTTTGTATGTACATACAACCAGAAGGTTTGATTTTGTGGGAACAAGGAAACTGGACAGACCAATTTCTTTGTAATTTAGAGAAATTTCAATATTTACCTATCATCTTTGACACGAAGATTTTTAAAGTAACCAGAAATACCACTGTGAGCTTAATTAATTCACATATTTATTTTGATTTAAGGATCAAAAAGCTATTTCCAAAGTGACATATTGAATTTTTTTCCATTTATTATTTCAATGTACAGTG
Organism: Otolemur garnettii; assembly: GCF_000181295.1. NCBI lineage: Eukaryota > Metazoa > Chordata > Mammalia > Primates > Galagidae > Otolemur > Otolemur garnettii. The sequence goes on from NW_003852442.1 coordinate 7,673,814, forward strand.
TAAAGATGGAACTACTATTATCATAATAGCTTTGAAGCTGTTGGAATAATTCTCTGCAACTTTGCACAAACTTGCTAAAATAAATACAATATTTTCTTCCTGAAACTGATATTCTCCTGTCTACTCCCAATTCATGATGACTCTGACATATTATAATAAAGCAATTGTCCCCTGAGGATGTCTTTTCACTGCTCCAGCGATTTTTCCCTTCTCCCTCTCTTATTGAAAAAGAATCCTATTATTAAGCACTTAAAATGTTCAAGGTTCCAAAAGGGAGACAACCTTTCATTGTGAGAAATTAATAATAATAAGAAGAAATACAAATAGAAGAGGGGGGTTCAAAGCCAAATAAAAACGTCATTTGCCAGGTACAAGTCAAAGATACTTTACTTTGAACTGCATCTCTCTCTAATTTGTAGACACAGCTCTGTGGGCCACATCCTAGGATTCCGGCTTCCTGTTTTCCTCCCTCCATAGTCACAACTACTCCTGGACCAATGCCCCAATGCTGGAATCTTTTCTAAAGCAGAGCTCTTTTACATCACCCATAATATTATTCTTTGTGGACATTTCTGAAAGGAGTAAGATGCAAGTGATGATATAAAGAGAAAATTCTAGATAATGCCAACTTAGAGGTATGACTCATCAAGGCAATTTGGAGATGGATAAATAAAGTCATGAACTGAAATCCCCGTTCTTATGACTAAGAGTGTTTCCTTTAGGTATTTATACAAAATAGCAGTGCATGATCGCATCATCTCAGTACCATACATAGTCATCCACAATGTGAACCAGCAGCTATGATAGCATTATTAACAACCACTCTCACCCACATTAGCAACAAGTTTGAAGTTCTATCTCTAGAAATTCAGACTTAATTTTAAAAAATGAGCATACTTTTAAATAAAGACAGTATATATAGTATGCATTTTAGCCAATAGCACTGGGTATTTATGTGTGTCAAAGGTATAATTTGAAAATTTGAAATGTGTGTGTAAAGTGGAATGAAAAATAGATGAATGAGTTTGAAATTTAGTTAATTAAAGTTATATAAACCCTGCAAAGCAATCCAATGAGACTCCCTGGAAATAACATTATCACCGACTGGATAAGAAGTCACTGGAAGGAAGACCCTAGGGATGGTTACATTGGAAAAGTGATGGGAAGGGGGTGGTAGGACTGGGATATGACAGCAAGGAGCTTAATTGTGTTTGGATGGCCCTGAGTTGGAAAGGATGAATTGAAACTTGTTTGGCAAACATGCCATAGATCAGGGGTCCTCAAACTTTTTAAACAGGGGGCTAGTTCACTGTCCCTCAGACCATCAGAGGGCCGGACTATGGGCCCCAGGACAAGTCAGCTGCTAAGCAGGACAGGTAGCAGCGGCACAAGCACCCAGCAGGCCGGATAAATGTCCTAGGTGGGCTGCATGTGGCCTATGGGCTGTAGTTTGAGGACACCTGCCATAGATAAATGAAGAGTATGACCCAGATGAAAAGCCTGGAAGTACAAGGAACTTTGATGCATGTCCTAGGAGCAAGAATTAAGAATGTGAGACTGGAGATGTGGTGCACAAGGAAACTGTAAATGAAATAAGTCAGGTTTGGATTTGGACAAAGCCATCAGGTCTGCCAGCCAAGCAAAACATTTCAATAAAACCTAGTAATGTGATGTTCTTTTCACATCAAGTGTGTATAGCAATCCCGTCCCAGAAGCAACAACAGATATGTTTTAAGCCACATACAGACTGTTGCACTCGTTCTCTGCAATGAGCCTTGGTGCTCATCTGCAAAATGTGTGATGGAGAGGAAACAGCAGTGCTATTTTTCCCACACAGAAAGCAAATCTATGCTTTGTACTACAGTATACATTTTGATAAACAACAAAGGATTGAATCCATAATGATCATGGATCCACAAAGGGATCGATCATCATTCTACTTATTTAGAGTATGTGTAAAAAATGACCCCAAACGGTACAGTCTTTGTGGATTCCCTTCTTTCAGTGCACTGGCTGACTGTTCTGGTTAGCTTTGCTCACTCCTGAACATGAGCACCGAAGAGAGCTAAGTGTAAAGCTTCACAAACGTGGTGTGGCACTAGTTAACATGAACTTTGGCTTTCTTTCTTTCTTTTTTGAGACAGAGTCTCACGCTGTGGCTCTGAGTAGACTGTCGTAACGTCATCATAGCTCACAGCAACCTCAAATTCTTTTTTTTTTTTTTTTTGCAGTTTTGGCCGGAGCTGCGCTTGAATCTGCCATCCCCAATATATGGGGCCGGTGCCCTACTCCTTGAGCCACAGATGCCGCCCACAACCTCCAATTTGGGGGGCTTAAGTGATCCTTATGCCTCAGCTTCCTGAGTAGCTGGGATTACAGGGCCCATCACGATGCCCTGCTAATTTTTCTACTTTTAGTAGAGGTGGCATTTCACATCACTCTTGCTCAGTGTAGTCTGGAATTCCTGAGCTCAAGCAGTCAGCCTACCTTGGCCTCCCAGAGTGCTAGGATTACAGGCCTGAGCCACCACACCTGGAGGGAACTTAACCTTTTCAATCTCCCTTTTCTCAGTATCAAAATATTGATCTATCTTCTTTTCCAGTTCATGAGGAAGCATGCTATTTTAAAACTTAAAGAGCATAAGAGATACCTCAGTAAGTACCTTTCAACTTACACTGTCATTCTATAAGCAATAATAATAATAAAAGATGCTCATAAAGGTATTTTGTCCTTAGCAACCTACCTCCTTAGGGCTGTCGGGAACTATGTTATTACCCTATCCCTGCTCTTATCTGAAAGGTGGGAGGGCTGAGTGAAGTGGACAGAGTATCCCTGGCTCCTGTGTTAAGGAGCTTCCAGATGGGCACTTGACAGAGATCTGCAAGTTAATGGAACATAGCAGCCAGGGCGTGTCTTCCCACTCTCCTCTGCCTCTGGCAGCTTCTCGGTAGTGGCTCAGGCTTTTACAAGGCTCCAGGTCCCAGTGGACACCCCCTGCCTCCATAATCCTCTATTGGCAAGTTCTCGCTTCAGCTGGACAATGCCAGCCTCCCAGCTCTCAAAATAGCATCTTCTCATTAAGCTCAGCTCTAGGAGTTAGAGCATTTTCTTACTGTCACTTAAGTTCTCAGTGGCCTCATCATCTCACATGTGACTGCTCAGCTTTTCCATCACCTGTAACCAATTTCCTATAATGACTTCCCAGTCTCACATCCCTGGGATGATTTCTGTTTTCCTGACTAGGCATTGACTCAGAGGACAATTGAGGACCAGAACTAAGGTTTGGGTTTTTTTTTTTTTTAAACACAGGGTTAGTAACAGCCACTATTTACTTAGCACTTTTTATATGCAATGTCATGACAGTCATGGCAAGCAGAATTCATGCCCATTTTATTTCAAGAAAACAACTGAAGCTCAGAGAATCAGAGCATTGCAGAAGCTGGAATTAGAATTCCAGGCTATCAACTCCAAAGACTTCTCTAAACCATAATACATGGATTATACCATCCCTCAAACATACCTTTTAAAATCTTAGTTTCCCAAAACAAAAAACCTAAATGGTCACATCTTTTGTAGATAAAGACCTGTTATTTACCCAATACATTTAACCACTTTCTATAAAGTTTCTTGTCTGAAGGAGACTGGCAGCATTACTATTTATAGTTATACTGCTAATTAACCTTCAACTATCTGTATAGCACATGAGAAATAACAAGGTTTGGGTTTTTTTGTTTTCCTATTCTGTCATAATGTGATCAAAGATTAGGTGATATGCTGCACACATGCGTGCTGCCCAGCCATTATGTAAATTTTATATATATATATGTATGTATCTACACTAACACTAAAAGTAAAATATGATGCTTTATATTGATAAACAATATTTTATATACTATCAATAGATGTTTCAAGATAATGTCACATAACAAGTAGAAGATATCCATTATCTATGTAATGGTTAATTTTATGTGTCAACTTGAGTAGGCTCAGGGATGCCCAGATAGCAGGTAAAATATTGTATCTGGGTATGTCTGGGAGGGTGTTTCCGGAAATTAGTATCTGAATTGGTAGAGTGAATAAAGAAGAGCAGCCTTCACCACTGTAGGTGAGTATAATCGCATCCACCCGCTGAAGGACAGAATGAAGCAAAAGTGAGAAGAAAGTCAAATTCCCTCTCTCCCCCTCCCTTCGTGAGCTGAGGCATCCACCGTCTCTTGCCCTTAGACATCTGAGCTCCTGGTATTGAGTCCTCAGAATCAGACTAAATTATGCCACCAGCTCCCCTGGTTCTCCAGCTTGCAGACAGCAGATGGTAGAACTTAGCTATCTCTACAACTGCATGAGCCCATTCACATGTTATATATACAATCGTTTCTGTTTCTGCAAAAATCCCACCTTGTCTTAAACAGTAGTACCCATGATACCCTGGGTTTGACGCAGGAGTTAACAATTTTAAAGAAAAATCATCACATTAAAGGAATAACTTTTAAAAACATGTTGTCGTACAGCACAATTGGGAAAATAATAAATAATACTACAGTTTAGAACATATTCATTCATTTCCATCTTTTGGGAAGTGTCATATCAATTTTAAATGAAGTTGAAGACACTTTTATATATTTATACTTCATTTTTTTTCTTTCTATGAACTGCTTGTTTATATAATGCCTCCTTTTTAAAAAAAAAGTTAAGGTTTTATTTTGTTATTAATTTTTTAGAATGTTTTGTACCTGCACTAAATAATAGAATTTCCTATGATAATGGAAATGTTTTAGAATTCCTTTGTTTACTACAGCAACTACTAATCTAACACAACTATTGTACATTTCAAATGTGGCCAGTATAAACTAAAGAGCTTTATTTTTAATTTAATTTTATCTTAATTAATTTTAAACTTAAATGTCCCTATGTGGCATGTGGCTATCTTAATGAACAGCACAGCTTTAGATAATAAGTGTATTAAGTCTCTATGATGGAAGATCGACTTAATATCTACTCTATGACTTCTGCTCCTGGCCTTCACCTTTAGCCAAATCCTTCTTGCAACATTAACTAAAGGAATGTACAGGAGTGTACTGGACCTAAGATAAATGAATATCCTGTTGGTTTGTCTTGTACTCAACTAAGAATCTGTACCTGGTTGCCAAGTTTATCAAGCAACCCAATGTTCCCCATAGTTTGCAGCAAATTGGAATCATTGGGAATATTTCAAAAATTCCAATACCTGAGCTTATGCCTCTAGACATTCTCCCTGAGCATCAGAATTCCAATGTCCAGTAAAGTGTAAGAACAACAGACATAACCTGTACTTGATGACTAATATTCAAAAGCCCAAATATTTTTTTTGTACCATCCTCTAACAGCATTCTACAGCTCAGCTCAAATATTTTTGAATAATAAATTTTTATCAGCTATATGGTTCCCAAATATTTTCTCACAGTATAAGTGAAAAATTGTTTCTTTTGCTATGCAAAAAGTTGTTCTTTTGATGTAGTTTCTATTTTCAGTTTTGGTGTCTGTGCTTCCAGCGTTGTGTCCAAAAAAAAAAAAAAGACCATTCAATACCATGACCAATGTCATGAAGGTTTCTCCACAGATTTTCTTCTAGCATTTTTACAGTTTCGGGTTTTATGTTTAAGTCTTTAGTTCATTTTGAGTTGATTTTTAAGCATATGGTATAAGATAAGGGTCCAATTTTACTGGTTTGCATGTGGATATCCAGTTTCCCAGCACCATTCTTTGGAGAGACGATCCTTGTCCCTTCATGCATTCTTGACATCTTCATGGAAGGACAGTTGACCTCAGCCATGTGGGGAACACTGCTCTGTTCTGTTCCTCTATATGTCTGTATGCCAGTATCATACTCTTTTATTTACTATAGCTTTGTAATACATTTTGAAATCCAGATGTGTGATGACTCCAGCTTTGTTCTTCCTTCTCAAGATTATTTTAGCTATTTGGGGTCCCCTGTAGTTCTACATGAGTTTTAGGATTTTTTTTTCTATTTGTGTAACAAAATATCTTTGAGATTTTTATAGGGATTGCACGAATTTATAGATTATTTTAAGGCGTATGGACATTTTAACAATATTACGTCTTCTAATCTATGAACACAGAAACTGTACTCATTTACTTGGATCTTCTTTCATTTCTTTCAACAATGTTCTATAGTTTCAGTGCTCAGATCTTTTGTCTTTCTCCCCCACCAACAGCTAAGTTTATTCTAAGCATTTTATTTGTTTTTGATGCTATTGTAAATGGGTTATTTTTTAAGTTTCCTTCTTGGATAGTTCATTGTTAGCATACAGAAAGGAAATATATGAAATAACAATAACATAGTAAAAGAAATAATGAAATACAAAGAAATCCTTTAACTCAATAGCAAAAATAACAAGTAACCTGATTCTAAAATGGGCAAATGAGGAGACATTTCTCCAAAGAAGATCTACAAAGAGCCAACAGGTGTATGAAAAGATACTCAACATCACTAATCATCAGAGAAATGAAAATCAAAATCACAATGAGACATTACATCACACCTATTAGGGTGTCTATTATTATACAAAAAGAAAAATCCAAAAGTACGAAGTACTGATGGAACTGTGAAGAAGCTGGAACCCTACAACACTGTTGATGGGAATGTAGAATGGTGCAACCACTATGGAAAACAGCACGTGTGCAATAAGGGAGTTCCTCAAAAAGTTAAAAGCAGAAATACCATGTGATCCAGAAATGCTAATCCCAGGTATTTATCCATAGGAATTGAATTCAGGATCTTAATGTGGTATTTGCACTCTCCTATTCATTGCAACATATTTGCAATAGTCAAGGTATGGAAACAACCTAAATGTCCACAGATGCGTGGATAAAGAAACATGGTATAATTATAGAATGGAATGCTATTCAGCCTTTCAAAAGTAAGAAAATTCCACCATATGGGACAACATGAATGAACTCTGAGGATGTTATACTAAGTGAAATAAGCCAATCACAAATAGTCCACATTACCACTTACATGAGGTGACTTTGTCTAAAATGGTCACAGAGGAGCAGAATGGTGGTTGCTGGGAGCCAGGAAAATGTGAAACAGGGAGTACAATGAATACAACATTCCAGTTATACAAAATGATTAAGTCCTGGAGATTTGCTGTACAACACTGTGCCTATAATTAACAATATATTATGCATTACAAAATTTGTTGAGAGGGTAGATTTCAAGTTAAGTTTTCTTACCAGAATAAGAAAAAAAAAAAAGCTACTTTTAACCATGTACTACGGGGTTAATCATTTTCAAAAGGTGGAGAACTCATAGTTAAACAGAAATATGAACAGGAAACTTCCTGAAGGTATAGACTAATTATGTGGACTTTAATTAAAAATACCTTTTGGGGATCAATGTCCTGAAAGGTAGAAGCAGCTTCAGGCACTCTCTAGGCATTTGCCAAGTACTGAGGCAAGTATTGCAATGCATTAGCTTGACAATTTGACATGTTGACACACACGGCATTAGCACTGCTCTACTTTATACCACAATAAATGCTGCTTGTAGGCTTAGGTCACCAGAATAAGGGCTTAAGATAGGGAAAGAGCCGTGGAAAATGCCCTTTGCAAGGAGTCTACCTAGCTTGCAGCATAGACCTCCCTTGCACTTCTGTGTCCTGGGTTTTCTACTGAAGTCCCCAGGCCCTTATTTACTTGACTTGAAACAAACGCATGTTAAAATCTTTGCAGGTGGTGTTTCTATACTTTGTCTGGCTTAGAGGGTTGACAACTCAGTCATTCACAGTGATAACAATGGCCTGAATATTTTGTGATAGGTGGTATTCGTCCATCAAATTGCCTATTCTAAGTCACAGGGTCTCCCTGTCTGTCACCAGCCAAACCCAGACTCATAATGCTCAACACTTCTACTTAAAAAACAAAAGCAAAGATACACTAACTTTAGAAAACCAACAAAGGATTTTGTTTAAAAAATCAAATTCAAGTGAAGTCCGTTTATGAAAAAGCCAACTATTCTTGTTTAACAATCATTTTGGTCAATTTATAAGACTGGTACCATCCCATTCCTTGCCTAGTAATCTGCACTGCAAAAATGAATCTTGGGCATTTATCAGAGCGAATTTGGAGAATTTGGCCATGAAGTTGCTGCATAAGATGTTCTACTTAAAATAATTTCTAAGATGTTGGATTCATGTTATTTTAGCACTTGTTCTTAAATGAGTGAAAATTATACCTTACATTTACTTTTTCAACCACTTACAATAAACTGCCTAAAAAGAGTCTTTTTATCATACATTTTGTGAGATTTTATTTTGTCTTCAATTTAAGAGGAGCACTATTAGTGGCTTGCATTTTCTAAACTTTCATAAAATATTTATTTGCCATCCAGCAGAGAACTCTGTATAAATTACCTTTTAATAGACTATAAATTTTATTCTGAATAAATGCTTTAATGTGTAATTTTTATAAAAATCATATCTCTTTCAAGGTTACATTTCTACTAAATTTCATATATAGATCATAAATAAAATAGCTTGTTTTTCTTCTTAAAGATTATTTTGTAAGTAGCAGCAGAGCATTTTATTAATTCTTTTAGGTATACAGAAGTCACTGTTCTCTCTCTGGTGCTTGAAGTAAGATCACAAGAAGGGAAAATGAAGATTTTTCCCTACGGCATTTCAACTGGTGTTGATTGTTTTTCTTGTGTTTATTTCTGAACACTTGTCTTTTCTTCTCTATCACATACTTGTATAATGCACTATGTGTTTCCTAACTCTCTTTCATAGATTGATTTAGAGGCTGAGACAAGAGGATCACTTGAACCTGGGAGCTCGAGGTTGCTGGGAGCTACAATGATACCATGGCACTCTACCCATGGCAACAGAGTGAGACTCTGTCTCAAAAAAAGAAAAGAATTTTTAAAAATTAAATTGAAGTGATCTGTGGTCTTCCAGGTGGAAAAGTCAAGAGCCTGCTTTGGCAATTCCTCAAAGTGGAACAAAAGTGACTACAGAGTAAAGTGGAACTATGCAGCCTACCTGGGATGAACAGGAAATATTTACTACATGCGTGCGTTTTGTGATGATCCATTATATATGTATACACACACACACACACACACACACACACACATATAAGCATTCAGAGATTTAAGAATTTGGTGTTGCTTTACCAATATTATGTGTTGTCATGGTACTATTGCACTAGTCTTAATTTTGATCTTAACATTCAAAATTGTCCACCAACTTTTGCTACCATAGCCAAAATTATCATTCAGTTCTTCCCAAATGTAACAGTCCAAGCTGACCAACAGTCTCACTAGTTACCTAGGAAACCGTATCTCTGGATATCTCTACTGTCCATACTTCTGTTGGCACTCTTCCAGCTTCATGAAATAGCTTCTTTAATCCTCCATAATTTAAATTATAATGCTTTCTTCAGGACCTATATAAACCCTACTTCTTTGACAGATTCAGTCTACCATGATCTCCATATTCTTTTGAATTCTTTTAATAGCTCCTAGATATTTGTACAAAGGCACAGATTAGGAGATCAATACACTCAAATCTATTCATTCATTGATTGGTTACATGTATTTCACTAATTCAACAAAATTCACATGCCACACAGGATAGTGGGCACTAGGAATACTAAGATTAAAAAAGATAAAAACTCTTTTTTTTTTTTTTTGGCCAGGCCAGGTTTGAACCTACCATCTCCGGTATATGGGGCCAGTGTCCTACTCCTTTGAGCCACAAGCGCTGCCCAAAAACTCTCTTATTTAAAAAAAGGGTCAAAATTTTATGCTATCTAAACTTCAAGAATATTAAACTCATACAACATCAATGTGCTAAAAAGAAGAGCAGGTGAAGGCAAGAGGGAGTCACTTTTAGTTAGTGTGAACAGCAGAGTATCTTTTAAGAAAATACATTTCATTCATTCATTCATTCATTCAGTTTAACATGCCAGGCTCTGTTACACACAGGATGCTGAGATGAACAGCTGGAAGGCACAATCTTTATTTACAGAGCTCTCATGCTTAAGAGGGGAAACAATTTACAGCATAGTCTAAAAAACCAATGTTAACTTAAGGGGACTGTGATAGATGCCATGTCTTTATTCTATTGGTTTGGATTAGTCAGGACACCCGTCATGCCACCATCTCACCCTGAGCACCTCCACTTCAACAGGAGTAAGCAAAGGCGGCAAATGGCAACACAAGCCTTATGATCAGAAAAACAACAATTTTCATGGTTGATTTATTACTTTAAAAAGTGTCAAAAACATACATTTTAATTAATGTAGCTAAATATTAGCATGCATTAGCCACTATTCATGTAGTTTAAAATCCAATGCTTAATTTTAAAAAGAGTCAAAGATAATCCAAACTCCTAGTTAAAATAAATACCTCATTAAGCTTTCATTGTTATTGGTTCATAATTACTGTTTATTTCATCCCTAGTTTGAATGGTTTTCATGGAATTAACTCAACCGTAATACCCAGTGTTGTTTTTCTTTTTTTTTTTTCCCCCACTCTCATACACAGCTTCAACTTGCTCTGGATTTTAAACAGGATTTTAAGCTTTTCTTAAAAATGTTTATAGGCAGTATGCTTCTTCCTGTCTCACTGTTGTTCCCCATAAACATGGACCGAATGGCCTTCAAAAGCTTTAGAGACACAAAGGTGAGTAAATCACAGTCCATTTCCTCAATGAGTTTAAAATGTACAACAGAGTTCTAAGAAATTTCAAAAAAGAGGCAATTGACTGGTCAAAGAAAATTATCATTATGTGCCCAAATAGGCTTCCAAATTATCTGTGTGCTAAGAATGATGCTTCATTAAGTTACTCATTTTCTTTGGTTCTGGCAGCTCAGCCAGAGCAGGGAAAAAAATAGGTCTTTGATTGCAATGTGTTGTCCCTGGACCACGTAAGATGCAAACAAATACAGCCACACAGTAAAAAAGGAGTCCTTTCTTTGTCATCAAGCAAACTTTCTTTAGCTTCCGTCTGCCATCAGGTGTTTATATACAATCAGTCAGCAATAAATGCCAACTGCCCTGTCCCCTGTCCCTCTCTCAGAGGTGCTGCACCACTGTTTACCACACACAGCACTTCACCCCCATACTTTAAAGAGAGTAGAGGAAGGTTTATATATATAAATCACATGTATGTGTGTGTATGTATGAATTTATACACACACACATAAATCCAAATATTATACGTGAAAACCTCCATATACCAGAGAATGTTTTGGAAATCTCAAAGTCATGAGAGAAAATAAAAGGAATGCATTTTTTTAAACTAACTTTAAATAAAGACAATGCAAAACTATCATATTCTTGAGCAACATGTAAAATTTTTTAATATGAGACTTGTTTATTTCTTGAACTCCCACACCTTCTAATGGACTAGTAGGACTTTTTTTTCAATTTCTGAGGCCTCTGTAAAATAAAGTTACCTTTAGTATTTTTATGAATTTACCATAAAACGTATTAGAAAACAAATATTTACCATAGTTCCTCTTTGAAAATGTTTTCAAAGTAGTTTTGAAGATTCTGTATCTCCACTTAGTTTAAGAGATTAGTAAACGAGACCTAGCAATGACTGTACTTCTTTCTCTAAGAGGAATGACCTTTGGCACAGAACATACCCAGATGCTGTCCTCTTGTCGATACTGCTTCCAGTTCCTGCCACTGTCACTGAACATCAGGAGGTAGCTGGTGACCCAGTTGGAGCTCCCATAGCCCCCTTGGGTGGCCACGGCAGTGACCTCCATTCTCTCGCCAAGGTCAATCTGCAACCACTGGTACTTGTTTGACACAAGTGGAGACCAGCCACCAGCTCCTTTTGTAAAAATGGAAACAAGACAAAATTGGGAAAGGAGAGTTAGTTAAAAATCTATGCTAGAGAAGCAGAAATGTCAGTAAGACTGTATTTCTGTCTGAAATGTAAGTCAAGTTTCCAAATAATAAAATTTCTTATTATAGGAAAACATACAAAAGCAAGAATTTAGTGTAAATGGATGGAATCTATGTTATTAATAATTATGTCATTTTTAGGTTGTATAGCCAGCTGATACTGGGGAGAACTAAGGGTCTCCCCAAATGTTTTGCAGTGCTCAACTTGACAAATGAACCTGCATTATCAACACTTGGAACTGGCACGTCTACTGCCCTCCTGCCTGACTGGTTAATGGTTTGGTCTTCAACCCCACTCACAGGACTGGATTAAGGGGGTAGCTGCGCAATGTGGTGGAACTGGAAAACTACTTCTGATCACACTTGGACAAGGAAATGCATTGTTAGGCTGGGAAAACAAAGAAAGTCTAGGAACAGTCCTTACCTTCCAGACGTTTACAGTCTTAGGGGAGGGACAGACGTTAAAAGGCATGTTTGAAAGGTAATGTTAATAGTAAGATGCGTGCAAGGACCAATAGCATGATGGAGCGTTCCATCTGGAGATGGCTGGAGGTGCTTCACAACCATTTGTGAGAGACGACTGCTAAATTTTCAAGTTACTAAACATAACCATCTTTGCAATTAGCCACAGTGGGAGTATTTAAACCATGGAAATTACAAACTCTGCACATAAGCACTCACCCACACCCCAGCCAGTTACTAACACACTATGGGCCCCATCCTACGGGGAAGAAGTTGGTGAAGGATGAAGACGGGGGAAAGTAAAACACCACAGAGTCGGTTATGCTTGAGCACTAAGACGGGAAAAACGGAAATGTGATGTTCTTGTATGTTCCAGGAGGTACAGGGAGAGCAGAATTGGCTGTGTTTTATTTTATCCAGCACACATGAGCATATTACACATGTGACTCCTGTGTGTCTTAACTTGGTTCATTCCTCAGCTTATCATAATAATTTCGGGGATTATTTGGGGAATTTGTTTATTTTAAGTAATATTGCCTTACTGATAATGTAAGCAATACATCATCGTTATAAAAGCCATGAAGTGAGGATTGACACATTCTTGAATTCATATTTATCTCATATTCAATATTTATTAAAATGAAAAATCTATTTCAAACCATCCCCAAGAAGCATGTTAGCATATGTTTCCTTTCCCTATTCCGTTGCCACTCACCTTAAGGCTCTGAGAATAAGGTCTAACATTTTAGAAGAGATTATCATTAATTTTATATAGTTTTAATTCCAGGGATTTTGTTGACACCTGTCACCTATTTTATGAAACCTTGAGTACAAACCCTCGTTCAAAGTGATGCTCAATAAATGTTTCTATCACAGGGGGCGTGTGCCAGCGCGAGACCTGGAGGGACACACCTGTGTTGACAAGTGTTTTCTAAGATTTAAAGATTCCTTGGATGGAGGAACACAGCACAGTGACACTCTGATAGATAAAAAAAAAACTCTCTGTTACCTACAACTACAAAAAAGAGAAGGCTGCCAGTTAGGGACATACAGGAGACCACACCAGGACAGAGTCAGAGCGAGCTGGAGCTAGAAGAGGGGACTTGCTTGGCAAGTGGGGTCAGCTAGCTAGGTTTCAGGTTTTAGGGCTCTTTATGAAACGGACAATTTGAATAATTTCTCTAGCAGGCAGTGGGGCATAAGGAATGCCCCTGGTTGTCTGGTACGTGGGCCCAGAAACGATGCACTGAAGAACCTAATGAAGGAAGTGACTGACACACGGACAGAATCAGGCACTCAAGAAGGAGAACTGACCAGCCTCCGGCCAGAGCCTCCCAACTGGGTCAAGATGGCATTTAAAAAGAAATGATATTACAACCATGTCCTCTCTTAATGGCAGCACACTAACTACTGCTTACATTCAGGGATGATTCCCATTACTTACTAGGTTACCATGAGAACTAGATACTTTTTCAATTTTTTTTCTTAAAATGAACCATTGTTCAAAAGTGTCTTCTACTCCATACATCAAAAGTACAAATGTTCTCCCTCTCTGTGGATGCAGAATATTCTTACATATTGCTATTTTTTTTCATGTGTTTCTACTTCCAATTTTCTCTATATTTGCCAATGAAGCACCTGTGGTTTGGGATGGAATTTCTTTGGTCAGCAATATCATCTACCTTGTTCAGGATAGAGTTGAATAGTCTCATATGCTTATTTTATGCGACAGGGCTTTGGGGAGCTGGCTAAATGTGGGCTACCTTGGTGCCATTTCTTTTTTAGCACAGCTCTGCTGTCTACAAGGGGCACTTGCAGCCTGTTATCTACATGGAATTTGCTGGTGAATGTTCTGACGTACACTTATACAGTACCCTGCCACAAATAGCTCGGAGAGCTCTTGACCTCTCAGTGGGAGCTGCTTCCACAGCACTATTTTTAAGTCTGAGTCAATGCTTCTCCCATACTTCATTTCTCAGGATGTGATGATGCACCACCCACCCCTTCTGCCCTTATCCTACTACTTGTTCTACCATAGTCTTACTTGATATTTATTGAGCAAGTCAGTTCTTTTGTGTCAGGCATTCTGAAGGAACTGTTAATGAATTTGTCAAAGCAATTTATTTAGTAGATGGTGAGTCAGATACAGAGAGTTTGAACACCTTGTCCTCATCTCTATAGCAGGGAAGAACAGTGTTCTACAACAGGACACAGCAGGGCCTCTCATATTGTCTGGATGCATACGTGGGAATTGGGAGTTCCCAATGAGTGCAAAAAAGATGGTACCAGTGGGGATCAAGGAACCTCAGGATTGAGTTTCCAGGCAGTAGGGCCAACTTGCCTCCCTTTGGTTAACAGTGGACCGTGTCTCTGAAGTATAGGTATGTGACAGAGGTGGTGGTGGGTCAATATTTCCCTCCACTGACCTATCTAATCTTACTATTTTCCCCGTCCCACCCAGGGCCACTTAAAACATTCATAGTCAGATGTCTTCTGTGTCTGATGCTAACCAAGCATTCTCAGTCCTCTTATTGCTGCAACTGTGTATTTCTCTGCAGCTTTTTTTACAATGAAAAGTTAGGAAAGGATGAATGAAGTGCCCCAAGCCAGCCACCATCTCAACCGGGAAGTTCTACCTTTGGAATATGTAAGGGTACCTGAGGAAATACTGATTATTTTGCTTCTTGCTCTTTCCAGTTCATTGTAAGGGTCCAAAGGCAGTAATGAGGATCTGTTTTACAAATCTGGAATTTCACAGTATTCCTCTTGCATTTCAGCGCACCTTCATAGACCAGTATTTAGAAAGAAACACGTGACAGAGGCATGGCAAGGGGAAAGAATCAGTATGATTCCAGGGAGTGCAAATTGGATCATCAATTCTCATCACAAGAGGAACCCCTCACTGACCGCTCCTCTTCCCAGCATCGCTCACAGTTACGGCTGCACGAGCTGACTTGAAACATTCACAGTTAATTGACCTTGAACATTTCAATTTCTTACCTGTGGTGAAAAGGTACTACTGGTATGCAAATTAAGCTATATCATTAACGAGGTACACTGATAAAGTAATGGAAATTCAGATGCTCCTAGGCTTTACTGAGTAATTTCAGCAAGATAAGTTGGCTACAGGGAATCCAAATGTCCCTACTGGGTTTTGATCTGTGCAGCTCTGCAGACATACATGGTATAAGTGAGTGACAGCGTGTTATGCTCGTTCTAATTTTAAGACACATGGTAAAGAATAATATGGAAAATATATGAGAGAGAGATGGGGGGAGAGAGAGAGAGATGGATGAGAGATAGCCACCGACCCTGGCAGACGCTGGTATGCCAGCCTGGGTGACGGGAAGGACCAGAGTGACATGACAAGCAAATGCAGCTAAAGCTGGGGTTAGACTCCACCAGCCATAAGCCACGGCCGAGCCTTGCACCCTTCTGGAGACACACTGTTGTCATACTTATTTTGAATGGAGAAATTGATGGCTAACTCCAGCAAATTGTAAAGTCTGAATTGCTATAAAATAAAATATAATGAATTCTTTATTTTGCTTATTAACTAAGCCTCTTCTCTGCTGGCCAAGTGTTACTTGTCCTTCATGTGCTTTTAATATATCAATGTATTCCGTGTCACAGTAACCAATACCCATGATACTGAAGACTAGCTTTTTCATAACCCCATCTATTCCATGGTTAGATACTTAACCCACAAAACAAAAACAAGAATCTTGCCTCACGAGATCCTTTTCTTCCTCCTATTGCATTTTTTTTCTTCCTATTTCTCCACTCTCTCCCTCCTGCCTTGACCTTGATACTGAGACTTGGCATAATAATATGCCATAATCATTTCAAGTAGAAACATTTCTTAACTCTTCATATTGTAGCCTGAAAACTCACATTTAAAAATAAAAATCCACCCCATCCATGACTCTCAAATGCTATAGTACTGTTATGAGAATAAAATTTTAAAAGCTTGGCAAGTGCCTATTAGTATCTCTCAAATTTAACAAGCATGAGAGTATATAATAGTTGTTAACTTTTTGAGTTGTAAAACAATTATTATTGCTATTGACTCCAAAGAAAAGAATTGTGAGCACAGCAAAAGTTGAGCTTTGAAAAACTTTAGTGGCTGAATGACCACAGAACAGAATTTCTTTTATCTGTTGCCTACCATTTCTAAGTATCAGGTGTCTATGGAACATGCTTCTGTAATATTATGTCGCTATGAGTTATAAGGAACAAAAAGTAAAAACTGTCTGCTGCTAAGTGCATACTACCAGAAACTGTATGCATTGATTACATTAATTATTACAATTATCTAACTAGAGGAAATATTCCTTAATATCCCTTCTTTTCAAATAAAACTTAAAAAAATTTATAGAGGCTAGGTAAATTTTACCATTACTTTAGCATAGGTGAGAAATTACTTTTAAAACTATATTATTCTGCATGAGGATGTCACTTTTAAAATTATCTCATTTTCATTCTTTACCCCTGGAGTATTTACAATTATCGTTGCCTCATAGGGGTATATTTTATCACAAGAATATACTCAAATCATTTATTTAGTGTGATTTTTTTTTTTACATAAATAGATTGGTCAGCTGAATTTTGTTCAAGACTCATATATTTCATCCACTAAATATCACCAATATTTAGGACATGGAGATGCATCTTACAATTTTAGGGAAGTGAAGGGAAAACAATGAAAAGAAAATACTCCTGGTCGGGGCCCTGAAATATAGATAAGAATCATCGGTATCCCCAGTGATATTAAAAATGGCCTGACAGCCATTCTAAGTGGTGACCTGGTAATGGTGATGTGTCAACTTTATTCAAGCAGGAACTACATAAAAAAGGGATTCACATTTCTTCCTCAAGAGTTTAAAATACAGAAGGACACAGATATTCAAGGGCACAAAACACAAGTGAATGTAATTGAGTGATGGTTCTGGCCATCATTAGGACATCTAAATTTCTAGAAAATAATTGGCTTAATTAGAATTGTCATAGGCAAGTTTCCCTCTGAGATAATTACTTTTTTCCAAATGTAATTTCATCTGGATTTCCCCAAGAGTTTTAAGTTAGCCTGGATCATTTCAATCCTGTCACTAAATTACAATAATGTAAAGAAACAGGAAGAGCATGGCGCCAATACTCGCTTGGCTCCCTTAAATGGTGTGCAGTGTCCTCAGGCCACCATAGAGCCTTTTAATAGCGTTGTATTTTTACCAGCTTCATCCTTTTTGCTGGAAGAAAACGCAATGCTGTGTGTGTTGCTGCTGGTCTTTTCTCATGTTAGCTCCTGAATCTTGGCACCTTCCACCCTGATCACCACAATCTGTTTCAGGGCCTGGGCCGGTGACCTCCAGCCATGACAGTGAAGCAGTGCCAGGATTCTGTTGGGACCGGTGGAGAAGAGACTCTTTTCTGCGGTGAATGCTGAGCAGAGAGAGGTGAGCATCACATGGAGGGAGCTGTTGTTGTGGAAAGCCTGCCTGAGCAGAGCTGGCACACGGAGAGGGAGAGTGGAGAGAAAGACCGAGCTCTGAGGACGTGGTCCGGAACCGCGTCCAGCTGTGGCGGCGGGGCAGCTGCTGTGCTTCCCAGTTACGTAAGCCGCTAGTTAGCCCCCTCCTACATGTGCTGGTCCTATTCCTGGCTCACTGCTTCAGCCATTCTCCTCTCTCTCCACTTCATTATTTTTATTTTCTCTTTGAGGGTTGATTCCCAACAGCATACAGTTATATCAGCATGCTCTTATTTTTCCCATTTGAAAAGGTAGAAAAGAAAAAACTTTTCTTTACCCCACTCTGTATTTTTTTGCTTCTTTGTATATAAATACTTTTCAAATACAATGTCCATATCACTCTCTGGTTTTTCCCACCCCATTCTGTCTTAGGTCAACTCCAATCAAATTTTCACCCTCCACCACTCAACTGAAGCCGCTCTCGTCAAGGTCACCAAAGAAGCCCACATTGCTAACTCCAGAGGTCAAGCTGTATCTCACCATCACACGACCTACTGATGAGAGGTGATACTTCTGACCACTCCCAATGCCTGGATGTGTAACACTTTGCTCACTTGGCTTCTGCCAAAGCACATTCTCTCAACTTTCTTTCCACCTTCTTGGTCCCTCCTATCACCTCTCATCATCTTTCAAGGTTGGGAATGTCCAGGTCTCGGTCTTCTGTTCCGCTTCTCTACTTCCTGCACTCACTCCCTGGTGACGTCTCTCGCCCTTACACTGAAGATTTAAACGTTACCTGTGTGTCTAACTTCTTCACGTTCATGTGTCTTCTCATACCCCTTTCCTAAACCTCAGACCTGTACCTTCGACTTTTCTCCCGATATCTCTAACATTTCCAAAACTGATCTTCCATTCTTTCAACAAATCCTATTTTATCCATACCCTTCCCCAGCTCCATTTATGGCAATTCTACTTTTCTGGTTTCTCAGAACAACAAAATGAACTGGAGTCATGTCTGACCCCTTTCTCTCTCTAATACCGCACCACCGAACCACCGTAAGACACTGTTGAATCCTGCTGTTGCTCCATCTTCATGAATATTTATTTGATTCCAATTACATTATTCAAGCCCTGGATACTTGCAATAGTCACCTAATAAGTCTCCCTCTTTCTGCCTCTGCTCTCTGAGACTCTATTCTCTACACAATAGGTGTAAAATATCACCCCTGTGCTCAAAAGTACTGCAATAATTCTCAGCTTCACAAGAGTGTAAGACAAATTCCTTATTAAAACAACAGCAAGGTGCAAATGATCTGCCCCTCCCACCACTCCCACACCATCTCGGCTTCCGTCCCTCTCTTCTCTCCAGCTCACTCCCATCCATTAACGATGGCCTCCTTATGTTTGCTGTCTCCCTGGTTAGCGTGCCCAGGTCTAACTCCTGGGCTCAAGAGATCCTCTTGCCTCAGCCTCCCGAGGCTGGGTCTATAGGCACCCATGACAACACTCGCTAGTTTTTCTATATTTAATAGAAAAGGGGTCTTGCACTTGCTCAGGCTGGCCTCAAACTCCTGAGCTCAGGTGATCTACCTACCTCCACCTCCCAGAGTGCTAGGATTATAGCTGGGCCTGGCCTCCTTGTAGTTTTTGGAAGGAACAAAATATCAGTCATTTCCTCATCTCAAGAACTCCATAAAGCTATTCTTTTTTTATGATAACCTGAGATAAATACTTCCGATACCTTCAAAGTAGTGCTTATAGGGATACAAAATACGTCAGAATACATCATCAAGCTTTCAAGAATAAAAAGGAACTCTTTGTTATAGAACATGCAAACACATCTCCATGAGTCATTAATCTTATTTATAAATATAATCTAATTTTAGAATAAAATTACTACCATTAATAGTTAAACAAGTATGAGAATCTGGATGACTTCAAGTTTGAGCAGCAGCCTAAAATTTTGTATGATAAGGAAGTTAAATATACTTTTTTCTAAATAATGTATAGTTTACATTTCTTCTCTTTTCCTCATAGCCTGCAAAATTTGCATATAATTTTATATATATCTAAGAGTTATTTATGAAAAGAGATATTTGCCAGAAGTTGTGGAGATGGCACACCACCGCTAACTTTTGGTACCTGCCCAGTTTTTGTTTTTTCCTGTCCATTCAAAGTCCTTCAAGTTGGACTGGTAACATGTGACTGCAGCCCTCATAACAGATGACTGGATTACAGGGCAGTCTGTGCTCAGCTGGCTCAATTGTATTTTCAGAAGCTAATAAAGCTATTCTTTCTTCTAGAATGCTCTTCTCTGAGATACTCCAGACTACATTTTTGCTGCCTCTAAGTCTTTACTCAAATCTTACCTTCTCAAAGAGACGCTAGTACTTCCTGACCTCCCCTATTTAAAATTCCTTTCACCCAGCAATCCCGCTCCCATTTGTCATGCTGAACTACTTTTTCATTTTTTTTTGACAGAAACTGCCATCTTTTCACATAGCATATGATTTTCTTACTGATTATTATTTGTTGTTTATTCCATCAAACTCCACTGGAATAGAAGCTTCGTTAAGAACCAGGATTTTCACCTGTTTTGTTCACTGAAAGTCACCAAGTATCTAGCACACTACCTGAGACATTAGAGGTATTAAATAAGTTATTTGTTGTTTAAAGGATTGGAATAAATTTGTTGCTAAATTCATACCAATTAGCGGAAAAACTGGCCCTAGAACCAAACTAAATAAAAGCTAGGACATTTTTCTTTGCGGGTGATATTTTTTCCAGAGTTCTCAGACAGAAATTCCAGGCACTCAGCTGCGATACTCACACACATCCACTACCAACTGCCTCACGGTTACACAGTTTAATCAATTATAAACTACATTTCCAAGATGTATTTATTGCTTTGTTTTGGAATTTTTGATACAATGAAAGAGAGATGCTTTTTCACTTCGTCTCCCAGCAAGGTTCTAAATTACTAACACCTCACTAAATTCTCTTCTGTTTCAGTTCTGGGCTGCCAATCAATTTTCCCTCACAGCAAACTGGTACACTGACTTTCAGTCCTCCTTCTTGTATTGCCAGATTAAACATTTCTGAAATCTTTAATAATTCAGTGGTTTGAAAAGTAACCATTTACAGCCTTTCTCTGTTTGGGCATTTTGATTTGTCTATTTGATTTGCAAATTTTGTAACAGCCAAATTTCCTCTGGCAAGCTAAAGTTGCAGAAAGAAATCAAATTCTTTGCCTTAATTATTTCTTCCACCACAGCAAGTTTCATTCCATTCAGATGTGTGGTTTCGGAAAAATGATTTTCAGCACATGATCTTTAGAAGTTCAGATGATAATCAGAACCTGCCCATGTTTTTCTTTCTAAGCCCATTATAATACTTTTTAAAAGTTTCACTGTAGATCTATTACAGGAAGGCAGGTCATTTCAGTAAATGACATCATGCATCAGACAGAGCCTACTGGCAGTATCCCAGAGGTTTAAAAACCATTTTTCGCTTCTCTACCTTTTTTTTTTTTTATCTTCTCCAGCCAGACTGAGATGATAAGCTGTCATGAGCCAAATATCCTCATATCACTCCTTCTGGGTCAACAAACTGAAGTCACTCTCCTGTACCCAACAGACATCATTTCCCCTTAATGGTTGGAAAAGCCAGCATTACTAGGGCATAGCGTATCAAAAAGGTAGAAAGTGCAAAGCCAATTTCAGGCATTTGATTGATTAAATCATTTCATATTTTCCTAATTTGTAAAAATAATAAAACATATTAGCGTAACATTATGTTCTCACTTAATGAGATCTGTTAATCTCTGGGCTTAAGTATTTGCTCAACTCAGTCTTGACTACACACACCTTATTTAATTACATGATTTATACTTTTTTATTTATATACAACAGAATTTATTGTTCACAGCTCTGGAGGCTGAAAAGTCCAAGATCAAGGTGCTGCTGGTTGATTTGATTGCAGGTGAGGGCTTGCTTCCTGGCTGGTAGACAACTGTGGTAATTTTTATTTCATAGGCAAAGGAAAAAATTATTAGTGATGCATGTGACCAAGACAGCCTTAACGTTCTCCACAGCTTGACTAAACTTGAGACAAATTTCTTCCTGAATGTAGGCTCCTGACCTTCCTTTTCTTAGAGCATTTGCTTTTTAAAATTTGTGATTGTAAATTCTTTCTCCACCCCTAGAAGTATAAATCTTCATCCAGCCTCTTGCCAGTTTTACATCCAGGATGTCTTTCTCAAGGACCTGAGAGACACCCCTTTGAGATGTAATCATAAGAAAGACTGGGCCCCTGTCCTCAAGTCTCTGCAGGAGGGAAGGAGCCTAACTTACATAAGCTGCAATTAGCAAACACAGATGGCCCAATCATGTGGCCAACTTTCCCCATAACATCCTTGGTATATTTCCACTAGCTCAGCCCAGGGCTTCCTTGGTATTATTTCAGCATAACTGAGTTTAATCTTTTTCCCTTCTTGCAGAAGTCTTGACCTCTGATGCAATACTTTTGAATGAAGTCTTTTTGTCTGTTTATTTCCATCTAATCTTTCTGCAAGAAGAGAACTGTTTTGTTTTGTTTTTAAACTATGCATTTTTCATTTTTCTACCCAATGAATCATATTTCCTAGGAATCTAACTATCTCGTAGTGAAAGTGTAAGCGAAAAAAACTCAAGAGCAATGCCTAGCAGTGAATGAGGGTCTGGCTGGGAGACAGCCGGGGGGCTCTTTATGGTAGTGGCAATGCTTGAAGGCTTCTGCACAAACTGGGCAACTTAAAAGAAAAGCAATTAATTCTCCATAGACCAGGGGGTGGGGAGTGCAGGGAGAGGGTGAATTAGATGCTCATAAGGAGTGAGCAACCCAGATCCCTCACACACACAGTTCACAGAAGGGTTCACCTTCCTATGAGAATCTAATACCATGGCTGATATGATGGGAGGGGAAGCTCAGGTAGTGATGTGAGTGATGGGGGCGTGGCTGTAAATACAGATGAAGCTTCACTCACCCCACCCCCACCACTTACTTCCTGCTGTGCACAGGGTTCCTAGTAGGCCATGGACTGGTACCAGTGTATGGCCTAGGGACTGAGGACTGCAGCATTAGCTAAAAGAAAGCCAAAAACTGTAGCAGAAGGGGGCATCTGCTCATTCTTAAAGGAACAGTGCTGCTTCTATGTTAACAAGTCAGAACAGGTTCAGGACAGCATCAGTGCCATCCTGGAGTCTGCCTCCAATCTTCAGACATGAGGTAAGACTCCTAGGTCTTGGTGGATGTCTAAAATAATTCTTTTACTCACCCCATTACTTTGCATCCTGGGAATTCTGATATTAAGACTGATCCTCATAAATTTTCTAACTAAATTTATTTTATCTATCTGGAAGCCATCAATCTATAAATAGTCCTACATTCTCTATCAGTCCCAGCATCTACCCCCTCCTTGGACCTACTACAGCAATCTACTGAACGCATATAGCCAAGTCCCCTAGAGAACCCACCAAAGGCCCCCCTTAATAAAAATCTTCAACTTCTTTCAGCAAGAAGCAGTTAGATTAATTGATGCTCCCTGCCCAATGATTTGGACCTCTAGAGAGTGAAGAAATGTTAGATAGTAAGTTAGGAAACGGGTCTCCCAGGGAAGGAGGACAAGGTGAGAGCCCCTAGGGCCTCATCTCAGTGCCACCCATCTTAATTCTGCCCCAAGTGATCACTCACACCTGGGGAGGAGAGACCACCTACCAATCTACCAATCAGAACTTAGTGTGCCAACTGCAAAATGATGTAGAAGACTCTCTAGCCTAGGAACAGGTACAAGAAAGTCTTACAGGTGACCTAGAGCAGCCTTAAGACTAATTATTGTGCAGTTCACACCCCTCCATGGGCTCTCAGAAAGTCTCGTGGAGGTCTGCCTACGCAGTAAGACCCCGGTTCCAAGGTGACCTCTGAACCACAAGGTAGGCCTGAGTCAGGTGGTATAAAGGAGAACCCCTCACCATTATCCTCGCCTCTTTACCTCTCTGCCTAATCACCCTTGGCAACGGAGGCCCCTTTGCTGTCTGTGGCAAACACATCCTGCTTTGTAAACTTTCTTACACTGTAAACTTATCTTTCTCATCTTCAATAAACTTTGTTTCACATTTGCCTTTAAAAAAATGAAATAAATACCCAGAAGTGCATTAATGTACATAGTTACCATTCAATAAAAAAAAAAAATGAAATAAATAAATAAAAGAAAGCTGAAGATTGAGGGAATCAGAATAGCAACGAGAAATATCACGAGTCCCAGCCACTAAAAGGTGATGGTTGCACGCTATGAACACAGCCCCGTCAGCAAAGCTCAGCCACACTCAGCAGAGATCACTCTCTTGAGCACAAGGATCCAACCAACAATCTTGTGGTGGTCTCTGGCACAACCCCCAACATTTGCCAGGGAAGCCCCCATCCAACTGTATATGAGCAAGACATCATCTAAGCTCTTTGTATGCGAACTGCCATTTGGGGAAAGAGTAGAAGAAAGGTTGGAAAATCAGAAATTCTGAGCATTTATCTAGAAGGGACTGACACAATCAAAAGCATATCCTCTTTTGTACCCAGCAGAGCCTGGGGATTTTGAGGCGATCTAACACGTGGTCATATATGAGAAACAGTCTCTGGACTGAATAAAAAATGTGATCTCTTCCGCCTTAACAATATTCACAACTGCTAAAGTTTGACAACACTGAAAAATATGGGTTGTTTTCATGTTATTCCTCAACTACTAACCTTCAGACTCAGGAATTTTAAACTGTCCTGAGAAAATTACATCAACCAGTATTTCAGATCCGAATGATTAATGTACTATAATACTATTATGAGATATGTGGTGCTCATCGCATAGCTATAAGCATTTTGTGTGGGTGCCTAATGTCCTTTAGCTGCCAATTATGCTTTTTATAAATTATGATTTTATAAAATTGTGTGTGGATTATCAAGAGCAATGGCTATTTACATGCACATATAGGTGGTCAACCAGGATTAATGGATCTGATTCAAAAAGCATTTTCCCGTATGCATAGCATTGACACAGTCACGTTCACACTCAGGAGTAGAATCACTCCTCGTTCATTGCAGATCATGAGGATTTTTGGTACAAACTAGACAGAGATAGCATAAATACATATGTTACCTACTGGCTTTAACAGATATGCTCTCTAAGAGAATGATGAAGTAGTATGCAAACAGAATTCAGAGTCTGAAGGCAACAGGTACACTATTCCCCCATACATACATTCAATTCTACAAATGCTTTCAATTTGCAGACACTTTTGCAGGATGAATTGCTTCCTATAACATCCATGCACCCCAGCCAGTTCCATCTGGTTCCTGGCCTATGAATAAATGAGAGGAAGACACAAGAGTTATAAATGTATGAAAAATGTAGTGAAAAAGTGTGCTATTATGAGGTTATGTCAAAATTATGACCTATTAGTTTTGTCAAGGACTAACACACTTAGATTTTTTTAATTATCCTTGACTATTAGATGTGTTTTAAATGATTGTTATACATCATTAAGTAAGTCATGTTTCAACATATTTGATTTTTTTATATTACATTGTGTTAAAAAAGTGAAAAATGTAAACATAAGCAAATTAACAAGCCACCAGTGAGAGACTTTTTCAATCTAGGCACTTTTCCTTCATTTATTAAACAGTCTCATACCATACCTCAAAAACAGTCTCTGACCCTCTCTTTGGTAGCTGACTGTTAATCTGATTTTAACCTATGGTTATAAACTTGTATTTGTCATTATATCTCCTAAACTAAGAAATAAAACTCTCCTCAAACTATGTGCCACTAATTATTTGATATTAGAAGGAGTAGGCAAATATTTCTCTGGTTTTGCCAAGATCAAGGTCAGCCAGTGTTCTGAGGGAGCACGATCAAGTTTGCTAGGACGAGAAAGATGAAGAAGTGTACGCAGAAGACAGAAAAAAAGAAAAAACATCATTTTACTCTGTTTATCTCCATCTTATTTCTATTTCTAATGTATAATGGAAAGTTCTAAATTGTCCTTTTTGATAAAAAGAAAGTCTCACAATGCAACCTCATTTCCACTCAAACCAATGAGGCCTTTCACACGATTGTCAGGCTACCCATCATAGTTCATGGTTCCCAGTGTATATTGATCCATTGAGTCATAATAAAGTAATGCTTCCAGCTGGGAACGAGAGTTAATGCAAACATTTTCTGGATCAGAAAAGATGGAGCAAAAAAAAAAAAAAAAAAAAAAACAGGCTGTGCTTCTGCCTAGCCAATTTCAAATTGCTTCTGGCAATACTATGAATCTCATCTACACCCCTGCATTTTCCCCACACGCTGCTACCACAGAGGAGAATGTGGCAGCTGAAAAACAGAATCCTAGCAGAAGCATCTCCATGCATGTTCACGGTGAGGGCTACTATAATTGTAGGAAGGAAATACTTTTGATAAACAAAATGGAGAATCAATTACCAGCATGAATTACTGCATTGCAGTTGTTACTGCTTTTATTATACCTGTTTTCTGAAAATGTCTAACCCACAGTTACTTAAGAATAATAAAATAAAAGTCATTTTGTTGTGGCTTGAAATGTACCTTCAGGATTCAGAATTTTACTTTTTAATTTAAGAAATTAGCAATTTGTAATATTAAGAAATATAAATATAATACTTTCAGAGTCAGTCAAGCTCAACAGTCAGCCATAAATGTCAAGAAATTTATGTTTTCATTTAATGGAATCAATTTTCCCTTCAACAGATGCACAACTGAGGAGAAGAATATTGTGTTATATAATTGCCCTTTGTGAAATCTTTAAATCTATTCTTTTGTAAAATTACATTCAAGCTTGGATGCAATCTTCCTAGCATTTTACTCTCCTTTCTATAGAAATGGGAGGGACAATATGACAGCAGGGATATTGTATTTAAGAGGAATTCCCAAATGATCTACAAGTGGTTTCAGTAATGAATTTCTGATTTACATGATTCTTGAGAGACGATGCTTTCAAAACAAAAGAACAACAGCTTTTTGCTTCTGCTATGCCGACATCCTGTATCTGTAAGATATCCATCTAAGTCAATAAATGGCCTGAGAGAAAACCCAACGGGAGATGTGTATAGATGAGAAACCAGGACCAAACTCCATCACTAAGGCAAGCTCACCCTTTGGGCTCCATGTGACACTGTGACTTCTGTTTTTTTTTTTCTTTTCCCCAACTTCCCTGACCAGCCTTTTACGACATCTTTCCTAGAGCTCCTGTTGTTTACTTTTGCTAAAAAGCTAACATAACTCTCTTGTCCTTTTACTTCATATTCTCAGTGAACCACCATTCTCATTTCTGTGGCTATAATGTTTCTTTGACTAATGAAGGTTAAATCTTTTTTTCTAGATCTGATTTTCCTTTGAAATCTATATCCCAAATCTGGATGCTTTCTATACTTCTTTTTGTGTTTGCCCTATAGATATTTCAAACTCATCATTTCCAAACCAGACACTTTACTTTCTGTCAAAACTAGATGGCCATAGAATTCTAAACTTCCATTCATCTAGATTAAAAATCTTAAAATTGTTTCTAATAATTCCTATTCAATAACACTGGGTTGAAATTGCCAAATCTGGTCTCTGTTACTTCAAAGCGATTTTTATTGTAGCTCTTTCCTTTTCTTTATCCCTTAGTTTGAGCCCTTATCATTTCAACCACTCAGTTAAAACATAATATTTCTCTATATATTATCATTTCAACGGGACACCATCTTGAAATAAAAGACACTGTACTACGTGTTTACCTGAGAAGAATAGATTCATGATAAGTGAAATAACAGGCTAAAGATTGTAAGTTGGCACAGAGAAGAGGCCCATGACCCACGCGGAAAAGACATCCAGGGAAGATATCCAGGGAGAGCTGGCACATACACTGAGTTCTGAAGGATTCACAGGCATTTCTGGGAGGGCAAGAAGGAATAACAGCGTCTCATTTCCAGAGTTTGCCTCTGCATGTTCGAGGACTGCAAATTGTCCAAAATAGTTGAAACATAGAATAGATTGGCCTGTACGAAGAGAGATGGGATGGGGATGGTAAGGAGAGGCCAATATTAAGGACTAAAAAGGATGTTCCAGACATTGGAGAAAGGAAAATTAGGATCCCTACAGGATTCTAAGAAATGAGCAAATTGCCAATTGGCAGTGGAGAAAAATCTCGGTCAAATTATAGTAAAAAGAAAGAGTAATTTGGGAGCTGTTGCACTAATCAGAGTTAGAAATTCTGAGGTTTGAATGAGGTCGATGTTCTCGCAGCTTGTGAACACCATGAACGTGAACATGGTAGGAGGAGGTCTCTGCCTTCCTCATGGTCGCCTGCTAGAACTGCTCTGGGCACCTCTGAAGCTCCTCACCAAGCTGCACCAAGGGATAAAGAACGAAATCACAGAAGCACTTGCGAGGCTGAGTGAGGTACAATTGGCTGGATCTGGGGAGTTGTGGACAGTCCCCAGAAATCAGGCGTTGCAGGCACTATTAGCTATTGGGAAGAAAAAAGGCCAAGTCAAAGGTGATAGTCTGGGAAATATTCTGGAGTATAGTGCTCAAAGCAAAAAGTCATTAGAAGAAGGGAAAATTGAAAAATGAAAAACTGAGGCAACAGGAAGCCTGAAGGAAGCACCAAGATGTAGAGTTGTGTGGAGTGATCTGTTTTGAACCAGAGGGGCAGCTCTGAGCAGAGTGAAGGAAGCCAGGCCGAGGAGCTGGGTTTTGGAGAGACAATGGGAAACCATGTCCCTGCCTGATGGCCCTCCTGTGAGTCTTTATAATGTGTCCCTTAGACGGCTACTCTTTTCTCACCACTGTTCCCAGTGTTGTTTTGGTAAAAGTAGATTGAGTAATCTTTCTCTAGATTACAAAAGGCATCTTTTGGGGGAAAGTATTTAATACTTGTGACATTGGAGCTTCAGAAACAGTACATTTTTCTGTGAAACCTGTTCCCATTCTGCACGATTTCATTTGAATTTTTTGTGCTGCTATGCCTCTCACTCCCTCAGCACCTTCCTCCCTCTCTCTCCCAGCTGTAGTTCAAACACTACCTTTTCTGTAATCTAGCTTGTTACATATAAGAACTCTGCAATATGAAAGAAGACAGTTTACTGATGCTTATTAATTAATAATTAAGAATCGAATCCCATGTAAGAATGCCATTGTCATATTTGAATGCAATTTGACTAAAACTTGTAAGTTAGTCAAACATAAAAGTTGGGTTTCTCATTAGTTGAGCTATTACTGCTCTAATATGGTCAAACTCAGAGCAATTGAAATAAATTAGTTAGATTTTGAGATGACTTCAGAAGTTTGAAAGGCTATAAGAGCTTGCATTTCCAGTAACAAAGTAAAATGACAGACCTTTGTAATGAGCAAAGCCAACATTTCAAAGGATCTTAAATTCTTTTTGTCATTTCTTTTATAAGAAATATTTTTTATTAATTCCCATCAATCTTTTAGGAGTGTCTGAAATACATTCTGAATTCCAATGAATGAATAAATATTTGCTGAATATTGATGTAATGCGGTATCTTAAAACTAAATACTTCAAAATGTAAATTGATGTGGTTTTTGTTTAGATTACAAGGTAGTTAAAGTTTATATTTTTAAACAATCTAAAAACAAGTTAGAAACTATCCAAATACCTTATTTAAATACGAAGGCGGCAGAAATGAGATGTTATATATTGAATAGGGAGGTAGCTAAGATACTGAATGGGGATGTAGCTAAAATATTAAAGGCATTTCTAATTCTTAATAAAAATTATGGAAGTTCAGTGACCTCTGAGCAGCACCAGATAATAGAAAATTATAAAAGACCATGTGACCATGTTTTAAAGAATACCTAAATGCCATCTTTCAGAGCAAAAAATATAGAGCCCATCTCTCTAATCACAGACTTGATTACGGTTTCCAGGACCAGATCACACACAGATTTCAGACAAAGAGAGCTACTGTATTCAAGGGATTATCCATATCATTCTAAACACCATCACTCTTGCTCTCAATTACATCCTAAAAACCTGAATCAAAATGTGATCAATATATTCATCAACGTATACATAATCAAAAGAAATGCTAGCAATGACTCTGGATCTGCTGGCTGTGTTACTCCACAGTATATGAAATGCTTCACTGCCCTGACTTCCTGGATTTTCACGGTAGGCTTATGTGATGACAACTGTTATTTTTTCCCCTTTTTAAACATGAAGAAACTGAGGCCACAGAATGTACAGTCACTTGGGAAGTTTCCAGACAGAAGGCAAACCCTGAACACAGTCTGACTCCAGAGCTGTTCTTCATGTGATGTGGCTGCCACCTCGAGGGAGTTCATCTTTCTGGAAAGAAGATGGCCCATCATCAAGAGACACGTGGTACATGAGGGACTAAAACAAAACAAGCACCAGGGGACGAGTGACTGGGCAAGGAGAAACAGCTCATTCAGGTTCTAGGCTGGGAGCTGAAAGGCTGAGGTGAAGGGCGGGAGCCTTCCAAGCAGAGGAATGACATGAGGGCAAACCAACGCAAGGCACATTTTTCAGAAAGGCAGTAATTGCACTGGCAGGAGCAAAGGGAGCATGAACAGGGCAGTGGCCACTAAGGCAAGAAAGGAGAGTGGTCCCAGAGTGTAGGAAGTTTCTCACTTGAAGCCAAGGAAACCAAACAGATTTTTAGCATCCAGCGATGATGTGCATTTGGCACACATGTTGATCGCCAATTTTAAATAAATTAATACAAGATCACAGATACTAGCTGTCATGATTTCATACTGTTTCATGAAAAGACAACACAGAACTCGCGATCTTTTACTAGGCGATCTCCAGCTTGGTTGTGAATAGTTTGACCTGTGTGGGTGGCTTCCAAAGCAAGTTAAAGTTCTCACTCTTGATATTTAATAAATAAAAGATCTGTTCATTTGTATTGATCAGTCTCTAGGAGAAACATTAGGTTCTGTGGATCTATCAGAGATATTTGGAGATTTTGAATGAAAGATAGATATTGAACGGAGAAATAGTCTTCTTTAAACATAAAATCAAACACTAAATCAATAACCATGTCAACTCAAAAGGTGGAGGCTTAAATGTTTTAACTTGAAATATATATGTGTACATGTGTGTACACACATATATATATACACACAAATGTGCGTATATACATGATACATATATATTATATGTATATTTGGGTTTTTTATGCTGTGTATGACCTAGAAATAAATTTTTTAAGATATGCTAAAGAATTTAGTTGTGTGTGGTGAATAACATAGTTATAGGTTTTTTTAAAAGCAATGAACAATCAAGCAATGGGAGCACATCAAACCCTTTGCTTCAAGTCTTTTGCAACACAGTCCAATTTTTCAAAGAAAACTTGACTGTTCAAAGAAAGCCTCTTTTTCCAATATCATTGTGTATTTGCTCACCAGTGACAAGGTCTGTGATGTGCTAGCAAGTGTCTAATAACTTGTTCTCTGGGGGGAAGTCTTGCTTTGTAGCACTTGTCAATTCCTGTGGTGTAAACACTCCTTCCACGGCATATTTCAAGCTACCAGCCTGATAATACTGAGCTGCAGAGAGATGATCACAGTAGGCTTTCATGATTGTCCATATCTCTGAGATAAGCTACTTAAGCAAAGCAGTTAGAGTCATACTGCAGTTATGAATTCTCAGTTACACCCTCAAGTGTGAAAAACGCAATTTTTTTCTAACTCAATCCAATTTTCTGTTTCGAGTTCCTATTCTTTCTCATGTAGAAAATCAATGCAATCATTTCAGAGGAATTCAGTCCAGTTCATGGATTGCTCAGTCAAGTCAGAATTATATTTATGTCACCTTCAGCTTCAAAATGCTCAAAAGGATCTGTCTACCTTCCTGTTGACCCTTGAGCTAGTACTGGGGACAAGGACAAGGGGGCCCACTTCCTTGTCTGCTGCCTGGGCAGTGAAATGGGTGTCAGCAGTCAACTTCCTCTCTGCTCCGCACGGATCAGCTGCAGGTTCTTGGGGCAGACGTGGTTGTGACATTCTAATGTCTCACAACTGCAGCCTCAGCTCTTGGGCCTCGAGGTGTTCATAGTAGCTCTTAGCTCTCCTCATATACCATCTGCGGCTTATGCAGAGTCTTTGCCAGATGAGTCTCTACAATGCAGCAACAGGATGATTTCATAACTTCTCTTAGGGTGGGCAGTGTCCTCTCCAAGCACCCACTCTGAGTACATCTTTCACATTCAGACACCTAAATTGAAGGGAAGCTTCCACAGACTCTGCTGCTATGGACTTACTTGAAGATGTGGCAAACCCTTACTTGTTCAAATCTTACCCTCTTCCAACTTTTCCAAAATGTCCTCTCATCCCCTCAGTAGAAGAAGGATAAAAGGGATTCCTTTAGCAATTCCCTTTTTAGGTCTTTTCTATTTTGAAGCTTAAGGGTATCCACTGAGCTTTGTCCCCCAGCTGTGCAGTGATCTTTTTCTTAAGCATTGGGTGACTCATGGCTATATGACCTAGGTAGGAGATGAAGGCAGGCAGTGATATTATGTCCATTTCTACTCCCCAAATCAGCCCACACATAGACATAGCCTCGGAAGTAATTACTGTTGTCATTTAAAATGTTTTCATCTCATCCTTCATTTCAGAACTTTATGTACTCATGTTTCACAATATCAACCAGCATATGTGTTCATGAAGAAAAGCAAAACCACTTCACACAATACAACTGCAAAACTCACACACAACTCCCAATGACCTCAGTTTGTTAAGACAGTAATGTAGCGACATGTAACCATCTGCCGACTCTCCTCTGTGAATAAAGCTTCTGCTGTCTACCTAGCGCTGCCTCGGTCTGAACTGACAGCATCTTCCACTCTACAGCATAGCATACCGAATGATCTAGGATACTAGGAAGTGATTTCTTCTACAGCATGGGTCACTAAGGCTAACCAGATTGAAAGGTTGAGAGTTTTGCTCTCAAATAGACAAGAACAGGACTAATACTTAGGAAAAAAGTAGTTCCTGCACTGAATAAAGCAGATGCCCACTAACTTTACTCATAATACTGCTACATCTAGAGCCACTAAAAAATACCTACCTTTTGCCAGGTATTTTTACTGAATTTTATAAACAGTATATTCTACTTTTTTCCCCAAGCATAACATTAATAATAAGATGTGTTGGCTCGGCGCCTATAGCTCAACCGGCTAAGGCGCCAGCCATGTACACCTAAGGTGGCGGGTTCGAATCCCCAGCCCGGACCCGCCAAACAACAATGACGGCTGCAACCAAAAAATAGCCAGGCGTTGTGGCGGGCGCCTGTGGTCCCAGCTACTTGGGAGGCAGAGGCAGGAGACTCACTTGAGCCCAGGAGTTGGAGGTTGCTGTGAGCTGTAATGCCATGGCACTCTACCCAGGGGGACAGCTTGAGGCTCTGTCTCAAAAAAAAAAAAAAAATAATAATAATAATAAGATGTGTTAATGCTATTAGGAGTGCAACTCTGAAGCTTATATAGTTCTAGTCCTTTCTGTTGAAGAAAAAAAAATCATAACATACTTTAAAACATTGTTTTATGCTTTATCCAGAAAAATTCTACTTTATTATAAAGGTTTTGGTTGAAAACTTGAAAGTTTTGGCAGAGTCATTCTACTCTTTCATAAGAGAAATAATTTGGAGGATTAAGAGGGAACATAATTTGGAGGATTATGACCGGGAGCAAGAAGTGAAAGATAAGGCAGAGATTTTATGGTCTGGCCACGAAGTGCCCCAAGATAAAGCAAATCTGCAAAAAGTGGAAGAAGGTTTCATTTTCTTTCATTTTGGTTTTTTCCCCAAGATGTTTGAGGAAAACTTTGTCAAAATACTAGCTAGTCACAAGCTAAAAGAATATGGACCTCATAGACTACACATGAAAAATACTAGTCTTTTTTTAAAAAGTAAAAATTAAAAAGTTACTAAAAAACAAACAACTACTACCCACAGACAACAAAAACAAACTTTTTGCAGGGAAAGAAATAAGCTGATTTCCAGAATTACCATATTGTAATATTTAAAATGTCCAGTTTTCAATAATAACAAAAAATGATGCATGCAAAGAAACAAACAATATAGCCAATGCACAGGAGAAATTAATAGAATTGTCCCTGAACAAGCAAAGACATTGAACCTACTAGACAAGGACTTTAAATAAACTCTCTTAAAAATGCTCAAAGAGCTAAAGAAATCCACGAACAAAGAGCTAAAGGAAAATAGGAGAATGATGTCTCAACAAATAAAGAATATCAATAAAGAGATATAAATTATGAAAAGGAACAAAAAGATATTCTGGAGCTGCAAAGTACAACTGAAATGAAATTCACTAGAGGATTTCAACAGCAGATTTGAGCAGAGGGAAGAAAGAAGCAGAGGATGTGAAAATGGGTTGAGATTATCTGTGGAGGTCCCCAAACCCCAGGCCATGGACCAGTACCACTCTGTGGCCTGTTTGGAACAGCAAGAGGTGAGCGGCAGACAAGCAGCCAAGGCCTCATCTGTCCTTACAGCCACTCCCCCTCACTTGCATTGCTGCCTGAGTTCCACCTCCTGTCACATCAGCAGCAGCACTAGATTCTCATAGGAGCACAAACCCTACTGTAAGCTGCATGTGCAAGGGTTCTAGATTGTGTATGCCTTATTAAAATCTAACGTTCCCCCACCCTACTCTGTGGAAAAATTACCTTATAGGAAACCTGTCAGTGGTTCCAAAAAGGCTGGGACCACTACTATAAGAGACATGTCATGACTATAAGATCAGTATTAGTCATAAGCCCCCCAACACACACATCCCACAAAGCCTGTACTATATGTCACTTAGCAATACGATGCAACCTGGCCTGAGGATTTTCAACCATGGCCTAGGCATTTCCAGGAGACAAGACCACTTCAGTGCAGATTCAATTTAAACCTTAAAACAAAGATTATTCTTACAACAATTGCTTCAACTCCCTTTGTGAAAGAAATATATGATAATTGATCTGGGCTGAACACAAGTATAAAAAAGGGGAAAAGATCTCCTAAACTCTGAGAATGATCTTCAAATGGAGTCCTTCCTGTTGGTGGGTCACCTGACCCCCTGACTGTATCTGGCCCAACCATTAATCTGCTTCTACTTTGCGTCTGATAGAGAACTGCCAGAATAAACTGCTGCAGCATCACATGGTGTCTAAAACTCATCATTTGAACTAAATTGAAACTAAAGCAAAATAGTTCATCCTAGGGATGCTGGCTAACTAGGATCACCAGAAGACCCCAAACATAACATGAAGGTAAAGACTGGAGATGGGGGGAAATGAACAGAATCTAAGATGTCTGTGGGATACTATCAGGCATATGGACAGGTGCATAATGGGGATCTCAGAAAGATAGGAGAGAAAAAAAGGGGGGGGGGAAAGAATATTTTTTAAAAGGATACATCCATCTATTATGTATGAATAAAAAAATTAAGAAGAGTGAGATATCAGAGAAAAAGAAATCACGGCAGAAACTTCTCAGATTTCATAAAAGGCATCAATCAACACATCCAAGAAGTTCAACAAATACCAAGAAGGATAAATATAAAAAGTTTCCCACTGAGACACATTACAATCGAACCGCTGAAAGTGAAAGACAAAGAGAAAATCTTAAAAACATCAGGAAAGATTTCACACGCAGAAGAGCCTCGGTAAGATTAACAGCTGATTTCTCAGCAGAAACCACAGTGGTCACAAAGCAGTGGAATGACATTTAAAGCGCTGGAAGAAAAAAAAACTATCCATCGAGAGTTCTACATCTGGAAAAGCTATCTTTCTAGAATTCAGGAACGGTATGGCTTTAAGATAAACAAAGCTGAGGGAGCTTGTCACTGGTAGACTTACCTGTCAAGAAATGGTAATGGGAGTTTTCTGGGTGGAAAAGAAAGGGCACCAGACAACAGCACAAAGCCATATGAAGAAATAAAGAACACTGGTATGGTGACTATATAAACACAAAGGCAAGTGTTATTTTTGTTTGTAATTTTTCTTTTTTTAATATGATTGAAAAGGCAAATGCATAAAATAATAATTACAAATATATGTGATTTAAAACCAGGCATAAAAAAGGAGACACAATGTTATATAGGATGAGAGCTTTTTGTATACCACTGAAGTTAAAAGATATTAATTAAAAGCTATTATTACAAATTTAAGGGATTACTTCTAATACCCAGGATAATCACTAAGAAAAAACTAAAAAAAAAAAAAAATGCAGAAAAATAAATAAGAATGGATTCAAAATGGTAAACTACCAAAAAAAATTAATTAAACATGTTCTGGTGCTGGATTAGTGACTGCACAATATTATGAAAGTACTAAATGCCAGTGGCCAGTACATTTACAACGGTTATGTTTATGTTGTCTGAATTTTACCTCAATTTTTAAAAATTTGAGTGAATCAATCACTCATTTAATAAAGTCCAATTTTGATAGATAGACCAAACACTTTTATTATTTAGATGCTTATATGAAATCACAAAATTCAAATATTTACATATCCTAGTTTTAGTCATCAGCCTGAAGTTGTGTTTACTCCTAATATTTACGGTACTGGTCTGAATTTCCATTTCTTGCATTTTTATTACATTTGTGTTTTTCTGCATCAATGAGCTCTTTATGTTTTTGTACTAGTAGTC
Organism: Otolemur garnettii; assembly: GCF_000181295.1. Lineage (NCBI taxonomy): Eukaryota > Metazoa > Chordata > Mammalia > Primates > Galagidae > Otolemur > Otolemur garnettii. The sequence goes on from NW_003852442.1 coordinate 7,710,395, forward strand.
ATAGAATTGATGTTGTGTAGTACTCACCGAAAAAGAGCAAATCTACTAAATATACAGAATCATATGATAATTAAGCAAAGATGGGTTAGCTAAGAAAGGCTGTAGTGTTAGGGGTAATCAATTCAAAACTACCTTCTACTTTAATTTGTGAACAGTTTTTGGCTGATTTGCTTTTGTTTTCCTTGAAATTATCAAGTTATCTGCTCAACCACTGTAGAGTATTAGCTGAATATTAGAAACATTTCATAAACATTCATATAAGATCAAAGAAAAGGCAGCAGAAAAACAACAAATAATCCTTGAATTACTTACATGTGGTTTTAAGCTAGCTTTCCACTTAAATTGGCTAATAACTGAATCCCACTGAGAGAGAAAATCTTTGTTATGAAGTCCTATTTGAAGAGAAACCAAGGGAAGTCCTCATAAAACATGCAATTTGTCTATGCCTTTCTCGTGGGACTACGTCTGCAGAGCAACCTTCAAAAGGGTTACGGTTAAAATCAAGTGAGATAATGCATGGAACAAATCGCAAACTATAAAGCAATAAAAAGTAAAGTTGTAAACAAATGGAAAGTATAACTATTGCCAGAGCAGACAATTCTTTCCATGGCGTCATCTTCAGAATCCAGCTAACTGAGAGAACCAGAAAGAAAAGGCAGACTCTTCGACTGAGGCTCTGATGTTTACTTCACAGACCTCCCAACATTTTTGACAATTATGGCTGCCCAGCACATATCGCACAAACTACAGAATGACATTCAGTCCACATTAATTTTGCATTGTATTTTTTGTTCCCTTTCCTCTTCCTCAAATGTGTCTTTACCATGTTTTATTACACACAGATTCTTTTCATATCACCATGAATCCACTTTGCATTCCATATTGCTAAAGCCAAAGTATATATACATATTTTTAATCAGCTTTCTATTTTATAATAACTTTACAGTTATAAAAAAGTTGCGAAATACTACAGAGACCCCATGTGCCCTCCATACAGTCTTACCTATTATGAACATCATAACTTGAGTATGGAAGATCTGTCACAACTAAATGGATCAATACTGGTATGTTATTATTAACGGAAGCCCATACTTTCTTTAGACTAAACATCCTTTATTTTTAACAAACGTCCTTTTTGTGTTCTAGCATCCCATAAAGGGCATATCATGTTGCATTTCACAACTTCACATTTAGTGGTGTAAATCATGTGACACTTATTCAACACGGCCACGTCAGGCTCCTCTTGGTTAGGACAGTTCTCAGGCTTCCCTTGTTTGTTGATAACCCTAACAGTGTGAGGATCGGCTGCTCAGGTATTGCGTAGAATGTCCTTCCTTCCCTTCAGGTATGCCTGATGTTTTTCACAGAGGTTTTTGAGAGCACGACCACAGAAGTAAAATGCCATCTTTATCACGTTAAATCAAAGGTACACACTCTCAGCACAATTCATCAGTGATGATATTAACTTCCATCTCCTGGATGAGGTCGTGTTTGTCAGATTTCTCTACTGCATAAAATTTTTCTCATAAGCTAAAATTTGGAAGGCAGTGGCTATACCCACCTCGCACTTCAGAGGTGGAGATTTATGCTCTATTTCCCTCAAGGGGGAGGACTGACATAAATTATTGGGAATTCCTTTGAAGAGAATCAGTAAGCATTTTGTTCCACTTTATTGGGTGATGAGAAGCATGACTTTGAGGCAAAAGTTTAAGCACTTAATAAAAGAAGTGATCCCACAGGACAGGCATGGAATGCAGGAGGGTGTAAAAGAAGAGGGAAGGCTGAATTAAAGCTGGGATTGAGCCCGGATGAAGCCACAGGACCCTGGGATCCAACCCCATACACATTCCTGCTGCACCCTCCAAGCCGCACCTTGGCACTTTCTATCCTGACCACAAAAGTGGGAAGCGTTTATCCATCAGTTTTCATTTTCTGTTCACATGGTTAGCCACACAGACAGGTGACATCCCCCCTCTGTCACCACCACAGTGATGCCCAGTGGACTCCCAGGGGCAGACTGTCCCTCAGCATCAGGGGAGCCAGGAGGCAGGAAGCTCCAGGTAGGTGATGTAGCCCAAGATGAGATCCTATTACACCTGTGGGAAGCTGGTCTTAGTCATCACAACATTGGCTGGAGAAAGAGGTGAGGCTCAGAAAATTTTATTATCTTATACACCACAGCATGTCTTTAATTTTAATAGTCTCTAATACAAGTGAATGAGACCAAAACCTGGTTTTCCACTGGTAGCTGCTTCCATTCTTGAGCTCTTCTCCCTCCTGCCGGGGCAGGTGCATGATCTGCTTATGCAATGGCATCAGGCGGGAAGCTTTGAGCCCCAGCTTTCAGTGCTGTTTCTTTGGTTTTCAACTCGACAAGCTTTCAGAACTTGTAAGTCCAGCCAGAGGGACATTCTTATTCAGAGGCCGAGGCCTGAGGCCATTCACACGTGTAGGCTAATATTTTGTTTAGAGTATTTTTGCATTTGTATTCATGACAGAGAGTGGCTTTTAATTTTCCTTTCTTGTTTGTCCTTGACAGGGTTTGGTATCAAGGTTATGCTGGCCTCCTAGAAGGAGCTAAAGAGTATTGTGACCTTTTTTCTCTTCTGTGAGAAGGAACTTGTAAGATTAGAGTCATATCTACCCTAAAGGTATCTGCTTCCAAACATTCACATCTGAAGGTATGTTAGCCTGGAGTTTTCTTTGTTGAAACATTTTATAGATTTATCTTTTATAGGCAGAAGAACAATTTAATTTTCTTTTTTATTTCTTGGGTACAATTTTATAGGTAGGTACATTTTTCATATTTTTTTCAATTCATTTAGATTCTCAAAATTATTAGCAGGAAGTTTGTTAAAACAGCTCCTTACACTTTTGTATGTTTGTTTGCTATTTCATTAATTAATGCACTTTGGTTTTTTTTCTCCTTTCTTTCCTTTCCTTTTGGTTTAATCGATTATTCTTTTCTAATTTCTTGAGATGAATACTTGGATGCATCATTCATACTTCGCCGTCTTTCTTTTGGAATATTTGCAATTAAGGCTATCAATTAGGGCCTAATCTGCATCTCACAATTTGATTTATAGTATTTTGTTATCACTGAGTTAAAGTGTTTTCTAATTTCCATTGAGATTTCTTCTTGAGCAGTATATTAATTAAATTCTACACCTTTCTGGCTTTTAAAGTATTTTTTAATTAATGATTTCTGGCTTAGTTGCACTGTAGCCAGGGCACTTACTCTGTATGATTTCAATCCTGAGAGTTGTCAAAACACTTTCTACAGCTCAGCATAAATGTAGGTAAATTTTTTAGGTATATTTGATAAGAACGTTTACTCCACAGCTGTTAGAGACATGCTATACATTATATAAATGTAAATTACATATTTACCTGTTCTTTCAAAGTTGTTGTTTTTTGGTAAATTTTTGCTAAATTTCAGATTAATATGAGAGTTCAAAGATTAGATTACACTGTTTGCATTTATTAGGTAAAGTTCAAGTTGTGGTTGAGCCCTTCACCCAGGAGGCGTTTGTGAACCCTTACATTGTGCCCATTTGCTGTCTGGAGCTCACCAATCCTCCTCCCTCTTCCCCTCCACCTTTTCCCTCCCCCTCCCTGATTAAATTTAATTGTGTCTTTCCTCTCCTGTGGGCATATGGTTCTTTATCTACTGGTTTCCTATTAATATTGAGTATTAACGTGCTTGCTTTTCCATTCTGGTGATACTTTACTAAGAAGAATGTTCTTCACCTCTATCCAGGTTAAGACAAAAGGTATAAACTCTCTGCCTTTTTAATGGCTGAATAGTACTCCATGGTGTACTTTCAAAGTAGTTAACTGTTCAAATCTTCTATCTCAACTTTCACTGATTTTTTTGCCTACTTGTTCAATAAGCTACAGAGAGAAATACATTAAAAATAAACCCACTATATTTTGCATTTCTATGTATATTTTTTACTGCTTTTACTGTAATTTCTGTTCATTTTTCTTTATATATTTTGAAGCTTTGTTATGTGATGGATATAGTATCAGGCTCACTCAAGGATCGCTGCAGCTGAAGGCTGGCTGTCTTGATTTCTCTCAGATGCTTCAAGCAATTAACACTTTCTTGTTGGTTCACTAATTTCTAGACATGTAGTTAATTAGTATGTTCTGAGAGTTTATGTCCATAAAATTCACATGTTGAAGCCCTAACCCCCAACTGGATGGTGTCCAGAGATGAGGCCTTTGGGAGGTGATCAGGTTGGATTATGGCATAAGGGTGGGATACTCATGATATGAATAGTGCCTTATACAAAGGAAACAGGGATTTATCTTTTTTCCATAGGCACACACCCAGGAGAAGCCACTGCTGCACAAATCAAGAAGACAGCCCTCAGGAAGGCAGCAGGAGGGTCCTCCCAGGATGCTGAATCGGCCGCCAGATTCATCTTGATCTTGTACTTTCAGCCTCTAGAACTGTGAGAAATAGATACCTGTTGTTCAAGCCACCCAGTCATTGGTATTTTGACATAGAGGCCTAAGATAAGACACTGGCTTTTCTAAATTAATCATTCAAATAACCAGACACTGGTCTAGAATCAGCACCTTTACCTTGAGGTAAGACAAAGTCTTAGGTAAAACATCTCATAAAGAGTTTTCTGGGAGATAAGTCAGTGCCTGGGATTTCTGAACTTATTTGGTGCCTTCCTCTCCTTCCTTCCCCTGCTTCCTCCACACCCCACTGCTTTCTCCAGGCAGCTGTACCCTGAACAAATCATTTGCACCTCAGTCACTGCCTCTAGATGTGCTCCTAGGAGAACTCAACCCAAGACACCTCTTCATTATTTAACACACAGTTTATTCACTGTACCTATGTGTGAAATGTTCCCACTCAGCCCTCTGAAAATGTTAGATGTACACCAAAAGAAATGCAAGTTACGTACTGGTGATAATTTTTAGTTTTATGAATACATCTTAACTGATCAAATTTGAGCCATTTTTTCCATTTCAGTAGGCTTATATCTACTTGAATCCCTGTATCTTAGAAAAGTTGAAGACACTTCCTACATCAGGGGCATTCTATGTCTTCTCACTTAAGGAGATGGAAAGGGATAATCTGCCTTGAAGTACTCCGCTTACCTTCTTATTGAAGGGATTCCACCTTCCCTCTCATTCACGTGCTTTCAAGATTTCCATGATTAGAGTGAGTTAGAAAGAAAAGATAGATACGTTGCCTAACATTATTACACATAAAAAGACCACGTTGTCATAGAATTTAGAGATCCTCAAATCCAACCCCATATTTTCATAGGAAAGAAACAAAAAAGAAAAGTAATGACAGTCCCCCAAGCCCACTCATAATTTGGTATTATAATCTAGTTTTCCTAATTTCCAAACCAACAATTGTTTAGGATTGGCTACTTGGTACACTCACAGGGAATAACATTATCAGAATTATTTGAAGCTGAAGAGTGTGTGCCATAGGGCAGTCCAGGGGAGCACCAAGTCCTTGGCAAGGGATCAGATGAGGGTGTAGCTCATCCTTAAGGAAGGGACCAAGGAGGAAGAGCAACATCTACAGTTAACAGAGAAACTTGAGTCAGGTGGGCAGTCAGCCCTGGCATTAAATCAAACGTGTCAATACAAGAATAGCAGGATTCTGTGTTAAACTCAGAAGTATAGCAGACTCTCCTCAGCTTTAATGAGCAGAAGATGATAAGCATACTGAGAAATAAAATATGTAAATCTTCACTTATTGCTATTTCACCTTCTCAAGGCCAGTAGACAAAACATAACCTATTAGTACAAGTGACACACCACTGATCACAAAGTGAATCTGGAACTTCATTTTCCAAACCTTAATCAAAATGTTAATCTCTTAGTAAGGTTTTTATCTTAATTTCATAAATCAATTTCCAGTTGCTAAAACAAAACAAGAAAAAGTAAAATATTTGAAGTAAAAGTATCATATCACTCTAGTTCACAAACTTCAACTAAAACATAGGAGAAATGTTTTATCTTTACTTCAATCTAATAATAAACATGTAAAATATAACTATAAATCTTTCACTTTATTTTGCTTTGTAATTAATCAGGAATAAAGTGACTCTTCCTGGCATAGTTACTGTATTTTGCTATGGACAGTGTGCAGCCACATTTTTAGCCCAAACTTACAGAAAATAAACCTTTCATTTTAATTCTTTAATTCAGATTTTCATTTGTTTATATTTAGGTGCTTGTTTTTTGTATTATAAAGTAATTTTAGCATTTATCTTTTAACATATTTTGGTATAAGAAATTTTGTATAACAACTAATTAATTACAAAGCATAAGAACAGATAAAAGATATAAGAAAGGTGCTGTATCAGTAGCAAATTCATGATGTTTATGCATCACAGAAGGGGAAGAGCTCTTCAGCACTGTCAACATCAGAAGTATCGTCTTTTCCAATTTCTAAATTACCAGAATCTTCTGAAGAGTCACTTTCCTCATATCTATAAATTTCATCATCCTCAGCTCCATCCATTGCATTGGGGATGCCGCATTTTTTAAACAATTGCACAACCACTTCCTTCGTGACAACATTTCATGATCTGAGGACCCAGTCACAAACCTGGGCAATGAATTCTTTTTTGATTCTGCTTGTGGGTGTTAAATTATTATCAGCTGATTACATACATGACATTCACTCTTTCTTCATGAAAAGGCTTGTCTACTGGTACATGGAGAGCGTGCAGTTGGCTGCTTAGTCTATCAGGTATCACAGCAAGTTGGGTTTTCAAGTCTGCTGTGATTGCTTTTGCACTTTATATAACATGGGCTTTTATTGCAAGGTCATCCTAAGTTCAACAGAACCGATTACCATATTCCAGGGTGTTATTCTGCCTACAGATGTCATTATTGTTTTCTAGAGTTACACTTCCAATGCATCAGCACAGATATGGAATTATTACTACTCATGTATACTGCACATCTTTATTTTTCTCTGAAAAATTTGGACAGTAAGTACATGTTATACACAGCAAAATATGGCCTAAATTCCCTGAGATTTTCTTTGTATGAATTCATTTTCTATATATATATAGAAAGATATATATATCTTCGGTTCTGCAAGTTCGGCGAAAACAGGGTTAGGTGGCAGGACACACTTTGAAACTGGTTAACATTTACGTTGGACTATGTGTTTGTAATTCCTGTGACCAAACCATTTGTAATTCATGTGGCCTTTTAGTCATCTTCAGAAGGCCAATACTATCTCACTATTATCCCTTTTCTTCCAATAGGAAATTAAAGCACAAGAGTTTAAATATTTTGTCCATCCTTAAGGGAGGAAGAGGTAGCAATGATTAAAACCCAAGAACAGTGAATTGATCTCAGACATATCTAACACCTGAAATGTTAAGACCCACAGGGGAGAGTCCAAAAGACTCAAGCATGAAGCAGAGTGGAGACCTGAAGTTCAAGCGTCTAGGAAGCTCGTGTTCTGTGCCTACAGGGTGACTACTCAGGGTTCAGTCAGGTTTCCGCACTTCCATCTCAATGCTAAGAGTGTACATCTTTAGATTGAAGATAGAGTCCAATCCCGGAGCTAAAGGAGGGCACAGACCTCCATCAGCAGGAAGACAGGGGACCCTGGCAACACAAGTGGCAGCGTCTCACACAGCACCTCAGTTACCAACGTGATGGAAAAGCATTTGGCAAAGAAGGAAATAAATTGCTAGCATCTTTTCTTCTCCAACAAACTTCACAGGTTCAGGACATCCCAGATGCAGCCATCTCAGTCAGTGAAGCTCACTCATCCCAACCCGGTCACAGCACCTCTCAGGCACATTTCCAAATCCCACCAGTGTGCCGGTGAGGCTTCCCTTTCCAAAGGCATGAGATTTTTTAGTCCTATACAAAAGTCATCTCTCATTCTTGTCCTCATACAGAAAGTACTGTTTACTAGATATATTAGCAATGTGATTTTTAAAATATAAGTATTAAGAAGTATTTTATATAGTATGTCTAGTACCAGGAAGCATCCACCTCAAAAGAAGCACCTACTGCCTGTCTCTGGGGACCTGTCCTCCTACGCACGGACACGCAACATGCATGCCTTGGAAATGGAGCTTGCGGAGTTTATTCAAACATAATAGTTGTATGCAAATAAGCACAATAATTTAGGGCAATAAGAACTGTCAAACAATTATGTATAGAATTTTATAACTATGATTTATTTTTTCAGAGACAGGATCTCACTCTTACGCAGGCTAGAGCAGTGCAGTGCCTGATTAGTGCTCACTGGAGCCTTGGATTTCTGGGCTCACTTGGCCCTCTTCGGTCTCCAGAATAGCTGGGACTGTGGGCTCACACCACTATGCCTGGATAAATTTTTTTTAATTTTTGTAGTGATACGGTTTTGCTGTGTTGTCCAAACTGGCCTCGAATTCCTGGCCTCAAGCTATCATCCCACCTCAGCCTCCCAAAGCACTGGGATTGCAGGCATGAGCCACCATGCTCAGCCGTAATTATTCTTATTAGAGGCGTAATGTCTGTCAATTAACCAAGCAAGCTAATTTCTCTGCAGACAGATGCTTTTAGATTTTAAGAGCAAATTTTGTAGCTATGGAGAAAACATGGCTTAAAAAGCATTTAGAGTAGAAGTGTGCAGTTGTAGTTTAGAAAATACAGACAAATATTCCACTTTTTAGCAACAGGAAATACTGTGATCTTCCAGAATACATTGAGAGAAACTCATAGGATCTGTCACCTCTGGAAGCAATACAATCTTCTATATAATTAAATAATGTGTGTAGACACATTTGCACTCGCACATAAAGTATTTCATTTTCATTGTGGAGATAATTTTATTTGCTGTTGTATGATTTTACTTGTATACACAAGTATTTTGGTTTGCAACAATCCATTTCCAAGATTTCCCAAGTATGTGAAAATAAAGACTTTCATTTGGATGAAATTACAACCTCAGGAACAGTTCTACAAGATGAGACTTCTTTATATTCTGTCCTAGGAATACATTTAGACTATCAACTGGCACACTAAACCCATTTGAACACTGAACCCATTACAAATAGCAAATATCAACATATTCTCCACTTTAAGTTGTCTATTAAAATTCAAACTGTACTCAACCTCCAGCAATAAAAATATTGCTTAAAAGAATGAGAGATATTTGATTCCATCATATTACCAATATTAGCAGCAATTTGGTTTTGTTTGTGTTGTCTAGAATTAAATTTGGATTAACCTTCTCTGAGCCATGAAATCTTTCAGGTTCAAACTGATGTGGATCTTCACAGCGCACAGGTAGTATATCATTTTTCTTGAAAATGATTTAAATAGTCCTCTGGTGTATCATGTAATAAAAAGGAGGTCATTTACCCAATGGCACTTACTTTAATTTCCTAGGGCCGCCATGAAAAGTATCACAAACTGGGCAACTTAAAAGAAGAGCAATTAATTCTCTCATTCTGGCTAGACTGAGGCTGGGAAGTGCTGAAAGGCCCTCTGAGGGCGTTAGAGGAGAATCCTCTGCACCCTCTTCCCCGCCTCTGGTCCTTGACATTTCTGGGTCTGTAGCTGCAACACTCCAGTTTCTGCTTCTGTCTCCACATGGTCTTCTCTCTGTATCCTCTGTGTGTCTGGGTATCCCCAAATCTCACTGGCCTTATAAGGACTTCAGTCAGTGGGTGTAGGGCCCACCCTAATCTAATCTAACTCATCTTAACTTGATGACCTCTAATAAGACCCTGTGTATAAATAAGGTCCTGTTCACAGGTATCTGGGTTAGGACTCAAACATATTCTTTTGGAGGACACAATTCAACCCACAGCAGCACTCACGTAGCAGAATTAAATTAGTGTACCTCAAAACAAGTGAATTTTGTCTTCCTCCCTACTGGTCTAAATAGAATCACTGTTTAACAGTAGCATTTTCCTGATTCTCTTCCCTTACTGCTGGGCCCCGAGTCATTTTCATGGTCTTGCCCACAGCACTTGCAGCCTACGGATGGAAAACAAGTGGGTAGTTCCCTCATTTTCTTTCTGTCCATTCTTTGACTTCAAGTGAAGAAATCACCATATCTGGACTGGGATTCTGGGATATTTATTTGCTGGTTTAGTTTCTTTATATATGACCTGCTAACTTCGCTCAATGCCATTCCCAAACCTAATCAAAATACTATAAGGATGTTTCAATACTAGAAACAAACTATAGCCTTTAATAAATCAATCAGAATTGGATGTTCCTTTGTGAAAACTTTATGTAATCAGTAGGGAAAAAAGAAAAACTAAATAAAAAAGAAAAATGTAATCAAGTGGGTTGACAACCAGCAAAAGATAATTAAAATGGTCCTGTTTTGTTTCTCAGTTTCATTAACATGCAAATGAGATTCATGAAGTTTGATAATGTGTTTTACCAAGAGCCATAGAAATGAATTAAGAATGAAAATGAGCCCCAGTGATGGAGGCTCTTGATGAATATATAAATTAATGAAAAATATGATTTGATCCACTTAATAATATATTTTTTGTGATTTATTGAACCTGAACAAACAAAATAAATAGGTACATTAAATATTGCATCTCTTTAAGTGGACTACATTCTATGAAATCTTCTATTATTCACATGAAGTGACAGTTACATGTTAAGACTCTGCCCTACTTTAAAAAGAAGTACAGGACGGAAACCTGACTCTAAGATCAGGGTGTGATAACAGCATTCCTGCTGGTAGAGCCCCTGGTGCAGGATCTGAAATGGCCCTTAGAGAATCCAAGAAAGAGCCCACTTGCCTGATCAATAAGGGAATTCAGAATTATAAATTAGGAAGAGATGGTCTGGCATGACCAAAGCTTTCACGACAAGGCACTTAAAAGGAGTAAATTAGCATTAGCTATGTGAATATATTCAAGTGCCCCCCTCAATGTCCCATTTGATGCAAGAATCTCAGTTCTTACTTTCTATTAACACCTTCAGACTGAGAAGCACACATCAGTGGACATTTCAAGTAAGATGAGTTGAAGTTTTAAAATAAAATTACGTCAAGGTGTTACACAAACATCTACACTGTAATTAGAACTATCTATGACACACGTGTGCATACACACACACACACACGGTGTGTGACATGACTAGACACAGACACAGACACACACACAACATCCACTGTGCTCAAACATTAAAAAACAGCACCCAGGACAGCAGCAGGGAGTAGAACTGAGAGAATCCGCCGACTGCTGTGGCATGAGAGAAGGGGACGATAAATGGGCGAAGCACAATTCTAATAATATAAAATAACATAACCATGTGTGACCTCAGTATCTGTTTTTCATGGTTGTTAAATATGTTTTCTGCTTCCCTCAGTGCCATGTGTGCAGATAATTTCTACCGAAGCACGTTGTAAAAAGTGACCACAATGATCCTCAAAGTACACAGTGTTTTCAAAGTCTTTCTTATTTCCACCGCAAGTTGCTATCCAATTATCTTCACTTTCCTTTAAACATATTCAAGGGATCAAACACAACCTTCCTGAGAGGTAGGAAACACTATGAACTGTTTCAATGCTAATGGAGTATGACCTACACTCTTATTCCTCTACAGGAAAGAAAATAATGTCCACCACTTTGGGAATTAAATAAATTGAGGGATTATTAGTTTTGAGTAACTAGCATCTTTTTAAATTACTCCTTGCAAACTTCTTTGTTTAATTTGAAATAGAAGGCCAATTAAGAATTCATCACTACTGCATCTATAATGATTACATATTATTGTAGAAAATTTGTTTTTATAAGATATGCAAAAAGCTTGCCAGGTTGAAGGAACTCAAATTTTTAAACTTTGAAATGATGATACAGGATTTTCAAACAGAATATATCCCTTTGTCATTCTAAACATAAACTAGATGTCATATACATCTCGTGAATTTTTAACTATTTGCTTATTTAGAAATTTATTTCCTTTTATGATGTATAACTTACATAATGTTATTAAAGGGGAATGGAAAACCAGTGAAATTTGTCAGGAAACATTCAGAGGGAAAAACAAATCCAGACTTACCATCTCTTCGATTTAGCCTTGCAAATGCTGGACCGTGGCTGCTAGAAAGCTCCGAAGAACTACTGAACGATGCTCGAGGCAAGGCGGACACGAGAGGCTCATCACAGTCATCTGCCAGGAGGAAAATCCACATCAGGGTGAGCACAGTGCTGACGGGACTCAACAAACAAACAGAACATCAAAACTGGAATCTAGGATCTCTGAAAATACGCCCATTACTTATATGCAGTTTTCTATTGCAAATCTAGTAATTTTAACAAGAAGAGTCTATAGAAACAAAAAAAAAAGCATCATAGAAGCCATAAAATAACATAATATCTTAAGGTTAAAAAAAAGTTCATTATGCCTCATCATTAAAAAAAAATTTTAAATCTAACTACATTAAAATTAAGAACTTAGCATTTCCAAAGACAACATAAAATAAAAAGGGAAATCACAAAATTTAGGAAGTACTTCCAAAATACAGAAACAAGTATACAATTAGCACTCCGAATAAAGGAAAACAAAACAAGAACAAAGGAAAACAAAAACCACCTTTAAATCAGAGAATGCATTAGAAAGAAATGGCACATGGTACAACCAGAGACGCCACAGCACACAGCCTACATAAGTTGATGCTCAAATTTATCAGGAGAAAGAAATGTAAGTCAGGACAGTAACAGGTACAATTCATAGACAGTAGATCAGCAAGACATACATTTAGTAACATCACATCATCCGGAGAATGCTGGAAGATAGGCTCCAACACACTCTAGAGTGCATCTACGCTCAGGCAATGTTTCAAAAAGAAAACGTCATTAGATGTATCTTTGAACTTTCACACACCCATGCATTACCAGTTTTTGTGATACACAGGTCCTCCTAGTCAAAGCCTCTCTATGATAAACCACTGGCTCCAAGGAGATCTGTCTTCTCACCCAAGGGTAACACAAAAATACTAGGATGCTTTGTGCCCCATGAAAAGAAAAAAGTACTGAGCTAGAGAAACTTGCGTTTGTGCACCAAGAGACATATAGTTTCTAACAACATTGCTCATAGTGGCAAAAAAAATATTATGAACAACCCACACATCCGATGACCAAAGAAGAGATCAACTTTAGTACTTATCACAATATGATTATTTACAACAGTACAAATAACCACAGCAACACAAAACAAAAGGGTTGGCTCCTAACGGCAAAATTTTTGAGGAAAAAAATCAAGTTATAATAGAATATATATAGTACACTGATACTTGTGAAAACCTTAAGAAGAAAAGATAAGTAATACTGTATGTTACTTTTAGGGAAAAATGTGAATTTTAAAAAAGTTTTTTAAAAAAATGGAAATCATAAAATTCAGTATAGTGGTTACCTCTAAAGTCAGGAAGAATCAGGATAACAGAAAAGTAACAGTTTGATGTGATGAAACTAACAGTGTTCTAGTTTTTCAACATGTGGTACATTGAAAGACTTCCAAATACTATCAGTCTTCATACATACATATACATACACATGCGTATACAGATATGTACATATCGGTATGTGCATAACGATAGAGATTAAAATACATACAAATTTTATCTTCTATCCTTTTATGTGCATCACACCTTTTATGAGCATCCTTTTATGTATATTGTATAACAATATATTGTTTTAATATTAACTACTAGAGAAAGAGTGTGAGAATAATCTCATGTTTATATACACATGTTTAATTCACGCAGCTAATTCTTCATTCTGTGTAATCTCTAAGGTATTTTTCCTTTATTTTATACAATTAAGTTGTTCTCATTTTTCTCTAATCAGGAAAACATTTCCCTCATATTTAGTATTTAGCATATATCAAATTAAATATTATGCAGGATTATTGTCCCAAATGTTTTAATTAACAGTAAGCAATTAAGTTAAAATAATCCAAGAATTATCTAGATTCACCTGAATTTTATGAAGCTCATTCTGCCTAAATATAATTTGTTCTTGAATACCTTTTCCAAGCCTTTGCCTCATATAGCGTTTTATTTTCAAGATCATCTCATTTTTATTTAAAGTCCACTTTTCTTATGCTACACCTTAAATTCTTCTGCTAACTCTTAGAGCAGACAGTTCCTGCATGTCTATCAACTGGCTTAAATACTCACACCAGCCAATCCAGGTATAATTCAAGAACTAAAGTGTGTGGACATGAACAAGCACAGGGCGCCCAGAGTGTTGACGCAAACTCTGATTACGCCCAACTGCGAACAACAACCACAACACTTTACAGTGCTCTGTAAACTATCGGTGTGTGTGTGTATGCGCGTCTGCACACACAAATGAGTGCATGACATATATGGGGGAGGGAATATGTGTGGGTATTTACTCAAACTATAGAGATTTTTAAATCATTATCAGTATGCAGGTGTGTGATGAAAAAGGTGTTTAACTGCAATTCACAATCAATTATGCAGATTCCGATCGATATTTTGGATGTAAAATGCCTCTCTAGTGCAATCACTCTAGAGAGCATCTATTTATTGTTCATTTGTTTTTGCCAGCTATAAATTGAGAATCAATATTCTTCACTTTTAGCTTTAAAAGAGTGGAATTAAAATAAAAGAAGGAGTACTTTTTTCCCTTTGCGGGGAGAGGGACATGTAATATGGGAAATGCATGACAGGAAGCAGATGGGAGCTTCTGACATTTTATAAAGTTCGAGTTGTTGGCCTTGGGGTTACAAGACAATATTATTTTTCATGGTTATTTACTATAAACATATACATTCCCCTACAATTTACTGTATGTTTATTTTGCAATAAAATATTTTAGTTATTCCTATACAAAATAAATAACACACATTTGGCAAATGCTCCATGCTGAGAAGTTATAATAAATCCATGCATAGTAACTGATCTTTATCCCTACCTTGATGTACTAATATTGTTATCTTACGGATGAGGTTGTTGAAGCACAGACTTTGATTAATTTGCTCATCTCATTGTGGTAAAACCATGATATTCACAAAGCAAGCTGGGGTCCAGAGTCCAGAATGTAAGAACACCATGACTATAATTTTTATTTCTGCAGGTTTGGAGTACAGGAATTTCTTTAGACATCATAATGACATAAATAAGCCATCCTTCAAGGAGTTGTGTATTCCAATTCCAGGTTTGTCTTCCTATTTATTTGACCTTCAATAGCCTTGACAGAGGAAAGGGACCTCAAATTGCAATAATGAGTCTGGCGTAAAAGGGATATTGCCCAAGAGAAAGACAGTTTCTTAATTTGCAAAGTGAAGGACCAGATTCCAGTTCAAATGTTCTCAACCAGACATAATTTTGTGCATGCGCGCACACACACACACACACACACACACACACACACTCTCACGGGAATATTAGCAGTATCTGGAGACATTTCAGTCACTACCCCTGGGAAGGAGGCAACTAGTCTCCTGGAGTAATCTCTCAGCTAGAACCCTGCAGATTCCTCTTACATGTCAATGATTATTAGCTCTTGTTCATAATTAATTTTCAGATGCAAATAAAGATTATTCGTAACGCATTAAGTATGTAGTCACTTAAGGTGCTCTGCAAATCTGAAATAACATTTCAGCTCCAAACATAACTGTTTTTTAATTAAATTCTATGTTAAATTGTCATATTTTTCTGGTTTCTTCCTCACTGGACCACAGGCAACATTCTGGTTAAAGGGGCACAGAACAAAGAGCCTGAAAACTCTATTCATAAAATTTAGTAATACAGCCACCAAACATTTTATAGAAGCTTGTACAATTAAAGACAGGAAGGCATGTTGGGTTAATTATTGTTCCCTTTTCTTAGAGAAGAAATGAACATCACTTCCATTACCCTCTGCTTATCCAAAATTGTATTACATTTCATTTGACTTTTTCAGTCATATTATAATTTAGACATTAACCTTCACACCTTGACAGCAGTTGGAAATAGTAAACTATAGATTAGTCCTTTTTGGGGGGGAGAGGTTAAAAATTTCCTATACACTGATTACCTCTAGAGAGTTTTAAATAATTCTGTTAGAATATCTATAATTAGAAAAAAAATGGTTGCATCACTTTCATACGCACACACACACAATGATACACAAATGTATACCTTTGAGTCAATATCTCAGGAAAGTCACCATTTACTCTTCATGTGAGAGAAAAATTTACCATTAAGAAGACAATGACAAATTAGTTCTCTGGCAAACTGTACACACAAAAAGACTCAATAGCCTCTTACAAATAAAGATGCAAGCTATTTTAATACAGCTTGATAGAAAGTAATTTTATTTTTAAAAGGCCTTAATGCGTAATTCTCATAAGCAAGTAAAAGCTGCTCAGTTTTTAATAAACTTAATTCAATTCTCTTAAACTGTGTGCAACACCACCTGTACTAAGACAACAGGTGTATGTTATTGGGTGCTTATGTTCTCAGTGCTTTACATGTATTAATTTATTTGATCCTGAAAAATACTCTGTACTTTTTTTTTTCTTTGAGACAGGGTCTCACTCTATTACCCAGAGACTGAGGGCAACAATGTGATCATAGTTCAGAACAACCTCAAACTCCTGGGCTCAAGGGATCCTGCCTCAGCCTCCTGAGTAGCTAGGACTGCAGGTGTGCACCAGCATAACTAGCCAATTTTTCCTTTTCTTTTTATTTTTTTATTTTTGAGAGATAGGATTTCACTCTTAATCAGGCTGATCTTGAATTCCAGCCTCAAGCAATCCTCAGCCTCAGCTTCTCAAAGTGCTGGGATTACGGGCATGAGTCATCACTCCCAGTTTCCTATACTATTTGATACTATTAACCGCAGGATAAACAGAGGAAAATGGAGGACAGTGGTTAAATTATTTACCCAAGGAAACATGGCTAATCGGTGGTAGAAACAGTATTTCAACCCAGGCATTTCGGTGCCAGATCACCTATTCTGAGCCAGTACAAGGTTGAAACAAGTATTGGTGACCTAAAATATACTTAGAAAAAAATAGGACTGATTTTCAGCAGCATTCAGTTTAGTTGCCACTGAATAAACATTTTCTCTGCTATTTGGAAGACTTGGCAAAAATCATTTGCATGCCTGCTAATAAATCAAATTCCCCAGAAGAATATGCATTAGAGAATGGAATGGATGGGATGGGATGGAATGGGATGGGATGGGATGGGATGGATGGGATGGGACTGGATGGGATGGGATGGATGGAATGGGATGGGATGGGATGGGATGGAATGGGATGGGATGGGATGGGATGGAATTGGATGGGATGGGACTGGATGGGATGGGACTGGATGGGATGGAATGGAATGCAAATATGCTTAAAATATTCAGTAATTCCCATGCACTACTAGAGGCAGGACTGGGACCATTTAGAGGGAGCTTTTAGAAACATTAGGATCTTATTCCTGTCAGAAACAGTTTGCTAGTCTAAATATTCCATTGACCAACTGAGGATCAAGGAATGGCATTCCTTCAAGCAATCTATTTCCTTGAACAAAATGTTTTATTACAATCTATATTATTAAAATTGTCATCCAGTGAAAATTGGAAATCATCAACAAATCTAGATATGGAACTATGTTAACATACATCAACAAAGATTGTGTAGAAGGCAAGTTTTCTCCCAGGTTGTCTCCTCTGTGGAGGATGCACCTGCAGTGACTCGCCCCAGCTGTACAGTAGACCCACACCTGGGGGAGATGCACAACACCCCAGGACTATGCCCCACAGCCAGGACCTTCCTAGTTTGGAAGCCACTGTTAAAGAGCTGCAAATTAATTCCTATGCCATGGAGAGTTTTGTTACTTCCATACTGTTTAATAGAGGCTGTTTAAAGACTGAAGAAATGCTTATGGTATCTAGTCCTACCCCTCTCTCCCTAAGTAGTTGTCTCAACTGACAGTGTGTGAAGTCAGCTGCGATACAGTCATATTCTGGTGAGGAAAAAAAAAAGTAAGTTTTAGAGATTGTGACAATATGCCTTGAATAAAATGTAATGTTCATAAGAGCAGGTGACAAAATGTGGGCCTACCCTGGTTTCATCTCTCATTCTCTCATCATTGCTTAAAGTAACATTTCAAATCAATTAAATACCACTGAGTGTAGACTACGCCTCAATTCTTTGTTGCTTTAAGTATCAATTTGACTTTGACATGAAAATTAACATTTACCTGCAGATACTAGTTTTAGATATATTAAATAAGACAAACCTGCAATCCTTACTCCGTCAATCAGTGACTTTAATCTAAAAAGAACACACTGCTGCAATTTACACAAGCCAATCGCTCTCAGTACATCTCGCGGAGCTCACCTAAAGACAGGGATGATTTCTAGTTGCCATGTAATTCATTTAGGCAGCAACTGGTATGTTTCTGTGCATTTTCTCCTTTGTAAGCCGTGGGTGAACACATATAAATATAACTGTTAATGCTCTGTGACATTAATAAGGTAAACTTTCTTTTTTCTTTTCTTTTCTTTTTTTTTTTTTTTTTGAAACAGAGTCTCACTCTGTTGTCCTGGGTAGAGTGCCATGGCATCATTAGAGCTCACAGCATCCTCAAACTCTCGTGTTCAAGCGATCCTCCTGCCTCAGCCTCACAAGTAACTGGGACTACAGGCCTGCACCACCACACCTGGCTAGTTTTTCTATTTTAAGTAGAGATGGAGTCTCGCTCTTGCTCAAGCTGGTCTCAGCTGGTCTCAAGCTCACTCCTGAGCTCAAGCAATCTACCACCTTGGCCTCCCACAGTGATCACAGGCGTGCATCAGGCCTACAGAGTAAACTTTCACTGGGGGCAAACAGTAGCTTCTATGTTCCAAGTTATAGCCTTAGTTTGAATACCTTTCCCAATTGATCTTCACAACTAACGGATTAATGGGAAGGCAATTAACTTTTAATGACAGAACAGCCAGAGGCTGACTGATTTTAGAGGTTTAATAACAACTATTTAAAGTCTGGATATTAACACCTGCAAATCCACCAAAGCCAATCAAAGGTGAAGGGGTAAAAGAAATAATTTTTAAAAATGTAAAGACAGCATCAGAGGTCTAGAAATCTACACGTTGCTGACTTTGATTGACAGATAATGTGGCTATATGTTACCCCATGTCTCTAATCTGATATCAGGCATAAGGAAAGGATATCTTATAGATATGCAAGAGAATTAGTGATCAAAAAGTAATTTTAAAATATATCTGAGGATGCCAAAATACATTGGCATTGTTTCCTGTAATGATAGTATCGATTTATTCTCCACTCATTTCATCACACATCTCAGCTAGATTTTCTCATTTGATAGGTGAACAAGATTATAACTGCTGTGTTTTCATATCATTGTTTTGACTAACCCAGTCAATGTTTTCCATTTGTTGTTATCCATTCTCAGTCTCTGCAAACTGTCTGTAATTACCCTCCATTTTTCCTTAGAAACATGATATAAATCAATTACAATATGATATATATTGTCAGTCAAACATTTCTATCCAATTCTTCTATGATGTTCATGTTTAATTTTGTTCACTTTTTTTTTATTTTTTTTTTATTATTCAGTAGTTTTGTTGTCCTTAGGCCGTGAGTGTGTACATCATTTATTATAATGCAACATTCACCTTTTCTAATGATCTATTGAAGGAGAAATGATACAGTATTTTTAAACAGTATTATAAAAACACAGTCTTTGGGTCCAGATAGGCCTGTCCTCAAATTCTTGCTCTGATAGCCTCCAGGCTCTGAAAATGGTGCTTTAACTTAAAGCACCATCGCATGATATAGCAACGTATATATAACATTTAAAAAGTTTTTATATTCTACTTCCCAATAGTACTGAGCAAAGAAAAATGTGTTTTCATAAGGGATTAATCATATGCCTGTCTTTAATGCGCCACCTCGAAAAATAAGTTATTGTGATAAATTAATTTAGAACACTCATGGGGACACCATATTCCTATCAAGCCCTATATCAGTCACTGGAGGTATAAGAATAATCTTGACTCCTGCCTCAGACATCCCATGTCCAAACCCTCTGCCTCGAGCACCACTCAGATTTCTCTGACGTTATGCTTTTGACATTGCTGGGACCAGTCCTTGGCCTGACAGGAACCAAGCCGCACAGCAGGGGGTGAGCGGGGGGCCAGCAAAGCCTCATCTGTCACAATCTCCCACCACCCCAAGAAGGGACCATCTACTTGCAGGAGCACAAGCTCTGGCTCCCACTGCTTCTGCATTATAATTTATGTAATTATTTCATTATATATCACAATGTAATAATCATAGAAATGAAGTAATAATGCACATGAATCATTCCAAAACCATCCTCCCCACCCAGTCTGTGGAAAAATTGTCTTCCATGAAACTAGTCCCTGATGCCAAAAAGTTTGGGGACTTAGGATTTTGTTTGTTTGTTTGTTTCATAAAGATCAGAGAGGTCAGTAAAAGATATATTTCACAGTGGCCCTTAAGGACCCACTGTTCATAGGCAGTGGGAAATAATTATAAAAGAAAACAGTTGCTCAGAAGGAGAAGCGAGACTAACGAACTGCTTCTAAATGAAAGTCAACAACCCTGTTAAGAATGGTGGGCTTTGTCTGACCAGCAGCCTTGGAATCTCACTGTTTATTCCCTGCTACTCAACCAGGTCAACCCACTTTCCATGGTCGGGCATGCCCCAGTTCTTAGTAATAACACTAAACTAAAGATGAGGAATTTAGAGGCTAACTTCAAAAGCCTTAAATACTTTATTAAACATAGGCAATGAAAATAAATGACTAAGCACTCAACCTAGAAAAAACAATGAAATAAACATAAGGAAACACGAGGAAAGAATTGGTGAAAAGGAAAGCTAGTCAATTAGAAAACATAATAACAATAAAATAAATAAATTCAAGTTCTGGTTCTTTAGGAAAAAACACAATGAATTATACCCCCCCCCCAAAAAACCAACAACAACATTATTCTTAGGGAACAAAATATGGAGACAGTACAAATATGTAAAATTGGAATTAAATTAGGAATCATCACAGATGCAGAGAAAATTGAAAAAAATCTGTAGTCATTTTTCTCAAATACACAAAAATCAATTCATGAATTGAGAAGAAAACAATTTAGTAATTTGTTATGAAACTAAACACACAAGTGCCATCTGACACAGCAATTATACTCTTGGGCATTTATTCCAGAGAAATTAAAGTTTATGATCACACAAAAACCTGTACACAAATTGTCTTTCTTCATTTCCTTTTATTTTTGAGACAGAGTCTTACTTTGTCTCCCTTGATGGAGTGCTGTGGCAGCATAGCTCACAGCAACCTCAAACTCTTAGGCTCAAATGATTCTCTTGCCTCAGCCTTCTGAGTAGCTGGGACTATAGGTGCCCACCAGAAGACCTAGCTAGGATTTTTCTTTTTTTTTTTTTTCCCAGAGATGGGGGTCTTGCTCTTGCTCAGGCTGGTCTCAAACTCCTGAGCTCAACCAATCTACTAGTCTTGGCCTCCCAGAGTGCTAGGATTACAGGTGTGAACCACCACATCCAGCTATACACAAATTTTCATAGTGGTCCACACCTACTTAACAGGTGATTACATGCCTTAAACAACTGTGCTAGGTACGTATCACAGAATATTGCTCAATAACAAAAGAAACAGACAACTGATACATATTACAACTTGGATGAATCTCCAAGAAAAGAGGTTGATGTTACAAACTACATGATTCTGCAACTTTAGTAGTGAACATCCTTGAGAGACCATTATTCTGTTTATCATCACTGTCAAACTCCAGGTGCAGAAGCAAGCAATTTCCTTTTCAGATTTTATTGACTACTGATTGGTCAAACACAGTTCTGGAGGCTGATATAGTGACACACACATATTGGTTTAATGATTAGACCTCATATTTTGAGTGACTTTTTGAGTTAACAATGTAATTCACATGTATAATTATACTTTGAGACAGGTAAGACTGTATCATTCCCAAAGTCATTGGGAAGAGTAACCCAGTCTCTCCTCAATGCATGTTGCTCAGCAACATTCTTCCCTCCTTTTGAGGCTCTGAGGCTGCCCCAAGCTCAGTTCTAGTAACCCCTTCTTTCTGACAGCTCTTCTGAGAGTCCCTACCCCTCCTATCCCACCACAAAGTCCCTCCTGAGTTTGAACAGGCTTCCAATCTGTCATTTCTCTGGTGGTCTGGGTCTCCCTTTGGGAGGGAAAACATCTAGAAAGTCAGTATCATGTTACCTGTCAGAAGCCAGAATACAGCGGAGCACAGTGACTACAAGTACCGCTTCCGGAACCATCCTCCCTGGGTTCAAGGGCTGCCTCTACCAGTTTCTATCTGATCTTAGGCATTTCATTTAAATTGGCTTCCGCCATCTCTAAATGTGGATGATGATCTACATTCTAAGGTAAACAGGGACTTCTGAGAATTGGGTCAGCAGATAAAGAGTGCTTGGTACCCATGTACAGTAAGTACTATGCTAAGTGTTTATGGTTTCTACGTCAAGTGTTTATTATTTTAAATTAAAAAAAAATCAAGACTTGGAATTGTATAAAATTCAGTTAGATATCACCTACAAAATCTTAGAAGAATTACTCCTCAAGAAGGAAAAGGAAAGGTCAGCACGCAACACTCCTAACCGTACTGTTATCCTTTCCTCTTAAAAGGGGGATTTTACAGAATTATTAACTGCAAAGAAAGTAAAACTGCCCTTATGATGTATTTACTTCCTATTATGGAACAATTTTTAATGTTCCCAAAAGTCCACATTTTTCTGTATCCATCAAGCTTTAGAGTTGTTTCATTTACTCCAGAAAAACAAAAATCAAATTTTAAGCTGTGTATGATATAGAAATAAGCAGCCACAGTTTATGAGGAAGACGGAAAGGAACTCAGAAGACATGGGCAGCTCTTTATGTGGACACCTTCGGAGTTGCAGTGAGAACCTTCGCACCGTGCCGACTGAGCCACAAGTACACGAAGCACAGCCAAGACGTCCTTCTCAGTACGTGCTATTTCCATTAACTGATATGTTCTACCTGAAATTGCCATTTAGACTTTGATTCCTGGAGGGAAAATTGGGTAAACCTCACTTCAATTCTTATTCTAGTCGTATTATATGATATTTCGACATCAGTGAACAAATAATACTACATTTTATTACTAAATTATTTTGAGAGTTGTTATTTGTATTTCACTGTATCACACTTAAAAATGAAGACTGAAATGTTTCATAGTGATGAGGAATTTTTCTGCAGATAAATGCATTTTAATAGGGGAGCCCATAAAGCTATTTTAATAAACAGCTATTTCTCACTAAGGGGGGGAAAAATCAAGCCAACTAGAAACAATACGCTTCTCTGAGCAATAACATGAGATTAGATGGAGGATATTTCCATTTCATTAGCTAAGATTATTGTGTTTGATTTCATAATCAAGGCAGAGACAAGCGTGGCTGGCCTCAGAGGTTCACTTCCACTGCTTTTGGAAGCTTAGCTAAAAGCTGGCTGAGTAGGTGCCTGTTGCTCAAGGGCAGAACTGACCCTGTCCAGCTCTCCCTGGAACCTCTCCCTTTCCAACAAGGCTACGCCCCTACTAGGGACCTGCCAGTATTATAAGGATGCTGAGATAGTCCCAACTCCTGCTCTCCCTGAACGTAAGGAGCATCCTGGCATAGTCTCCTCTTCCTCCCTGCTAGAAAGATAGACAGACTGAGCGTAAGCCCCTCAGTAGGTAGAATTTTACAATGGCCCCCATGACTCCAGGTCCTGGTTACACACCTAGTATAACCCTCTTCCCCTGAACGTAGGCAGTATTTGTGAATACAAAGGGATGTCAGTCCTGTGATTATGTTACATTCTATGACAAAAGGAATTTTGCAGATGTAATTAATTAATTAAGGTCTTAAAGCTAGTTGACTTTTAGTTATGTAAAAGAGCGACTGATTATCCTTGGTGGGCTGATAGAATCCAGGGAGCCCTGCACAAGGTGTAAAGGTCAGAGATTCCAAGAACTCAAGAGAGTATGAGTGAATTTCTCCTACTGGCCTTGAAGGAGCAAACTGCCATGTTGTTGACTACGAAAGCCATGTGGGCAGCCTCCAGGACCTGCCTGAGAATGACCCAGGTTGACAGCAAGCAAGCAAGCAAGCAAGATCTCAGCTGCAAGAAAATGAATCTGCTGACAAATATGTGAGCTGAGAGAGGACCTGAAGCCTCCAATAAGATCACAGGGTGTACCCTTAATGTTCCCAGGTAACTCTCCCAAGGCCCTGCTAACATTCTTTTGTAACTAAACCAAGTATTGGTTAACTCATTTACTTCCAGGTATTTCAGCATATATGAGTTCACATATTACTGGCCAATACTATTATTTTTTAAAATTTTGGAATATAGGGGTACATATGATTCAGCTACACAGTTTGCTTTTGTAAGGGTAACGCCCAGGTTGCAGTGGTGCCCTTCACCCAGGAAGTGTGCATTACCCCCTTGTAATGTACCCCTTGGGTGGAATTTACCTATCCCCTTTTCTCCCTCTCCCTTACTTGAATTTAATTGAGTTTTTCTCTCGAATGAACATGTAGTTGTTAATCTACTGGTTCTAATTAATAACTGAGTACGTGTGGTGCTTGTTATTAATTATTAATGTGGTCTTAGAGATATGGACTATGTCTTAAATTAGACTGTAAGTTGTTTTAGTTTTTGTTTAATTTTTTTTTAAAGATAAGGTCTCACTATGTTGCCCAGGCTGGCCTCAGACACCTGGACTTAAGCAATTCTCCTATGTCAGCCTCCCAAGTAGCTGGGACTTTATAGGTACCCACTATCTTGCCTGGTCATTTTATTTTAAAATAGAAAGCATATGGGCAGTGCCTGTGGCTCGGTGGGTAGGGTACCAGACCCTTATACAGAGGGTGGCAGGTTCAAACCCAGCCCTGGCCAAACTGCAACAGAAAAATAGCTGGGCATTGTGGCAGGCACCTGTAGTACCAGCTACTCGGGAGGCTGAGGCAAGAGAATTACCTAAGCCCAGGAGTTGGAGGTTGCTGTGAGCTGTGTGTCGCCCCAGCACTCTACCAAGGGCGATAAAGTGAGACTCTGTCTCTACAAAATAAATAAATAAAGAAAGAAAGAAAATAGAAAGAATACATTTTGATCTATTTTTGGCCTCAAAGCACAATTTAAATTTTTTTGAATATTTATCATTTGACTTCAGAATATAAAATCTTAGTTTAAAAACAGCCCTAAATCTTTTAATATGATAATGGTACTACAAGTAGCTACTATATGTCATTTTGTTTATTAAAACACCAGCCTTGAAAATGAGTAATTCCCATAGGCAAAGATGAGGCTAACAGTCTCATTCAAAAATGCTCTCATTTTGGTGCTATTTTTTTATATACTACTCTTAATTACACTTCCCTTGAATGAGGGAGACTGTTGTATGGTTTCTACTTTGTCTTCATGTTGATAAGTTGTCACTGTCACATGGTTCCTACTGAATGCTGCTCAGCTGACCAAGTGTTCACTTGCTGTCTAAGCACTGCATTACGAAAGACATCCCCTCTTTGACACCCAGGCCCTTCTCTGACTTAAGTCACAGTGGCTACTGTTCTGTAAGCTGACGTCGTGTTTAGCAGTGAAGGAATTAGCACGATGAACTGATGCATACCAATGTGCCAAGGATGTTCACTGAGAAAAATGCAAGTAAGGATAACAGCTAGGTGTTTTGCATGCTGTAGCCCAGCCATGTTAAATCCTCACAGCAACCTGTGAAGAAGGTATTACCTTTATTTTCTGGACGGGAAAGTGAAGGTCAGAATATTTAAATTTCTTGCTGAAGATTGTGGGCTTATTTTCTCCCTCATCCAACATCTGTACTTTTAATTAATTATTGTTGTGCTGCCAGCCCAAATAAATGCATTTTAATAGGAAAGGCCATAAAGCTATTTTAATAAACAGCTATTTCTCACTAAGGGGGAATAATCAAGCCAACTAGAAACAATAAGCTTCTCTGCAATAACATGAGATTAGATAGAGAATGTTTCCATTTCATTAACTAAGATTATTGTGTTTGGTTTCATAACCAAGCAAGGAGCAAGCGTGGCTGGTCCCAGAAGTTCACTCCCACTGCTTCTGGCCCATCCTTTGTGCCCTACCTGCCCCTGCCCCATCCCTGCTGCCAATTACATGCCTACTATCCACATATTTTTTTGCTCCATTACATAAATTAAATAAGAGTGTGGTCTGAAGGTGGTTTTTAATAGACTTTTTTGTCTTTAAGCAAAAGTTAAGTTAAATAATAGTGTTCTATATGCTGAAATCTAAATAGCCAAAAAGGGTTAGCTGAATTGGATCATCAGTCCAAATACCTTTCTAAAGATACAAACCATATGCTAAACTGGTTTATCAGGTACTAACCTTTATTACTCGAACTTTCCAAGAGTTATTTGAGCAATTATTTGAGGACACTGCCTTTATAGACATGATGCAGGACAAGTGAGATGCCTGGGTAATAAACAGCAATGGCACGTGCTCCCCCCACCCCGCAGGCACACACACACGTTCACACATAGACACACAACACTCACACACACAAACACACAAATGGAGTAATCCAATCAATCTAATTGCCACCCCTAAAATTGAGAGCATTAATTCTAAACTCATCTTCAATTTTACCCTCTTCCACCCCATCAACTCTTCCTATGGCTGCTTCAGGAGTATTACTTTTTAATTGTTACATTCTGATTAAACTAACAGTGCTGTTCAGGTTCACTGCTCCGAGCCACTGCGGAGACCAGTGGCCTCCAGACGACACCCACTGGCTGACCTCCTTAGACTTAAGTGTCCTCCTTGTCCTCCCATCACCTGGCGTAACACTCCTGCATGGTAATTAACACATTGAAATTCTGGGCTGACTTGTGTAGCTGAGGCTGTGGGGATACTGAAAAGAAAGCACGTGACCAGGTGAATAGAGACAGGTGGAGGCAGAAGGGAAAGGATGATGGGTGATCAGAAAAGATGACATATTTCAGATAAAGAAAAGGAGGGGAAGGAGCAGAGAGGAGCAGAGATGACTTCCCACTCAGGTCTCAGGTAATGAATAATAAAAAATAAAAGTTTTTAACAGAGGTTTTTCTATTTTGTAGATGATGAATAAAATCTAAAAAGAGAAGTTTTTGGAGGATATTGGATACAGCAGCCTGAAAACAGCATGCTAAAGGATTTACATATAACCAATAGCAAAGTGAAAGATTACCTGGGCTTCTTTTTGTGTAGTAAATTGTGACAAATTTCTTTTTTTCTTTTTTTTTTGGAGACAGAGCCTCAAACTATCCCCCTGGGTAGAGTGCCGTGGCTTCACAGCTCACAGCAACCTCCAACTCCTGGGCTCAAGCGAGTCTCCTGCCTCCGCCGCCCAAGTAGCTGGGACCACAGGCGCCTGCCACAACGCCCAGCTATTTTTTGGTTGCAGCCGTCATTATTGTTTGGTGGGTCTGGGCTGGATTCGAACCCGCCACCTTAGGTCTATGTGGCTGGCACCTTAGCCACTTGAGCCACAGGCACCGAGCCTATTGTGACAAATTTCAAAGATAACACATTACCTGATAGCCTGAGAATATGCATTTCAATGAACTTGGGGGAAATTTAGTGATAGATTAGAATCAAATAAAATCAACTAATTATCTTATTTCTCAGTACTAGAGATTTAATTTTCACTGTAAATCAACTCATAATATGCACATCTGAAAGAGCAGTTCCTTTTTTAAATTAAGAACTGTAACACAGTAAGTTAAATATATTATTGTAGTAGAATAAAAATAAATAAAAATACAGCAGAACCCCCATAGCCGACCACCATCTTAATTGAGTTAATTTTCATAGACTGGACATGCACCACATATACTCAGTATACAGAAGGCCTAGTTCCTTATGTTGACCACCACGTATGTTGACCAGTTTGCTAGAGGCCCGTGGGTGGTCAACTTAGTGAGGTTCTACTATAATTGTCTTTGAATTTATTCAACACCTCAAGTACTTTGTGATGCAAAGAATTTATATTGGTAGGGTTCAAATCCTAGCTAATAGGATTTTGAACATATATTTGCTGGTTTTAAGCAAAATTTAATACATAACAGTGTTTTACGATATTGAAATCTAAATGGCAAAAAAAGTTTGCTAAATAGTATTGTCAAATAAAATTAAAATAGCTTTCTAAGCACTAGTTGTTTGTTTTGTTGTACTTGAAATTCTGATGTTTAAAATGCTAAAACTCTTTTGAAAAAAGACATTTCCCTCTTATTTTTCGTAAGTTCTCTGAGTTCACTTATAAATTAGTAAAGGTTATTTCTTTACAACTTTGTTGAATAAAAGCCTTCTGGGTTTTTCTTCATAGCTGGGTATGTCCAGGGGCATATTTTAAAAATGTAACAGTTGGCAATGGAAAGCAACCAGAAGCCTCAAATGCTGCCTGCCACAGATTTTTAAATCTCACAAGATTGTATAACGCTACGGAACACTTTGGAGAATTAAAGCTCTCTGGAGGAGCAATTACCTGAGCTCTTCTCGATTCTTGGGGTATCAAATATGGTCAATAATTCTATAGCATTCAACTTTGGCTGCTGGATCCTTAGATACAGCAAAAGAAACGGATTCAACCTGGTGTGGTATTTCCAAAAATAGTACAAATTGTACCTCCATGATGAACTAACTGTGCCATTTTTTTTCTCTCCTTCTCTTGATAAATGTTTGTTTAGTTAAACTGAATATAAGTTGAAGAACACATTGTAAAATTTTAAACAACTTTTGTTTTCCATTTTTTCCAAGTCTCTTTCTGCACATCCAATGATAAATATGTCAACCCTAATTATATTTGGCCTGAAGCATTCAAACAACTCAACTATAGGAATTCAGTCTTTTGTCACAATGGCCAAGTATTTAATCTTTACTATCTAAGCCAGATGGGCAGAATGGGAGACAGGACAACACCACAGTGTTCAGTGATGGGAGGAATCCCCTATGGAACCCTCCATTCAGCATCAATTCTTGTTCATGCCAAAACAAGAGATATCATTAAAATGTAACAGCATATGATGCCAGAATCTATGCTATGTAATCCTTATTTCAGGAAGATTTTACCAACATCATCAACGGAATAATTCTTCCTAAAATATTACATATAGCACACCTAAAACAAATTTTAAATAATAATTATTCTTTGTAGAGAAGTTTCAGAAGAGAATTTACAAAAAAAAAAAAACAATATTTAAAATTTCTTATTCAGAAGGAAAGCAGTTACATACAGAAAGCATATGACCTTTTTTGGAAGATGCAACAAAATCAAAAGCCACCCGCTGTAACGTACCAGCTCCCAGACGTGTGTTTCTACTTTCAGTAGCCATGGCGTTCTGTCAGTCCCCTGTGCTCACTTGGGGTCGTCTGTTGCCCACTCTTTGTTGCCACTGTCACTGACTCAGTTATCTGTAGTTCTTAATACTTTCTACATGAGTTAATTCACCAACTCAATATCTGGTATCTAGGGTCCCAAGTTAGACTACAATCTCTTTCCCTTACCATTCCCATCTTTCCCACAATCAAGAGTTTTAACTTTATAAAATGCAAATCTAATCAATATCATGTGTATGCACATAATACTTATGATATTTACATGACTCCTTGAGATTCTGGGTAAAATGCTTAGTTCTTAGCGTTACATACAGGACTACTCCTCATGATCAAGCCACTTCTAGCCATTTTCGTCATCATCTCCTGTCTTTCTGAACCACTTGTGGTACATTCAAATGCCTCGTGCTTTCATTCCCCTTGTCCCCTCTCTGGCCCTCCTGTTCCACCTTCCATAACAGTTCTCCCTGACTCCCACCGCTCACCCCTGGTGCTCTGCCTACGGCCACCCAAGTGCTCTGTGTGCCTGTCTCATCTCTCATCGTGCTCGTCACACTGTGCTGTGCTTTCCACAGAAGCAGGAAGGGGCAAGGCTGAGCTTTTGGCCTGGGTGAGCTGGTGGAGAGCCAGGTGAAACACCCCCTGAGCACATTGCATGCAATTCCACTGGGCCCTGTAAGCACTCTGAACAAAGCCATACACTTCGATTTAAAGAAAAAGAAAACCTTAGGCATGAAGGATGAATATAAAAGCACTGTGGGTCTGAGAGTCAAAACTTCTGTTCTCAATTGCTGGCAAGAAGTTACTGATTCAGACCGTTGTAACATTTCAAAACCACTAATGCTGAAGACTTGGGTAATGACAGACACCACACCATGCAGGCCTGCTAAATCCTCCCTGAGTGAATAAATGAATGAAGTGAGCAGAGGTAGGTAAAATCCCAAGAAGCCTCAGAAATTACAAAAGTTAGGACTGAATGAACAAAAGTCCAACACAAAGAAGAGTGATTATTTCTACGAAATCAAAAACATTCAGGGAATGTAAAATATATTTCACTAAAAATTTTTATAACACAGTCTTTCTTTCTTAGTATAATTCCCTGAATCACTGATGTCTTACCAAAAAATAACTGAAGACCCAAAGCGTGCTATTACTGGGCTCATTTAGCATGGAATATATTCACCCAGCATAATTCTTAGGGATATATTTTCAAACTATCAATTCATAGCCAGGCAAGAAACAGAAAAACTCACCTGATACCAATTCTAGTAATAGTACTGGCCATTTATCAATTTTTAAAAGAAATGAGAAGAGACACATAGGTTACCAAATAAATCAGAATGGTATTAGATCAAGAATTAATACTGAAGTATGGATTACAGTTGGCTTTTTAGGCATATCTGAGTAAATTTAAGGCATGTCTTTCTGTTTTCTTCATTTGCTTTTGGGCTGCTAAATGGCATGGATTGTTAAGCCTTTATGATTTCACCTCACTACTCTGACTTCAAACAGAAGTTCCCATGCAGCCGT
This sequence comes from Otolemur garnettii, assembly GCF_000181295.1. NCBI lineage: Eukaryota > Metazoa > Chordata > Mammalia > Primates > Galagidae > Otolemur > Otolemur garnettii. The sequence continues at coordinate 7,741,336 of NW_003852442.1, forward strand.
TTCAAAGGTTGAATAGAATTATTTCCTTACCCACCTCACTTACCCTCCAAACTTTCTGACATTTCTTTTTCTGGATATCACACTACTATAATCTTGCTTAGAAAATCTGAAAATCCCCTGAGTGGTAGTGGGGTAGACAGTTGCCTGACTGGCCTGATTTACCTGAAATGACCAAAGAACATGAAGAGAAAAGCTGAACTCAATTCGTGCAAACCACCCCATGAAAAATGCTACACTCAGTTCTGAGCACCAATTGTGTCCTTTAATTAAAACAAACACACTCTTCTAAGAGATGCAATGATTCACAACTCTAAGAATAAGCCATTCTATTGTAATATTTCACCAGGTAGTTTACCTATGAACTGTGTGATTAAATGTATTTATTTTCAACAGTATCTAACTAGTTATAAGCAAATAGCTGGAGAGTTCTGAAGGAACAATTTATAAGAGAATGCCTTAAATGCAGAGTCACAGAAGTCCACCTTAAAAAAAAAAAAAAAAAAGAAGTCCATCTAAAAATTTTATTTTACAACTAAAAGAGAATTTCATTTTAGAACCAAATAATTAATGCCCAATGATATCACTTCCTCTTAATTTTTTTTCTTACTTATGTAATAGGTACACAATAAAAAGACAGGAAGCCAGGAAGGAAACCAGTAACACAACTCAAACCTTTCATTATATCAAAGAAAACGCTATCAAAATGATAACCTCATTGCTTTGGTAAAGCAAATATTTAAAGATACAGTATATTAACATTTATTGAATTAATTCTTTCAGAATGAGTGAAGAAAATGAAGGCCTGAAAAATCTTAAAAAAATATATATATATAGTGTATTGCTTGTGAGTAGTGAGACAGAAATATTAAGAGCTTCAGGCACAACTATAAAGAGAACTGGGCTAGATGCATCGGGGTTAAACAGTCAAAGAAAGAACCAGGCACAACATGCCCTGGATGTCTCTGATATTTTTCTTTCCTAGAAAGTGGACAGAAGTAATGAGTAACACCACTCGAAGGCACATCAGATATCACAAAGAATCATACTACCCTTCAGGAGACTGGCTCAAGCAGTATCACGGCTGTTTTAGCAATGGGAACAGAGTTCTCATTCAAAATTCTAAATCAGAAGGGTCTTCTTTTTCATTTTGATGTTCACTAACCACAGGCTGCCTTCCCAGATTAAGGAGGCAGGCAAAGTATTAAGAAATTCCAATCTTTTTTCTGAAAATTCTGAATTTTCTCTCAAAAGAGATGGAAAAAACTTTTAATAATGAAGACAGAAAGCTCTATGATGCCAGAAGGAAATCCAGATTAGTGGGGAGGGAGGAGTGATACAGCAGCAAGGAGGTCTGTCCCCAATAGTGACTCATGACTTCTGGAGAAGGCTCTCAGCTGATGGTTACAAAGACAACCTGCATTTGCAGCAGCCTGTCAGAGGCCACAGGCACCAGGCTCCCAAGAAGGACACACGTAGGGAAAATTGGTGGTGTCACCACGGGCCAGAGAGATGGCTGGGCATATCACTGACAAGACCAATAGATGAGTGAGGGGGTTTCCTAGAGGGTGACAGATGCACTTCTGAGACCCACTGCCTCTGATTCATGTTGGAACCAAAGATACTGCTAGAAGAGATACAGGACCATCTTAAGAGCTATAAATTCTTGAGCAGGAAGGAGAAGAGTAGAAGGACACCGCTGTGACTTTAAATTTCTCTTTCCAAAAGAAATGTGGATTTTTGCAAGACAAAGTGGGACAATGACATTGAACCATTCATGACATTGACATTTGCAAACAGCTTAAGATACTGTGATGTTAGATAATTACAAGAATCTTAAGGGAGCCATGTCCTAGAAGCAGACACTGATAGAGTAAGAGAATTCAAAAATAAATCAACGAACCAGTTGGTTCAAAATAGAAGCATGTTTAAATAAGAACATATCCACTTGATGGGTTACTACGTAGTATGATGCCTTTAAAAAGATAAATACAAAGACTCTTTAGCCCCAAGAGAAGTGCACTGGAGAGGATGGGAAAATGCGCACATGAGAAAAGATTTAACAGATGCTGCGTGAAGACTGAGTGAAATAATGTATGGCAAGCATCTGTCCCAGTTCCCGGTACTTGGAGGGCATTCCACAAATTTAAAATCAGATGACAAATTTTAAATTGACTGTTAAAAAGTTACCAGATTGTTGATTGTTTGTCTTATTTATCTTCTATTTGTGTGTTCTGGGCTAGGTGTACACTGTATATCATAGGACAAAGGAGGAGGAAACTGGGGGCTCTGAGATTTACGGATTAGGAAGGGGGAAAGTGGCAGATAAAACAAACTGCAAGACCAGCTTAGGGAGAGGGCATAGGAAAAACATGCAGAGCCGATCACATGACGCACCAAGAAGAAAGTAATTTAGAGGGGAAGAAGATAATACTTGTGATAACAGCTATGGAAATGCTGGTGATAAATAAAGTAGAGATTTTAATAGAGGGCAGTAAATTATCATCCTACGTATCTCTAAGACATGTTGGAAGGAGAATTTGGAACAGAATCATGCACTCAGAAGAGATGACTTACTTCAAAGAGAGGAAACTGTTCGGAAATGATGGAAAGGCATGTTTTTGATATCATTAAGATACCTACCTCTACTTGGTATCAGAGACTCTTGAGTAGTGGAGGCAGCTACAGAACACTGAGTTCGATTAAAAGGAAAGCGGAGAAGGGACGGGACAGTGGTAGCCCCTGTCAACAAGGGTACAGTAGCTGATGGATGAGCACACCATGCTGGTGACCCTGACCATGACACTGAGCAGTGGCACTGACTACTCAATTAAGTTCTGATAGATAAGAGCACTGTATCTGCTGTTGAATTTAGAAGATTTCTTCCAAATACCAAGAACAATGTCACTTTATTTAGGCAGTCACCACAGTGAGAGCAGCTGTTATGGACTGAATTATGTCCCCCTAAAATTCACGTGTGGAAACCCTAATCCCTAACGTAACTGTATTTATCAAGAAGGCCTTAAGGAGGCAATTAGGGTTAAGTAAGGTCGTGAGGGTAGGTCCCTAATGCAGTGGGACTGGTGTCTTTATAAGAAGTGTAAGTGACAACAGAGACTTCTCTCTCCTATGTACACAAGAGAAAGGTCATGTGACGAGAAGGCCGTCTGCAAGCCAGTAGGAGAGGCCTCAGCAGAACCCAACACTGACTGCACCTTTATTTGGACTTGTAGTTTCCAAAACTGTAAAAATAAATTTCTGCTGTTGAAGCCCCTTGGTCTGTGGTATTTTGTTATGTCAGCCATAGGACCAGTGTCACACCCAGAGTGCCCGGGCAGGCAGTGCTGCCATCTTGCTGAAAGGAGCTGACATTTCTTTGTGATGTAGGCTATTTCACCCCCTCACATGCTGTTCTTAGGACTGTTAACTCAGAGAAGGAATTCAGAGGGAGTGGATGGGTCCTTGGAAACCAGGAAACAAGAAAATTAGTGTGCATGCAGAGAAGAAAATATTACATTTATGTCCGCCACTTCACTTTGCCAGTAATGAAGAACTTGTTAAAACAAAAGCAACAGAATCCTTGAAAGAAAGAAGTATCATCTTAGAACTTATCAGGCCACAGAGAGAACTCTGAGAATGGGCATTCTGGGTTCCAACAACCATGGGAGGTGATTTCCAAGGTTCCCGGAGAAGATGGGGATATTCCACTTCAGATAATTTGAGTCATCACACTTCGGTCCAAGTCTCAGCTTTAGTCCTCCTTACTTGGCAGCTTTGATTTCCTAGTTTGTAAAATAGTCATGATAACATCAGGCCCGGGCAAGAAGGAAATGTAAAAGGACATGCTGCACCTCCTCAGAGTCCACAGAGCCCAGTGCAAGAGGAATACTTGTCATTATTAATGATAACATGTGTGGAAAGCTATGAACTATAAAATTCTAACAGTAAAAATCACAAATACAGTCTATGAGAAGGAAGAAATGTAACAGAAATCAAAAAAAGCAGAGTTATCCAGGAAAATTATTTTCAAAAGAATACGTAATAGAAGAAAATAAAAGCTTGTAACTCATTAAGGCAGGTGAAACGTGCTAACAGCAATGAAAATATCTTGCCTATGTTTACAGACAAAAGAAGGGCAAGAAAACAGTGGTGCACACTGAATAATCTTGCTATTTTGATGAAAAAAATAGAGAATGAATTTTATTTTTCTTCTACTCTTGGTAAAGAAGGTTTTTAAACAGGAAAATGTAAAAAAAGGTCAATACAGAGGAACTGAAGTCCAAGATGGATGAAGGACTAAAAAGTGTCTTCTTCCAGGAGGTGGACCCGGCAGTACTACTCCAGTGATGATCGGGCAGGTGTTAACAGAGATGGAGACACAAAAATGGGCTGGAAGTGGCAGGTGCTGTTCTAACTTCATAATCATTATGTATTTTTGTTGCCGTTATTTGCCCGTCCATTGAGAGCGCTCAACCTAAAATAATTTGACATAGTGGCCTATCAAATTATATTTGCCATAAATAAAAAAGGCAAGGGGGTGTAAAGAGAGACAGTGAAGAAACAGCAAGAATAGGTGGGCTCAGAGAATATGCATCTCAACAGATAATGACAGACTAGACTAAAGGACTCAACCTAACCAACTGGAATGGAGATAAATATAAAGTCAAAAGTATTAGAAGCACAGCAAAAAATGAAAAGTTTTCTAAACAAAAATGACTTCTTTAGTCATTAAAATAACGCAATGCTCCAATTTGTCTAGCCTGCTTCTGTTCATCTCCCATTGTTATTGTTGCACTAAAAAAAATGCAAACTACCCATTGATGCATTCTTACCTCATTTACCGAGTAGCCTCTTGATTCCAGACACTGTACTAAGGGTTGCAGAGACAGAAGTGATTAGAATAATACTTTTGCCTTTCAAAGATTTTACAATTTTGTAAAGGAAACTTCTTTTAAAGTCTATCTTGGTACTCTACGTTCAGGGCAGGAATAGAGCAACACTTGAATTGGTGAGGAATTCCAGCTAAAGAATGAAGAATGTGGAGGTGGTAAGACTCCACAGAGAGGACAGAGATGAGGTTTGCCTTGAGTAGACATTTTTCCGGGCAGATTCCAAGTCAAGTATTTGAGGGTAATCCAAGTAAAGGGAATGACAGATGGAAAGGCCAAAAGATGGAGGCTAGAAGGCACTGGAGGCACCAAGATTTATTTTGCAGAAGAGAAAGCAGTAAAGACAGAAAGAAGTAGAAAGATCAGCAAATACAGAGTAGGAAGGCATTTGTTTGGTATGCAAATAAGTCTGAACTTAATGTTGAAAATGCCTAACAATAAAATATAGCTGCACGGCAGGACTTGCTATGTATTTCTTTTAAATAAAAAACCTTAACATGATTAAATATACAATGTATTATGTCAGGCTTACCTAGAAATACGAGAATATGTGTAGTAGTTAAAAATATTGCATGACATGGAATTAAGGGAATGGGAGTCACAGGGAGCAATAAGGAAGGAAAAGGGAACAGCTGTCTCATCAGCTGAACTAGCCAAATCAACCCTGGCCATCGCTAACGTGACAGATGTCACAGCCAGATCATCCTCATATCCAGGAAAATGAAAGCGGAAAATGATCACAGGAGGCTCGATTTTGCTAACTCAGAAAAATAGAGAACTTGTTGGCATCTTCTCTAGAGAATGTTTTAGTGATTAATGAGGCCACCCACATTCTTCCATGCTAGTCTGTTTCATGTTGCAGTTACACACGACATGTAGAGAAACCACTCCATAGGCCAGCACAGGGCAAGGCTTCCGGGAAATGTGTGTGGTCATTTACAAGGAGAACCAATAAAAAACTGAGTTGGGCTCAGTTTTACATGTTGGGTATAGCGCATTATGGAGATCACCATTTGATTTTTTGATACCCAACTTCTGGATCATATTTTATCAACCTACTTTTCTATTCCTCTAGGAGATGTGTGACTATGAGATGTTTTATTTTATCATGTTTCATTTTGGGATAAACGACGCTATGAGTTTAAGTAACCAAATGTTCTTTTCAGTATTTGCTCTTTGCTTTCTCACACATATCCTAGCTCTTTCCCCAAATTATCTCCATTTTTTGTTTATTTTATGAAAGACTGCACATCTTATGATATGTAAGAGGTTGTGTTGTGACCCTGTACAGGTGCATGGGGTTTTCTTTATAGGATTGTAATACAGACGCCATGCTAAAGTATAGCACTTCAAATAAGCACAGAAATCATACACACTCTGGAACAAAAGAGTCTAATGAGCAGCTTTATAACCTTGCACACAGAATTCCCTCTTCACCAATTTAGAAAGAATTGCTTTTATTTTAGCAATGTTCTTTTAATTAAGTCCTAAACATCTAAAACATGGCAAATGTAAATATGTATTATAAATCCTTAATTATGAGGATCACTAACCATTCATGCAGCTTTCTGCCTCGGAGAGAGATTCTTTTTGTTTGAAATCAGCCCAAAATCGAGAGATAAAAGTGAATGATGTGAAAAATGTTAAACTTTTGTTTACAGGGCCCTTCTCCGGGTACCAGTATCACTTTACTACATTGTCTCCGAGAGCTGAATTATGCTTCAATTTATCCAGTGGCTTGTAAGTCAAAATCTCTCCTGCCATAGTCTGCCTTCGTGGCCATGTTCAGAAAGACCAGCACCCACAGCATCTGAAAAGAAGCTGAATTAAATGTTGGGGGTCCTGAAGTCTTCCTACCTTATCCTAGAAAATAAAGAACTTTTAAATCATGAAAAATCAATATTGTTCCCTGTTTGGGATGAATTTGAACTGGATCCAAGAAGACCTCTTGAGAACTTTTAATCACACATACTGTTTTGAAAGCACACTGTAGACTGTCTTGGTATGTACAGCACGTAAGAAACAACTTTATGCTACGTTCTATCATTACTTCATTCAAAAGGTGCCACCACGGGGCAATGTTTTCCACTTCCCCTACCAATATGGCCTATCCTCAAAAACCCACTCACAGTATCTTCCAAAATACACACACAGTGGTAATTTCATTTCAGCAACTCATTTTCTTTGGAAACTATTTTTAATTTAACTTGCTTCTTCTCCTTGGTCATCTGCTGATCAACGAACTTTAAAACACAAACACATGTTAATGTCTTAAACCTAAAGATAAGTCTTGAAGATCTGAATGTGTCTCCATCTTTCAGAGCAAAGCTCTTAGCCCAGAAATTTAGCTTTCTCAAATCTTCTAAGAAACCTCCCTATAGGGTTTGGTGTAGCAAAAGTAACTGACAGGAAAATATGGGGATCTCTGTATGGCCGAAGGGAATCAAATATCCATTCAAGGTCATCCGGGCAACTACCAATTCCAAAGCTTACAACCAATTCCTAGGAGTGTTCATCAGTGTCCTTATTCAAAGGACATTTTAAAAAACTCTATAAGTTATCTGTAGAGTTAAGCACCGAAATTACAAGTTATAATTTTTCTAAAAATTATACAATAAGTGTAATTTAGGAAGGCAGGTGAATTTAAGTATTTACCTGCTGCTTTAAACTAATATAAACCTATGACCCCATTTGTGAGTACCGTAATTGCTAGTAGGAACAAATGGTTACAGAAACAAATATGTCTTTTACGATTTAGAAGGACTTACTATCTTATTCCAGAGCACTGCCAAGTAATGAGAGGTACTTAATAAAAAAAGTAATTAGAGCTATAGGCCAACTGATAATATCATACCATTTTTTCCTTTGTGATTTAAAAACCTTAGAGATAAATTTCATCACTGTTCTATTAAATACTTACGGCATTAAAAAATTTTATAGTTACTAATTCTGAACTACTTAAAATGTCAAATGTTTTCAGGCTTCACTCACTTTTCCAATTATTACACTGGAATGACTCATTAACTGTAACATAAACAGGCACTTTTTTACCTCCTGTTATGCTATTTCCCCAATTTTATTACCAGAGTACCACTTTTCCATGAACCATGATGAAAGTTCACTGAAAGGCAAAAAAAGAAACCTCAATTACACACTCTTCCTCCCCCAAATACGCATGGTCCACAGGCAAACTGAAGTAATAATGAGAACATGTAATGGATTGTGTTCATTCTTCATCATTACACAGTTCTGTAGTTTCAGGTACCATAGATGTGAAGACCTTGCCAAAGGGTACTTTGACAGAATTTTATCCTCCAAAAGTCAACTGGGAAACAAAGTTTCTTTGCTTGTACATAGAAACATACCAGATTGGGTCTTTACTACCACAGAGCCACAAGGCCTCTGAAGTAGCCAGCACTTTGAAGAGTCTAAAATCATAAATTAAAAAGAAGAAAGCTGGGCAGCACCTGTGGCTCAGTGAGGAGAGCACCAGCCCCACATACCAAGAGTGGAGGGTTCAAACTCGGCCCTGGCCAAACTGTAAAACAAAAAATATGGGGCGTTGTGGTGGGCACCTGTAGTCCCAGCTACTCGGGAAGCTGAGGCAAGAGAATTGCCTAAGCCCAAGAGCTGGAGGTTGCTGTGATGCCACGGCACTCTACCAAGGGTGACAAGGTGAAACTCTGTCTCAAAAAAAAAAGAAGAAGAAAGCCTAGTTTCATAAGTCAAATAAATACACATACCATACATAAGTCATGTGTGCACCCCTAGGTGAAGCACTCAGACGACTACAGCCTTAGAACTCGCCCAAGAAATTTACACGTTTAAATCTTAGACACCAAAATTTTCTCAAAAAAGTAACTAAAAAGACAATCTGAATGGTCAGTGGTATTTTTGTTATTTAGAAATATAATTTGTTGTAATTGAGAATTATAAACTATTTACTAATTCTCAAAAAAAAATTGTAAACTTTTTCTTAAACCTCAAAGTCTTCAAATTACAATGTCAATCTTATGGGTAAATCTGGCCAGGCACAGTGGCTCATGCCTGTAATCCTAGCATTCTGAGAGGCTGAGGTCAGGAATTTGACCCCAGCCTAAGTAAGAATGAGACCCCCCAACTCCATAAAAAATAAAAAATTAGCCAAGTGTGGTGGAGGCACCTGTAGTCCAAGCTACTCAGGAGGCTGAGGAAGGAGAAGCACCTGAGCCCAGGAGTTCAAAGTTGCAGTGAGTTATGATCATGCCACTGCACTCTACCCAAAGCAATACAGCAAGACTCTGTCTCAAAAAACAAAACAAAGTAAAAATCTGAGAATAAATTGTTTTATTTCAGTATTTTCAGTTAATTGGGGTTTTCATGAGTTAATTCTTTTTTTAAAAAGGATTTTTAGTGATAACCAGAGGGTCTCAAAAGTTTCATAATGTTTTCTGCATGTAGCTTGGGGTGTTTATTTCTTTCTGAGATTTTTCTTTTCAAAGTGACTGAAATCAAACTGATCTTAGCATTTGATGCTAAAATTCAAGACTTGTTCTTGAAGATGACTATTTAAGAGAATTCCTAAACATTTCTAACTAAAATACCCATTGAAACGATCATGCACATATTCTGTAAGAACTCACTCTACCATCAGCACACCGCTCCTCTCATCTCATGACACATCTCCTATCATAAGCGCATATTCTGTGATGGGCCACTCTTCCCTACTGTACTAGTTAACTTGAAAAATAGCAATGATTGTAGATAAATTCTAAATAAGTTGAGTCCAAAATTTATGAGTCAATAAAAATGAAAAAATACGCTATAAGCAATAATTGAAACACTAGGCCATTGAAACAAATCACAGCAAAGTCTTTATTATTTAATATTTCACCAGAAATACTCACATATTCAGCTACCAATCTGAATATGCATATCTAAGATTTATGTAACAAAGTTGGGTACATTTTTTTCTTACTCTTCCTACTGTCTTTAGGGACAAGATCATTCCATAAGCTTTTAATTACCATGGAGGAAAGGAAAAGGTTTTAAAAAGAATAGTGAAGGACTTCTTCTAGTGAAGGTCATATGATTCATTACTTTACAGTATTAAGGCTCCAATACTGATTATCTGCATTCTAAACATAGTATTAAATTTACAAAAATGAGTATTTGTAAAGCATGACTGATCTTCCATGATAAAATAAAAAAAATCAAAGCCGTGCAATGCCAACTTCACCATTTCTAATTGACTACTTAACAGATGGTCATGAAATCTTATCACAATTCTCATTGACACCCAGAGTTAAGTCACCAGTTAAGTTCTGACACTGGCCTAAGTTTTCTTTAGTTTGAAAGTGTTGTGATGAGACTTACAAATCTTTATTTAGAGTTGAACCATTAAAAACAGTGTTATGAAAAATAAACTATTTTAATAAATGGCCATTTATTTTGAAAAAATATGCTACAGTGTAATTTCAAAGAAAATGCTTTTTTAAGTATTTACCCAATCAGATTTTAAATTCATTTTTAAAACTGCAGTAAACAGTGTAATGTAAATAAAATGAGACCAAAAATCGATTCCTGGAAATCAAAAAAGTAAATACAATTCCAAACGGACAAGATATTTGCATAAAATTAATTATACTGGTATGGGTGGGTGAAAGGCACTTACTTAATTACTGTGAATTCTCAATGGACAGTGCTTACATAAAAATCAACTTTCCGATTTATTCAAGAAAGTTTGCCAATTTCACATTTTTAGAAAGCTGCCTCTTAAAAAGTCACAGGGCCAGTATTACTCTTCTGTTAAGAATGTTTCCCTCGTGTGAGCATAATGAGAGGACGACTCAGTTAAATCCAAGAATTGGGGAGCTGTGACCGGGTCGGTGGGTTCCTCCCCGGCGGGAACAATGTGCAGGTGTGTGGCACACTTCCTGGGTGAAGGACACAACCACAGCTGAGACCTCACCTGACAAATGCAATCACTGCAACCCAATTGTATGACCCTCACAGTGTATGTAACCTTCCCAGTCAAGGGAATGTTAAAAGATGTCTTGTAAAGGCAAGTAGAAAACTTTTAATGAAGTATAGAAAAAAACCAGAATGTTTCCTTCACATAATCAGTGATTCCAAATGGTAATCTGTATATCAAGATCTGATGGGTATAGAGTATTTTATACTGAGGAAAATGTAAAATATCAGCAGACATTTTATTGAAAACATCTAAGATGGAATTACTTATGTACTTTATTGAACTTCTTATACAGATAGGATTACTTGAGATTAAATATGCCCTCTTAGCAACCAACACGGTGGAAACTTTACAAATAATTACAAATAATTCATACCAACTGAGATATCAAAACTTGTGAATAAAAGTCTTTACAAAGAAACATAAGAAAAATACTAACTCAAAGATCTGCTCTGTTATAGGCCCTGGCAATAAAGGTATTACCTTCAGTACCATAACTCAATAGTGATGTATTGATCTGTGTGCTAAATAATTAAGACTAAATTTTATGAAAACAGCATAATTTATAGACTACCTGTGTCTTACCATATCATATTGTATATTATTCAAGTCAAAGGTCAACTAACTTCTATTGTAAAGGGGCAAATAGTAAAGAATATTGTGTAGGCATGGTAGTTGTGTAACAAGAAGAAAAACAATTTTAATAAAATTTTATTGATAAAATTTGAAATGTAGTACTAATAAATAAGCAAACTTTTTGTCATTCATAATATGAATAGATGATTAAAATTTGAATTTGGTATGATCATTTTGCACTATGAAAAATCCTTCTTTTAATTTTTTCCAGTTAAAAATGGAAAAATCATTCTTATCTCCTGGACCATACAAAAATAGGCAGCAGGCCAGTTTCAGCTATGGGCCATAGTTTGCCAAACTCTGAGATAAATATTACATGGTCTTACAATTGATGCTATATAATTGTATTAATCCATTTTCATTAAAAAAGTAACCCAATTTAATCTTGATATACAGAGTAACTCTAATATAAAAATTGTTCATATGCGATATAAATTCCAAAATTAATTTCATAAGACAATAATTGTATTTATTTCTTTGAGCTAGAACTAAGTGTTATGGGAAAGCCATGTTTGATGCCATATTAGCCTATGAGCTATGTTATCCCAGAGCTAGAAGGTGCCCTTATCAGACATTATGTGGGATTCAGGAAAAAAGGGGGAAGAACACACCAAAAGAATGACAATAAATCAACCTTGCTATTAGAAATGTGAGGCAAAGTACAGACATCCTTCTTTCCTTTATTTCAATTAAAGAAAAGAAAGAACACAGTGAGAAGTTAAATTCTAATTAAGTCATTGGTAAGCTGCTTGGTGAGCATTAATTATTCTCAGAGTAAGGCTCAGTATACCTGAGGCTAGAAAGCCCCACCACATGACCTGCCAGAGTAAAAATAAAGGCAAAACTCTTCCCAGCCTCACTACTTACACCTGTTCCTTCTTCTCTGGTAAGTTGACCCTTCCCTCAAGAATGTCTGAACATTCAGAGACTGTAGATTCCTAAGAGCGATTATAAAATGCCTCCCTTTTTAGGGGCTACCTCTCAGTACCAAGTAAAAGAACCACCAACAGCCAGTGCAGCTCTCAAAGAGCAAGCCTTTCTACAAGAATCTGTCTCTCAACTTTCATGAAAAGGACACCTCAGTATAATAACAAATTCCTCTGGAGCAAAACAGAGAAAAGAATCAGGGCTGGTTCAGTACTTTTGAAATGTCACACAGGCACCAGTAGGCAGAGAAGGCTGTCCATTCAACATATTTCATCTTTAGACATAGGAGTCCTGAACATGGCCAGCAAAACAAGCAAGCACATGGGCCTCGTAGGTTGTACATGTTTATATACATATACGCACACAGGAACTATCCATGTTGTGAGCCTGTATGTGCATGTGTATGTATTTGCATAGAATCCTTTTAACATAAAGTTTCCCTGCTGATCAATCAGATCAATTCACGTTCAGAGTATAGTCTGCCTAATCCCCAAGCTACCCTGGGTTGACAGAGTTCTGTCCCCCAACAGTTTCACACTGGCAGCCTTGGACTGACTCAGAGGACGGCAGCTTTGCTTCTGGTGCATCTTTTGTAAATAAAGGGAAAAGGTCTTTGTGTTTCCCTGAAAGACAGACCTTTAATCTTCTTTATTTCTGTCTACCCCTCCCTGATTTTAATATTGGTATTCAAAATTGATTCAGTTTTCATTAATATAAAGTCCTACCCTGATGAATTATTGGACTGATTATAATGCTTCAGAAATGCTTATGCAGGTTCATGATTGCTTGGTCCATAACCAAATTCCAGCCTTGCTAGGAAAAATAAATATTTGTTCTTCCAAAAAAGATAAAACACATGAAATACTTTCAACCATGGCTTGATAACAAGTATATCTTGCTTTAAAAAAAAATACTATGTATTGAGGAATAAAATAAAAATCAGGAAATAAAATATTTTCTTTTATATATACTGCTACAAATCGTACTGTCAAAATATAAACAAGAAATCACTAAATGCAATTTTAATTATATAAATTCATTTAATGACATTTTTGACACTTGGACAGTCAACTTTTGACATGAATGTATGGTAACCAAGAATTCCAACTTTAACATAGAAATGTCCCTTACAATTTAAATTTTTATAGTTTCTGTAAAGTTCATCAAATGTTTAGAAGGGCATTAAACTACTCCTTGACCAAAGCAAAGCTGAATGAATAGAGGATCAGGACTGAAATGTGAAGGGTCAGCAAGAGGCCCGGGCAGGACAGACATGACTGCTGCACTTTCCCCAGATCTCCTCGGCAGCTCCCCTTCCCTTGCCTGAGAAGACATATTACCAAAGAAAGCTATTTAAAGTTGGTCTTCAACTTACACCTTTTACTGGGCTTCAATGAAACAAACAGACATGAACAAGTAGTAGCCCAATTAATTGCATTAATGTATTATAAATCCAACTAGAGATGGCAGATTGGAAAGCTGGGATGAGTGTAGGCCAGATGCAAGCCCTGCTTTTCTTAAGGAAGGATGCTCGGGGTGCTGTGCTTTACATTGTAAGAGTGACCTCTAGTGCCTTTCTTTTTGGTTGAACTTCAGTAGTTGGAAGATGACTTTCTTAAGCCTTTTCTACAAAACTTCTGTTCGCATGTAGGCATCTGTATTGCTGTGGTTTGTTGCAATGTTTGCAAAGTGCTACCATTACAAAATTCCAAGATTTTGACTAGGTGAAATTATGCAAATCTTATTGACTTACGAGATTTCCACAAGCCCACGTTAAAACTGAATCTTAAATACAGTGCAGCACCAGGAATGAAGTTCTCTTCTAGGGGCTCATTTTAAATGGAAACATGAAATTGCAGCCTGCGTGCTGTGTGAACGAACCTTTGGCTTTTGCCAATAAGTTCACGTGTTTCCTACATCAGAACCCCTAGCAAAGTCAAGTGATACACTATCACAAAAGCCTCATTACTGACCTGCTTCTCCCCAAACTAAACCTGGTGACACAGCAGTGACATAAATTTCTGGACAGGCCTCACAGCCCTGTCTTAAAAAGCAAATGAGCTTTTCCTTTAAAATCCAAGAAAGATACAAAAAGTTGTATTTGCTAAGCTTGTTTATTATTCACTGGGAAGGGAAAATTCTTTCATTTAGTGAATTTTAACTTTTAAAACTTTTTCTATCTCTAAAACAATGTAGATGAAAGGAGTCCACCAAGTTATTTTGGATGATATTTAAATTAGAAATAAGGTTGTAATACATCTGCCCAAACTTGATTATATTCGATCATAAATTCATGAAGTTAAACATTCAACCACTATAGAATACTACTTTTGGAAGATCACCTGAATGGTTTTCCCTTAAGCAAAATGTAGAAACCAGTCCCTCTTCCAGGAGTGCTTGGAGACTCATCTCCTCAGCACCGGAAACACGGCTGTTAATACTGAGGTCTGCCTCCACCAGTTCTGCTGCTCCTAAAGTCTGCAGTACATTTCAGTTATTAGCCTGCATCATTTTAAAGATGCAGCCAGCTACTGTGCTGCCAAATTGCAAACTTCAGAAACCTAAGCTTATGCAGCATAATGTCAAGTCTGTCTGCCTGTTGTTTTTCTGTTAGACATAATTCCACTACAATTCAATAATCCTTCAAAAAGGAAAAAAAGAAGACATTTGAGGCTAGTCCCTGGTTAAGATGCTAATCTGATGTTTTACGAGAACTTAAGCTTGCTCAATGAATATTCAAAGACAAGAGAGTAGGATTCTGCTCCTATACAAAAAGAGAAATGATACTTTGCCTATTTTGACCAGACCCAGAGGAAAGACAAGAGTAAGCCAGTCATATTTGCAGGATTTTGAGCGATGCTTCATTTATACCAATATGCTCTGCAGCAATTCCAGTCACAAATAATAATCATAAAAATGACAGAATCAAAGTTTTGCAGAGAGCCCCCTTACAAGTTTTAAATCATTTGCTGTATACTTACAGGAATTCCCAGCTTCGACTCTGTTCCAATTTTGAGTAGATAACAGAAGTAGCATCTTAAGGACAGCTCCAGTGACAGACCTCATGTTCACATTTATCAGGCTCCCCCAAAAGATCTGGAGAGGTTCTCTGGGCGCTCCAGGTCTGTTCTCTGTCCTCTCCCAGATCTGTCTGCGTTTTCAGCACCTCTGAGTCTCTCTGTCTCTCTCTCCTTCCCTCCCTTGTCTTTCCTCTTTCCCTCCTCTCCCCCTCTCTCTCCCTCTCTCCCCCTCTCCCTCCCTCGCTCTCTCCCTCTCCCTCCCTTTCTCTTACACACACACCCAGCCCTGACTCCTCACGGAAAAGCACTCAGCATCTTTCCTAACAAGCATCCACACTGCCGAAGCCACGCCCACTCCTCGCAGCAGCGGTCCCAGAAATTGACAGCAGCATCCCTCCTTCCAAACACACAGCAGTGCAGCGAGCTGCACCACGGGCAGTGCGCCACCCGCCCGTGCAGGTGATGAGAGCTGGACCTGCGGCCTCCTGATGATGGGCTTCCTTGGGGCTCCCTCCCCTCGTCTCTATTTCTCAATAATCTTTAACCCTTTTCTGTCTGCTGGAGAGGTGGGTGCGGGGAGGGCTGAGGCAGTTGGAGGTCTTGCATCTGGCAGAGCCAGCCAACATACAGAGCTATTCCTGATTATCCAGGAGTGCATCCAGGTAAAATTGCATTATGTTTCCAAACAAAAGCACAAAATAAGAAATAAATAAGCTACATTGGTAGATCGTAGCTAAAACTATCCACAGGAGAAATATTTGCTATTGTTTTTTCTCTGTTTCTGTAAAACTATCCTCTTTAGCTAAGGTGCTAGATTTTATTGTGGAAATGCCTCACATGGGAACCCGCATTCCTGCTTGGCAGGTATTTAAAATCATCTGGTAATAGTCTGCAACAAATAAACATTTCTTATTTTAGCACTTTAGGAGTCCATACAAATCCACAGATGAAAGCCTCTGGATAGATTTATTTTAATTAATGCATCATGCCAAGCATATGAAGCAACATTCTACAATCAAATATTTAATAATAATTCCCAAAGGCCCAAAATGGAAAATGATGGAAAATGGAAGAAAAGGACCCCCCACACACACATATGCACAAATGTTCACACCAACGCCAAACAATGTTGAGATATACTTTAAATGGTTTAAAGGAGAAAGGAATATAAACTTGAATTCAAAAGATCATTGATTACAGAAAAATTACTGTTCTGATGGCAGATCCATGTATGGATGCTAATAGTTCTTGAATGGAGTATTAAAATATTTAAATAATAGCATTAACATCACTTAACAAGAAGCACATCACATAGTGTCAGAGGATAAATAATCTATCTGAAATAAATGCAACGTTTTTACTGCAAATGAGCTCGATTTTATAAAAATGGAAATTCTGGAGTTCTCAAGCACCTTTTTCTCGGTGACTAAAAATTGGAAGAAATATAGCCTTCAGCACCAACAGCCTCGCTCTGGAATGAATGAACGGGGTGGGGAGGAAGACAGCAGACCCTAAGAGCCAAATATACTTGCTTAACTCATGCTGCAAACAAAACAATCAGATATTTTTGTTTTTCCTAGTTTATAGGCGAGAAAACAAGGACAGGAAATTTAAATGATTTGAAGAGGTCATAGAGTTAGTAAGCAAATGCTGAGGACTGAGCTTTGAGTTTTTGACTCAAGCTTTATTGCTCATACCCTAGGACTCACTGCCCCTCAGATCAAGAGTATACCTTCTCCCTGACCCATCAGCGGCAGTAAAATCCTGAGGCCCCAGAAAAATACAGCAGAGGAAAGAAAAGTCAAGGCTTGAGTCTTTACTCTGTATTCCTAGACCTACATTCCTGATTTTTCTCAATTGTAACATATTAAGCAAAAGTAGATTTAAACTAATAATTGATGTTAAATAATTATTGAAGCATCTTAAATTTTATTGAACATGTGCTATATGGCATTTATTACTGAATTAAATAATCATATTTGATAGCGATCCTTTGAGGACACTACTGTGCCTAGGAACAACAGCCTGCACAACCTGCCCTGGCCTGGTGGCTGCAGGTGGGTAACCGGCTACGCGGACAGGTCAAACAGTGGAGAGAATGTGGACATGCTTAACACAGGAGCCCAGCTATGAACTCAGCTTTTATCGTTGCCTTGATTAAGCAACTTGTTAATATCGGCCTTTTGTTTCACATATTTTTATTTTATTTTTATTTTTTAGAGACAGCGTCTTGCTCTTCCTCAGGTCCATCTTGAACTCCTGAGTAGAAGCAGTCCACCCTCCTTGGCCCCCCAGAGTGCTGGGATTACAGGCAATTAAAACATGCCCAGCCTGTTTTATTTCTTTTTAAAAATAAGAGAAATAATGACCAAAGAGTCATTGTGTGACAATTACTAAGTGCCTAATACACAGTGACCCTCAATTACTTCCTAGCCTTAGATCCCTGCATTAGAACTGTTTAAGCAGACAACGTCAGAGCCTGGCAGCCCAGTTCAGCATCTGCCCAGCTCCACCACCCACCAGCTTCAAGCTCCTGGGCAAGCTGCAGCTGGATAAGCATCTGATACTTAGTTTCCTCGTCTGCACACCAAGGATAAGCACAGGATCAACCTCCTGGCTGAGACAATGACCTATGAAATGAACATCCCTTGGAGGAACTCAATCAGTGTTGCTATTATAATCATTCTATTGCTACAGCTCCCTCAGCTCTCTCTCTGATGAGGAGAGGAATCACAATTTGCCAGTGGGCATCACCCACTGGTGACAGAAAACAGTTGGTCACCAAGACTTATGTCATCTGTCTACCCTACCAGGGTTGGGCCTAACATCAGAAAGTATAGAAATTAATTTTGCACATTTCTATACTGCTATTCAGACTCTTTGAATCACTTCTCCCTGTGTATGCTTTCGTGGTTATATTTTCCACCAACTGAAAAAAACAAATGCTGGTGCTTTGGGGTTGGCATCTGCATACTGTGGGTCAGACCCTGACTGAGACAGCACCGTAAATCAAACCCAAATGTTAGAACTGGGAAATCTGGCTGTCAATGTCCTCTTGGTACAACTTGCCAGAAAGCGGTGAGTTTCATCACCCTGGTACATGAAGGATCCTGAACTGT
Organism: Otolemur garnettii; assembly: GCF_000181295.1. Taxonomy (NCBI): domain Eukaryota; kingdom Metazoa; phylum Chordata; class Mammalia; order Primates; family Galagidae; genus Otolemur; species Otolemur garnettii. The sequence continues at coordinate 7,759,877 of NW_003852442.1, forward strand.
AGGTTAGACCAGAAAAGAATCACCAGGTCAGTCCGAGTGGAACACTGTCACATCCAAAGACTTGAAAGAGATTTACATTAACTCCTTTGTTTCCTTTTAATTCTGTGATAATTATAATATCTCCTCTTTCATTTGTAAATCTTAGTCATTTGGGTCTTCCTTTTTCTCTGTTAGTCTTAATAAGGATTTGTCAATTTTGTTGATGTTCTCCAAAAACCAACTGTTGTTTTTAATGATTTTTGTCTATTTTTTATTCTCTATTTCATTTATCTCTGCTCTAATTCTTATTTCCTTCCTTTAGCTAAATTTTGGTTTAGTTTGTTCTTCTTTTTCTAGTTCCTTGAGGTGTAAAGTTGTTAATTTCAACTTTTTTCTTATTTTTTCATGTATTTGCCACTATAAATCTTTTTTGTATTGCTTTTACTGTATCCCACAAATTTGGGTATGTTGTGTCATTTGTCTCCAGACATTTTCTAAATTCCCTTGTGATTCTGTCTTTTTAAAAATTAAATAGCTAATAAAATTTTTGAAAAATTATTTGATGTTACAGTACTATAGCGTTATATACATGTATAATGCCATACACTTACCCTCAGCAGAGAGTATCATCTTTTTACATGGTTTCCTATTGCTACTTACCATCCTTTTGCTTAAACTTGAAAGAGTCCCTTCAGCATTTCTCTTTTAGGGTAGGTCTAGTTGTGACAAATTCCCTCAGATGCTTCTCTGGCAAAGATTTACGTTATTTTTACATATTAAAAGGACAGTTTTGCTGGATATAGCATTCTCACTTGGTAGCTTTTCTCCTCCTGCACCTTGTAGGTAGCATCCCACTTCCTTCTTGCCTACAAAGTTTCTGCTGAGAAATATGCTGGTAATGTAATAGGAGCTCCCTTTTATATGATGAATCATTTTTCTCTTATTTCTTTCTAAGTTCTCTCTTTGTAATTTTCAACAGTTTGATTATGATGTGTTTTGGTGATACCTCTCCAAAGCTATCCTAGCTGGACTTCTTTAAACTCTTGAATTTGTGTGTCTGTTTCTCCTTTAGATTTGGGAAGTTTCAGATCACTCTTTCTTCACGTAATTGCTCTGCTTCGTTCTCTTTTTCTTCTCTTTCTTCATTTCGAATGCTTCTGTTGATGGTGTCCCATAAATCCCTCAGTGTGTCTTTATTTTTCTTCATTTATTTTCTTTTTGGTCCTCTGCTTCAATAATTTTGAATGCACTGTCTTCAAGCCCACTGGTTAAGTCTGCTGTTGAGTCCTTCTGATGAATTTTTCAACTCAGCTATTATATTCTTCCCCTCCAGTATCTCTGTTCAGTTGTCCTTCATAGTTCTTCCCTTTTAGATATTCTCACTTAGTTCATGCACTGTTTTCCTGATTTCATTGTCTACACTCTCTTTTAATTCACTGAGGATCCTTATGAAGATTATTTTTAATTCTTTGGCTAGTAATTCAAGAATCCCTGTTTCTTCAAGGACTAACATTTTCTACTGCTTTTTTGTATGCTTCCTTATCTCCTGTTAAGATACAGGCATTTGGCTCGGCACCTGTGGCTCAAGTGGCTAAGGCGTCAGGCACATACACCTAAGGTGGCGAGTTCAAATCCATCCCAGGCCCGCCAAACAACAATGATGGCTGCAACCAAAAAACAGCCGGGCGCTGTGGCAGGCGCCTGTGGTCCCAGCTACTTGGGAGGCAGAGACAGGACACTTGCTTGAGCCCAGAAGTTGGAGATTGCTGTGAGCTGTGATGCCACAGCACTCTACCCAGGGGAATAGCTTGAGGCTCTGTCTCAAAAAAAAAAATACAGGCATTTGAAAACCAGCCATCTCTCTGTCTTTGTGATCCAGTTTTGTATAGGGAAGACTTTAAATATTCAGACAGGCTACAGACTCTGGAGCCCTTTCAAGCTCTTTCTGAGGACGTGCTCTCTCTGGACTTGTCCGCATCATCTCATTAAAGAGGTCTACCAGTTCCTACTCAGAAGCTCCCTCCTAGTGTCTGTGTGTACTGCAGACTTTGGTAGTAGACAAACCATGTTGATCACTTTGGTTCTCAGCAGCCCCAACTGGGCTCCCTATTCCTGTCAGTACTTATATTCACGCAAGATAGAAATCAGTTCCACAGGTAACCCCATGAAAAAACAGGATGTTGAAGGTAGATTTCACTCTTCTACTTATCTTGCTCAAGAGTTTTCTACTAATCACACTGCACTGTACTAGGGCAAGGGTGCAAGGGAATGAATTTTCCTACCAGGAATCCATACAGTTGGCCTCATGTTTGCCTGGGGTACAGGAAATTCCTACCTGGTTTTTAGATTTTGCATAGATGCAATTGTGCATCGTTAAGTTGATGTCTCCATGGTTGCAGGAACATCTGAGATTTTCTATTCCACATCTTGCCAATGTCACTCCCCCAAATTGATGTTTTTTTAAATTAAAATATAGTGAAGTTGTAAATTTTTTGCCAAATCAAATATATTTATTCTGAATAGTATAAATACTGTTTTGTATATGGCCAGCAAACATACAAAAATAGTCACTGTAGAGTTTGAACTTTTGTGGGGTTAATATATTATGAATAGTATTTATTTCTTTATTGCATTTTTAGTTAGGGGATTTGACACTCTGTAACATGAGTATATTTTCATTGTATATTGCTGTAAGTGCTACTGTTTTATTTTCCTCTTTTAATCAGTGTGCTACAGGTAGTATAATTGATGACTTTGATAATAACACATATATTGAGTTTTGCAACTTTACAAACACCCAAAACTACATCTCACCTGACACAACTCTGCCATAATAAAAATTTACTTAGCAAATTAGGATAAAAATTATAGGCAATACTGGATACTCTCTTTAGAAATACAGTAATAATGAAAAAGATATGCAGTATGTTATATCACATTGCAAATTTATTTCCTTTTTCCCTTATTATTGAAGAAACTTTGTAATTTTTGCTTAACTGGACAAATTATACATATGTATGTATGTTTGTGTGCACATATGTATATATACATATAAAATAGGTATACATATTTACATACATACAAGTTTACTCATATCTTGGACTGCTATATTTAATATGTTGTTACGTCCAGAGTATTTTTCATCTCAGGTATTCTAACTCATAGCTTTAAAATATCAATTCACATCCTTTTTATTTCTTCTGTGGTACTACTTAAACTTTTTAGCCTATAGAACATAATTATATTGTGTTAATGTCCTTATTTGCTCATTCTAGCATCTGTGTTGGATTATAAAAATAAAATTAGATACTTCTGATTATTGTCTTCATTATGGGCTGCATTTTCTTCATCTTTGCATGCCTACAAATATATAATTGGATGCCAGATACCATGTGAATTCTACAATACTGATTGCTAGATTTTTGTATCCCTATAAATTTTGAGTTTTGCTCTGGTCAACAGTTATTTAAAAATAATTTTACCTATTTAGACTTTTCTTTCACAATTTTTTAGGTGATTATAAGGTAATCCTTAACCTAGGACTAATTATTCCTCTCCACTAAGGTAAGACTTTTCTGAGTATTCTATCTAATTCCCTGTAAATTTTTATTGTCCTGCTGCCAGGAGTAAACACAATTCTCACCCCTGTGAAAGTAACAAAATCTCTTCACTCTAATAGTTTTTAATGCTTTTTCCTGGTATCAGACAGGCTCTTCAGATACACATGCTGATTAGCACTCTGCTGAGTGCTCAAGAGGGACCCTCCACACATGTATAAGCTATTCTTTCGGTGCAATTCCCTCCTCTCCTCTCTTTGTACTCTGTTCAATGAATTATAGCTGCCCTCACCTTCCCAAACTCTCAGATCCATCTCCTCAATTCATAAAACCCACCAGGTGAAGCAGGGTTCTCTGCTCCCCACACCAGGTCTGGGAACTTTGCACAGGCTATGAGCCAGGCAACCACAGGGGTCACAGTGGAGGATCCTCAGCCTTCAGGGATCATTGTCCCTTGTCACTTGATATCTGCTACCTTAAAACTCATTGTTTTATGTATTGGGGGGTCTATTTATTTTGGTTGTTCAATTAAGAGGATAAACTGGATACCTGTTCCTCTACATTGAGTGGAATTATTTAAAAAATTATAGTTTCATTTACTTATATTTATCAATAAGATGATACAATATGAAGAGTGTTCTTTCTAAATTATGTCTCTAAACAAGTTAATTCACTGCCTTCGAGGAAATGGGAGGTTAGAAGAGGAGAACACAGAGTTTAACATTTTTTCTAAAACAATTAAAAACAATTTGTCTTTTAAAAACCAATTTGCTTCAAGGTTTCCTTAAGGTCGGTCGGCACTGTGTGAGCGCTCTCCTCTCTAACTCAACATCACAAGGCATCAGAGCACCGTACTCACCGTACTCACTGAGAAACAGGCTTCTCTATATGACCGTCCTTAATTTAGATGCTTCTTTGATATGGAAAGTAAGTCTGAGCCTAAATCAAGGGTTAAACTTTACATATAAGAACAAAAGGTACATAAAATTAGGGTGAGATTTCAGGAGTGAGAAAATAATCTTTGATTTCATCAAATTTTAAAAAATATATTTGGCATAAAACAAAACACTTAACTCCTTAAACAAAGATAATAATATGCTTAAAATTCAAATTCACTTGAAAGGGGGATATTGTCTTGGATCAAACCTCGTCTGAAGCTCAGGAATTTCAGCCATTTTCCTAGGAACTGACCACGATTTATGAGAGAGCAAAGATTATCTGGTTCAAGAGGGCTGGACCAAAAAAAATCACAAAGGGACAAAGGGTAGAGTGTGGTGAGGGATAGGTGTTATGAAGAAAGGGATAATTAGAGTGTCAAAGATGGATGTGCCTCCTGCACAGTTTCACCTCTGTGAAAGCCTGTGACTGCAGCATTCAGAATTCCACTTCCCTGATACAAAAGCTTCTCCCAGTAGGGATGCATAGTATTAGAAAATATCATGCTTAGATTTGTGATGTCTTTATAGTGAAGTGATTTAAGCTTAAGGGAACACAGTTACTGTACAAAACAAAGAATTTAGTAGATAAGAACACTGAAAATTTTTTATATATACCAGCATTTATGTTTTACAACTTCAGACTGCCTCATGGAAAGTTTCCATTTCTCAGAATAATGAAGCAGAAACAATTTTGGCCTCAGGCGGGTCCAGGGAAATCAAATCCACCTACCACCTAGATCTTCAGATCCATAACACACAGCAAGTTTCATGCCTTACAGCTCATGTTGCCTTAAGGGAGCAATTCTCCAACTCTCTGGTAGAAAACCACTGTTATAGAAGAGTAAGGATAGTTGGGGTTAATCTCCTATAAGTAAAACTGGTTGTTACTTTTGCAAACATGGTAATGGTGTCATTTTTACAGTAGCAAGGGAACAAAGAGTGTAGTAACAGGGTTCACCTGAGATTTAAGGAGACTGGTCACTTTCCATGTCCTAAGTACTTCTCACTTATAGGCTGGGGAGTCAGCCCTATAAGGTGGACATATGCATGATGTCATTACAACTTGACCTACCATTCAATATGATAGCCCCTAGCCATATTAAAATTAGAGTCAACTGTTCATTCATTCTGGCCATATTTCAGGTGCTTATCAATAGTATATGTGGTCTGGGCATGGTGGCTTGCACCTGTAATCCTAGCATTCTGTGATGCTGAGGTAGGTGGACTGCCTGAGCTCAGGAGTCTGAGACCAGCCTGAGCAAGAGACCCTGTCTCTACTGAAAATAGGAAAACTTAGCCAGGGGTTGTATCAGGTGCCTGTAATCCCAGCTACTTAGGAGGCTGAGGCAAGAGGATTGTTAGAGCCCAAGAGTTTGAGGTTGCTGTGAGCTATGATGCCACAGCACTCTACCCAAGGCAAGAGAGTGAGATTCTGTCTCAAAAAAATAATATTAATACTACATGTGGCCAGTAGTTACCACATTGAATAAAGCAGATATAGAACAATACCATTACAGCAGAAAGTGCTACACTAGATGTTTGCAAAGCTGGGTAAAGTTTTACAATACGCCAAAGTTTCATGAAAAGCATTTAATAGCAAGTTTCCTTCTGAAGTTACTGAAATTACGCATGTTAAAATTTCAGATTGTAAAGTCTAAAAAGAGAAAAAACATCTCTTTGATCTTTGTGCATGAAGAGTAAACTCAATTGACTGACATAAAATGCCTGGACTGCCCATAGTTAGTCTTTTGGTGGTGTCGAATACTAGCACTAAGGTGATAAATACACGTGAAAGATTACAGGGGTGTGGGGGGGGGACTTCCTAAGAGTTTACAATAAATAGTCCTCTAAATACAAACTGGTACACCCACTCCCATGTTCACTGCAGTTTATTCATAGTATAAATGATACAGAATCAACCTAAGTAACCATCGACAAATGAAGGATTTCTTAAAATGCAGCACATATACACAATACTATTTAGTCCTAAATAGAAGGAAATCCTGGAATTTACAATGAACCTGAAAGATATTATGTTATGTGAAATACGTCAAGCACAGGAAGACCAATACCACATAATCCCACTTATTTGTAATCTAAAGAAGTTGAACTCACAGAGGAGCAGAATGGTGTCTATCAGAGGGTGGGGGGACGGTGGGAGGGGAAACCTTGGTTAAAGGAAACAAAATTTTAGTTAGGCAGAATAAATTTAAGAGATCAATTATGCAATAGGGTGACTATGGTTAATAACCATTGCATTGTATTCTTAAAAACTACTAAGAGGGTAGATTTGAAGTGTTCTTAGGGCTAGGCACGGTGCCTCATTCCTGCAATCCCAGCACTTTGAGAGGCTGAGGCAGGAGGAGCATTTGAAGCCAGATATTTGAGATGAGCCAGGGCAGGAACACGGCAAGATCCCTGTCTTCAGAAAAATTGTTTTTAAAAACAGATATGGTAGCACCTGCCTGTAGTCTCAGCTACTCAGGGCAATGAGTGAGAGGATTGCTTGATCCCAGGAGTTTGAGGCTACCGTGAGCTATGATTGTACCACTGCATTCCAGCCTGGGTGAGAGGAAGACCCTATCTCTAAAAATAAAATTTTAAAATGTGTTCTTACCATGAAAAGTGATAATTTGTGAGGTAATGTATATGTTAATCGGCTTGATTTAACTAGTCTGCTATGTATATGTTAATTGGTTTGATTTAATTATTCCAAAACATCATGCTGTACATGAAAAATATATATAATTTTTACTTGCAAATTAAAAATTAAAGAAGTAAATTTTAAAAAACCTAAACTAGTGCATACACTCTGGTTCAAATTTTAAAATTAAGTGGCTTAGATGTAAAAAATGTAAAAATCTAACAAAATAAGACCTAAAAAATAGAACGAAAATGACTGTAATTAAGATTTAGAGAAAACTGTGATCAAGGTGAAAAAAAAATGGTGAAGGAAATGAGAGCAAGAGCAAGAGCTCTGAATTTCAGTTCCTTTCACCCGCGAGGGCAAATCATCGAATCTTTCTAACCCTTTGTATGTACACGTCCCTTTCAGGTTGGTTGTGAATATTACCTGAGAATAATTAATGCTAAGCATCTGCCTCAGTCCTATAATACAGTGAGGATTTAACAAACAGATCCCATCATCAGTGTAAAAATAATCCCAAGAAAATTTTTTTTAAAAACTTTCAAGTGCACTAATAATTATAATGATAAATGTATTGATGTCACTAAATATTTAGTCCAAACGGAATGTGTAATATTCTCACCCTTACACTTTATTTGCTAGAGGTCAGTGCGGTGTAATGTTAAGTTTGACCCTTTGAGTTCCTGTAGTACTATGTGTATTTGGTATATTTTCAAATGATGTCACCCCAGGTCAATTTTAGCACTGAAACGTTGTATTATTGAAATCCATTATACTGATGCTTTCTTCATTGAAAGAACTACTCACAAAACAGTGTGAGCATTTTCAACTATATCCTTCCAAAATTATTTTACTTTATTGAATGTTCAGATTAAATTAAGACAGTTGAAACTTGCTGAAAGAAAAATCTCTATTTAAACACCAATGAATACAGATCCACTGTCAGATTAGGGTTTTACTTATTCTATTTCATATGGTTGGGTTTCTGCTTAACTGTTTACTTCTTAGAATAGTGAAACATTGTTTATATCTGTTACATTCTATATCTATATAAGCATAGATGTATGTATATCTATATGTTTATACATAGTTATATATTTAGCAACATTTCAAGGACATCAGGTCCTGGATATGTAGTTTTATAGATACTGTCTCTGTACTTGGCTCATTTTAACCAGTGACTCTCTTAATTTAATAAATAAAGGGAAATTTTAAGAAACTCGTAGATTCTCTTGAAAATATGTCATGACACTATACATCTGCAAAATTCACTTGGTTCTCATACTAAAATGTAATCTGTTTCCCCCTTCTCTTTCATATGGGCTGTGCTCGTAACTTGCTAGATGGAAAAAGAGATTTGACTTCAGTATGAGAACTGAATTTGTAATGTCGTGGTGCAAAAAGAGGTATACAAGGGCTGTCCAGAATGTATAACTGGACATGGTTAATCCCATTATTCATATTACATGGCTGGATACTTTCAGAACAGTCCTTGTATACTGTGATGGCAAGAATTTGTAGCCATTAAACAATTTATCTTATGCTGAGTCTTCTTTTCATTATAATTCTTCTCTGGTTATTAAAATACTCTCAAACGAAAACAAGTATTTTATTTCAATCAAATTTTGCTGAATAAAAATCACCTCAAAATATAATGATTTATTATTTTTCATATTTCTGATGTTTAATTGGACTAGAAAATCCAAGATGGCCTCTCTCTCCCATTTGGTGGTTGGGTGCCAGGAATAGCACTGTAGGTCTCCCTGACGTGGCCGGGCTGTGCCTTTTACATAGCGGCCTTCCTGGCAGTGGTCAAGGATGATGAAGGTATACTTTTGAAATCTAATCTCTGGTCATACTATGCATGCATTCTAGTCATTGCATTCTATTCAACTGATTAATTGCTCAGCTGATTAACTGGTGAAGACTTTGGGCAGAAGGGTAAAGGTAAATACCTACCCCACTGCATTTTACTCATCAACTCAAGTTACAAGTCCAGCCCAGATTTCAGAGGATGGAGAAACAGAGTCTCCATCAGGATGAGAAGAGCAGCAGTGTCAGGTAACAAAGAGAGGTATACACTGGGATGTGAAGAATTTGTAGTCATTAAACGATCTAGATCATGCTGAGTCTTGTTTTCATCTTTTCATTATTTTTCTGACCAATCTGTGTGACAGCATGATGAGACATTATTTGGATCTGTATAACTTTAACAACATAAATACAAAAGGTAAATTTGGCAAAAGTACATTTGGTCTTTATCAATTTTTCCAAGGGCGTTTCTTAATCTTTTGATATTCAAATCATTATCTTTTGAGATTTGAAATAAATTTGCATTTAATTTGCTGTGTATGTATAATGCTAACATCTTATACTCACCAATGAACTAACTTAAGAAATGACCTGACACAGGAGTGAGGGGGTCTGTGCAGGTGTTAAACGAGAATGGCAGTTGAAAGGGGCCTAATTTTATAAATAATCAATTTTTTAATAGCTGTTTTGCTATTGAGAATTTTGTGTCTCTACGAAGTCTTATAATTGTAGACCTGGAGTCATCATTAGTTAATAAGGACCTTTCTCATCCAAATTATTTTTTAATTCCTCATTTTGTATTCAACATTGCACTATTGCACTAGGTTCAAATATGGATAAACAGAACCAGTCCATGAATTTCAAACACAGGGAACTTAATACAGAACTGTTTCAGATGGGTATTGCAAGGGCCATGGGAATGGAAGAGAAGATTATCCAAAGACTAATACCTGTAGGAAAACATTGCCATCCTTGTATTGGAGAAGCAAAGGCGTCAACAATGTTACCCAGAGCCCACAGCCCACTGTGCTCCCAGGATCCACAGGTTGAACTGAGCTGCCTCAACAGACGTCCAGAGCACTGCCTTCCCCAGCCAGTCCATGGTCACTGCAGCCTCCAGCACTGCTGGCAGTCCTGTGCTCTTCCTACAAGAAAATCCAAGGAAGCAGCCACTTCCCCCATTTTTTCTACTCCCCGGTAGCTGGACCTACCAGGGACTATAGGATACAGTGTTCTGGAAAATGTCGTTTACAAGTTTCCAGATTCTTCCAATACAAGGTGGAACATGGAGAGGCAAAGAAGCAGCTCCGACTCCTTTGATTGTCTTATCACTGTACTGAGCATTTGCCAGAGTACCTGCCTTGGGGGCCAGGCGGGACTCACATGCAGCAGCCGGCCTGTGTGTCTGTTGTAGTGAGTACAGTCATCAAGCGAAAATGAGGTGGACTCAGACTGACTCCGAGAAAGACGTACAATCAGTTGGGAAATCAGAGGTAAAAAAAAAAAAAACAAAAAAAACTGCACTTTAAATGTTAGGCAGTCACTATCTGGGCAGGGGAAGATATTTCCAGAGAGAGGAAATGACTTTGTTTGTAGGCAAGTCTAAAATGTAAATTTGGAAAGCTGACGTTTCTTGGGTGGAGTAGCCTTCAAAGGGCTTGCTATTAATAGGAATATGAAATTTTTGTTAAGAAGGTGAAGTTCGATCTAATTTGGATTTTCGAGAAAGGCAGCATCTCTTTTCAAATATCAACAAAACATTTTAAACTTTTTCCTTATTTAAAAAATAGGCAAGAACTCAGCATGTTTCCATGTTTCATACTAGTTCCCATTAATTTATTTCCCTGACCTCTCTAACTTTTAAGAGAGTTTCCCTGAAGCACAGGGCACTGGCTCAGTGGAGCAGCGGCTAAGTTCCACTAAGACTGCACTTTGTAGAAGCAAAATAAGTCTGTGGCAGAGCTATCTCCCCTGTGAGGAATACACCAGAATATTTGGCATTCCCTTTCTCTTTCTCGAGTAGCTTCTAAAAGCATTATTCTGTCCAGAATGACAGAAATCCCTCAGGTCACTGGATCAGGGCTGGAAACCGTCTCGGGATTTAGACACCAGGAGAAGTGACCTTGCGTCCAGGCTGGGCTGTGAACGCTGTAACCTTGGAAACTTTATCTGTCAAGTAAGAAGATTTGAATAGATGATCTCCAACGCTCCTTTCAGCTCTGATAAGGTAAAAATGTTATGAAAAAGCTTTAAAAGATGTTTGAATCGAAGCGCAGGGGAGAATGCATACAGAATGTGCTCTGGATTTATTCTAAATATGTAAAACTATCACAACTTCTGTGCATTTTTGGTGTATCTGTTCTCTTATTTATTTTCCAATGGAAGCTATAAAAATGTTAGAGGAGAGCGGTGCCTGTGGCTCAAAGGAGTAGGGCGCCAGTCCCATAAACCAGAGGTGGCAGGTTCAAACCCAGCCCCAGTCAAAAACTGCAAAAATAAAACTCTTAGAAGAGACATATCATTGTTATGGAAGTTAAACTTGCGGGTCTTAGAGAACGGTAACACTAAACAGGGGTCAGGGACGACCACCTGCCATGATTTTGGAACCTGCTGCAAAGTGATCTTGAAGAGCTCCTCTTCCTGTCCACAGCTCTCTGTGGCACAGGGACATGGTGAAGGGGTGTCGGACTTAGCCCCACTGTCTGACGCCAGTCTCTCCACCTCTGTGTTTGCCCAACGTTGGACACATAAACTAACTTTCCTGACCTTCAGTTTCTTCTTTTATCAGATATATAAAATGGGATCAGTCATAATCTTTGGTTCGTAATTCCCCATCAATAAGAGTTTATGCATGTCTTTAATTTTTATTTCTTAATTTTGAAAAAGTAATGAATATAAAATTGCAAATACAAGGAATACGAATATTCCTTTCCCCCCCTTGTTTTTGAAGTTGTAAGACAAACCATACTGAACACAGTCTGGTGTTTCAAATTTTCACTCAACGGCATGTTGACTAAGAATAATATATTTTGTCCTGTTGCCATTGGTAAGTAGTTCATTCATTTTCATTGCCATATATTGTGTAAATATACCATAATTTATTTAAAATTAATTACATCCTCTGGACTTTTTGTACTTGCAAATATTGCAGCTATGAATTGTCTTTTTATTTATTTTAATTTTTAATTGACACAATGTATATATTTATGTGACATATAGTGATATTTCCATACATACAACATATAGAGATCAGATCAGTGTAGTTAGCATATACATCACTTCATGTACCACTTACCTGGTTGGAACCATTCAATACCTTCCTTCTAATTATTTGAAACCATATAACATACAGGGTATCCCACAAGTCACCGCTAAAGATACCAAACACAAGGGAAATGGAAAACTATAGCTAAATGTACCTTTGTTTATAAAATATTCATTACAAAATTTTACAGAAAAGATGGCTGATGTGTAAAGAATAATTTGTAAATGTTTTGTTACTGTTTTTAACTATAGTCATCCTCCAGTGTTCTGGAGCACTTAACCCTACTCCTACCTGTAATTTGATATTCTGTAACAAGTTTTCCCCCTGACCTTCACTTCCCTTCTTCCCTTCCCAAGCTCTAAGGGAAGAGCCCATCCTCTGTTTTAATTTTTACTTCTATGCCATCAATGCTTTTTAGCTTCCACATATGAGAATATGCGATGTTTCATCCATGTTGCCATGAATGACAAGATTTCATTCATTTTTTATAGCCAAATAGCATTCTATAGTGTGTGTGTGCGTGCATCCCACATTTTCTTTGTCCATTCATCTGTTGCCCATATGTTTTGTTGCCATATAGAATACCTGAGCCTGGATATTTTCACAGAGAAGGTTTTTTGGCTCATAGTTCTGCAGGCTATACAAAAAGCATGGTGCCAGCATCCATTTTGGATGAGGACTCAAGCCGGTTGCACTCATGGTAGAAGGCCCACCAGGGGAGCTTGTATGTAAAGAGACCACATGGGGAGTGAGGAAGCAAGGCTGGAGATGACAGGCTGTTTTCAACACCCAGCTCTCATGGGAATGAAGAGGGTGAGAACTTGCTCTATTGGTGAGGATGGCACCAAGTCATTTATGGAAGATTCAACCCAGGACCCAAACTCCTCCCATTGGGCTGTACCTCCAACACTGGGTATCAAATTTCAGCAGACATGCAGGCTGATTCCCTGCCTTGGCTACTATGACTGATGCTGCAGTAAACACGTGGATGTCAGTGTCCTTTTGATATAACTCATTTCCTTTCCTCTGGATGAATGCCCAGTAGTGGGATTGGTGAATCATATGGTGGTTCTATTTCTAGCTTTCTGAGGAGCTTTCACACTGTTCTCTGTAGTGGCTGTACTAGTTTACACTACCAGCAGTGCATAAGCGTTCCCTTCTCTTTGCCTTCTCACCAGCATGTGCGACCTTTCTCTGACAACCACCATCCTAACTAGGATGAGATGATACCTCATTGTGGTTTTGATTCGCATTTCCCTGATGATCAGTGATGTCGAGCATTTCTTCATCTATTTTTTGGTCATTTGTATATCTTCTTTGGAGAAATATCCATTTAGATCATTTGCCTACTTTTTAACTGTATTGTTTTTGTTTGTTGTTGAGATGTTAGACCTTATTCTCTATTCTGGATATTAATCCTCTGTCAGACGAATAGTTTGCAAATATTTTTTCCCAGTCAATAGGCTGTCTTTTCACTCTGTCAATTGTTTCCATGGCTGTGTAGAAACTTTTTGAGTTTGATATTATCATGTTTATTTTTGCTTTTGTTCCCTGTGCTTTTCAGGTTTGGTTGGTTGTTTTTTGTTTTGTTTTTTTGAGTCAGAATTTCACTATGTCACTCTTGGTAGAGTGCTGTGACGTCACAGCTCACAGCAAACTCCTGGGCTCAAGCAATTCTCTTCAGCCTCCCAAATAGCTGGGACTACAGGTGCCTGCCACAACCCCTGGCTATTTTTTGTTGCAGTTGTCATTGTTGTTTAGCTGGCCTGGGCTAGGTTCAAACCTGCCAATCTTGGTGTATGTGGCTGGTGCCACAACCACTGTGCTATGGGCACAGAGACTGCTTCTGAGGTCTTATTCATAAATATTCAAAAATATTTATGTAAGATTAATGTTTCAACTAGATATTTAACTAGAGACAGAATTTCTGGGTGTACAAATGTTTGAATTTATAAGATAAAGTGAAACTAGTTTTTAATATGGTTACGCCAATTCTTTTTTTCTAAAGCAAGAATCTCACTCTGTTGCCCAGCCTACCCTCATCCTCATGAGTAGCTGAGACTACAGGTGCCCACCACAATGCCTGGCTAATTTTTTTGTTTTTAGTACAGTCAGGGTTTCACTCACTCTTGCTCAGGCTGGTCCCCAATTCCTGAGCTCAAGGGATCCTCTTGCCCAAGCTTTCCAGAGTGCTAGGATTACAGGCATGAGCCACTGTGTCCAGCCAGTTACGCCAATTTAAACTGCTGCCATAATTGAATACTAACTTCCATTGATCACAGCCTCTCAAAACTTGTGTTTTCCTTCTTACTTTCTCACATTTGAATGAGTACAACACAGTAGGTCAATCCTCAGGTTTCTGTTGACTAATGGGTTTAAGCTTTCCTTCAAATGCTTACTTACTGCACATGCTTCCTTCTTGGGGAAATGCCAGTTCATATTTTTATCTATAATTTTATTGCCCCATCTCTAGACTTTCTTTGTCATTCTAAGGGTCAATTTATATACCTCTATACTATTAGCACACTATAATAATTACTGTGGTTTTTAAAAGCTTGATCTCCAAACAGGACAACTTTCCATTATCCATTCTCCTGCTCAGACCTGCCTTGTCTTATAGGACCATTGTGCTTCCATATAAACTTTAGAATCAACTTTTCAAGTTTCATGGAAAACTCTGTCAGATTTTTCTTTATGAAGTCTCATCTATAAACCAGTTTAGAAAGATTCCTTAAAAAGTATTTCCATCATTGAGCATGGAGTACATCTCCACTTATTAAAATTTTGTTAAAGTATCTTAGCAAAGTTGTTTTTAAAATTTTCATGCACAAGGCTTATAAACATTTGTTAGATTTATTTCCAGAACTGTGATTTTAGTTGTAAAGAATATATTTAAAACATGTACTTACATACACGCATGTGTCTTGTCATTGTTGATAGTATAGAAAATCTATTCACTTTTGTATATTAATCCTAGATCCAACCTCATTGCTAAGCTCCTTATGCCAACCATTATTTCTCCAACTCTAAAACGCCTATCGCACATCATTGTTATAGAGATGGAAATGAAGGGAAACTACTAAAAACATATAACATTTTATAGTCATGTATTAAATATCACTTCCCATTTGCTTACTTTGTTACAAAGACAGTAATTACAGAGAGGTATACAGAGAGGAAAAAGGTAAGGCAGAACAAACCCTAATGTTATTTTGGTTTACCAACACCTTGATTATTGTATTTTTATTTGATTTCATAATGATTATATTCCATTGGGTTAGCAAAATGGAATATGCATTAATAAAATTAATGCAACTGATCAATTGCCTGACATTGATTTTAAAGCCGAGGGAAACGGAGGACACATTTGGCAACCACAGTCACAATGTAATGGCTTAATCACTGTCAGTATGTTACATGTAAAAATAAAACACAGTAAGATTGTTTAGGTTTCCCTTTAGTGAATAAATAATGATGTATTATTTAATACTTGTGACTATGCCTCCATTAGATACAGTTAGAGCCAAATCTCCTGATACAGACTGGGCCCATGAGATTTCTTCCTTTCCTGCCTTCCTTCCTGTCCTCCCCCTTCTTATCTCTCTTCTGTTTTTCCTTTCTTCATTTCTTTTTTCCCTCCCTTCTTCCTTTTATCCTCTCGTCTGTGATAAATCTGAGATACTTTGAGTCCTAAATTAAACTTGAGGGATATTTATGGGTTAATTAGACACTGACCTGGAGCATTAACCAGTCACTCACCTTGGCTCTGGGGGTTAGAATAGCAACTTATGATAATGTCACCTTGGATAAGTATGCTCACTTTTCACTATTTCATATTTATAAATGTTATATATTCAAACTTTCAATAAAAGTTTGTTAAAGATATTTCACACTGTAATATCAAAGAAAGAGACTTTGAGATTTTCAATGTTGTTATACTATTAAAATCCAGTGTCCTAAATATTGATTATGATCTACTGTGGTTCTAAGACAAACATTTAGGAAGCTTTCTTAATATACACACTTAATACTCTGTAAGCTACAGAGAACACCTATAATAAAGTTATAAATGACCTCTCATTAGGACAGCTTTGCTTCAATAAACTTGCAATGACTTCTTCTTTCAAATTGTTGATACATATGCATGAAAGGTCAATCTCCACATCAGATTATCTAAAGATTCTTGCTTAGTTCATCTTTCATGATGTTATAGATGGTCTAATGAGGTAACATAAAGGTGAACCCATGAAAAACCCAACTTGTTAGGGTTTTTCCACATGTTCCTCATTGCTGTCACCATCCATTTTCAATCCCCGTCCTTACTAAGATATGCCTCTGGGAAAAAATAAACACAATTCTTGGTAAATAAAATCTCACACACACACACAAACACACACACACACAGTGTTTGTAGTGAACTGCTGTCAGAATACATTTGACGAGAATACTTACACTCTTTGAAAAATAATGTGAATAAATATTAAACCATCTTCATATCCAAATGTTGCCTTTCACTCTATTAAATTTTCATCCCAACCATCCATGTTAATAATTTTTTAAAATCCAAAAATCTGTATCTGTGTAAAATGTATAAACATTTTCCTATGTATAAACATCTATTTTGAAAAATTTAATATCTGGTTCTCATACCTTATACAACTTCTAAAATTCCCTTCTCTCCCTTCCTTTGCCTTCTCTTGGATTAGTAAAATATAAATAATCACACTACATACATTCAGGCAAAGCAAAGAATATATTTAAGGATGAGAGTCTAAAATGTATCCATGTAACAAAACTGCACTTGTACCCCCTAAATCAGGGGTCCTCAAACTTTTTAAACAGGGAACCAGTTCACTGTCCCTCAGACGGTTGGAGGGCCAGACTGCAGCCTAGGACAAGTCAGCTGCTAAGCAGGACAGGCAACGGCAGCAAAAACACCCACGGGGCTGGATAAATGTCCTCAGTGGGCCACATGTGACCCGCAGGCCATAGTTTGAGAACCCCTGCCCTAAATACATTAAAATTAAAAGAATTTTTAAAAAATTTAGTAAGAGAATAAATGTCATGACATTATGATTTCATTATTTCAAAAGATAAGAAAAGCTACTGTGAACTAAAATAAAATCTTAAGGGCTCCACCTAGGCTGGCTGACTGGAACTTCTCATGGCCAAGGGGATCCCTAAAACCAAGTTGCTAGCCATGAGAAAGGAGACGGGACATGCCTTATCATATCCTCTCCTCTTCTCAGAGATGTCCTCTGTGACTCATCAACAAGTACAAGGCTAAGCAGGACATACCTGCAGGTCCTCAAATATACACAACACTTGAGCCCATGGATATGTCCAGTAGTCTGTCTTTGATAAACAGACCCTTCTGTTAATTCAGGCATTTCTTTTTGCTAACTCCTGATCTAACAGACAAAACCTAATTCTTTCAGTCAACTGTCAACTAAACAATCTTCAAATCCACCTGTAACTTATAAGCCCCTGCCAAACCAATAACTTATGACTTTACCTGTAATTCCTAACTCCCTGAAATGTATAAAACCAAATTGTAACTCCCACCACCAAGAGTCAACCTGCTCAAGGTCTCTTGGGTGTGGCTCCAGGTCCTGGTCCTAAGAATTGGCTCAGAATAAACAATAAACCTCTTTAAATTATTTTACAGAGTGTGGCTTCTTTTCCAACTACATATCATGAAGCAGGTAGTACTTCACCCTGGAAGTGTGAGTAGAAAGTGTGGCTGACGTAGATGGGACTGTTAGTTAGAGCGGATGGCCCCAATGATGAGAACTTTCAAATGGAAGAAGACAAAGTCTGTCACACATACCAACACTTAGTTTCCCATAAAGCCAAATTAAATCTCTTACTTAATTCCCTATAAAGCAACAATAAAAATAGAGTGGTTGGTGCCCCTTTTCCATTTCCCCAAGAAAGAAGTCTGTGACTAACTGCACCTAGTAGCCACTTTAGATAAACTCTCAAGTGAAAGAAAAGAGCGTAGAAAAGGTCCATGTTGCTTTCCATATAAGTATCTTTCTATATTAGTTCGAGAAATATTTGATTGTTAATCCTCAAAGGTAAATCTAATTAAGAGTCTCTAATATCTAACTGGATAGTGTTTGCATCACATTTGAGGTTTGATTTCCTTGTTATTGGATATATTTAGCTCATACTCATTTATTTTCTGGGATTTTATAGCGATGTTTGTAAACCCCATCTAAATTAGACTAAACCAGTGGTTCTCAACCTTCCTAATGCCATGGCCCTTTAATACAGCTTCTGTGTGTCACAACCCACAGGGTGAAAACCGCTGGACTAAATGATCCTTAAAACCTCGTTCAGACCTAAGGTTCTCAGAGAGGAATAACAGTTTATCTTTATGAGTATATATGTTCCTGATTACTTCTGAAATAAATGATGAAATATTTTTAAATATTTAAATGATGAAATTTTTTTAAAGGAAAAAAAAACAATTTCTTTGGGGTAAAGTTAAAATGAAGTTAATTTATTTTACATTGTTCCTGGTCTTATCTGATCTGACTTCAATTTAAAATTAATTCAGTCTATTTGGATAGGTGGTGCTCAGTTCAATAGAAACAATTACCCAAGTCATGTGTAAATTCAAGATTGCCAAAACCCTGGTCTATGAACCTCTTTCAAGATGCCTGACATCTTTGCAGTGTTCACTAGGAAGAGTTCTGGCCAACCCAAAGTCCACTTCTAAAAGCGTTGCCTGAATCCCAAGCAACAATTTAAAGCTTTGTTAGTCTCTACACATCCAATGCTCTCACTCTTAAATTTCAACATAGTAACACTGCAACATAACAATTCAGGGATACTCACTTTCTTCCAAAAAAAAACAAAGTAGAAGATAATAAATCTTCAGTAGCTAGAATCTTTTAAGTAATTGTATATTAATAATGCTACTTATTTAGAAAGTGAAATTTCATTAAAAAGTTTACACTGGGGTGGCACCTATCGCTCAAAGGAGTAGGGCGCCAGCCCCATATGCTGGAGGTAGTGGGTTCAAACCCAGCCCTGGCCAAAAAAAAAAAAAACCTGAAAAAAAGAAGTTTACACTGAACAATATCAGTCTCCTATTTCATCCATCACCTCTGTTTACTAATTGCATGATCAAGGTAAAGCCAATTATCCAAATCTCCAGAGCTGACCACCTCTCCACATTGACCACCTAATTAAGTTAAGCTAATTTTCATAGACTGGACGCGTACCACATGTACTCAAATTAAAGTTCCTTATATTGACCACTCCCATACGTTGACCAGTCTGTTACAGTCCTTTGGGTAGTCAACTTACAGAGGTTCTACTTTATTTTCTATTCTTCATCTCTAAAACAGATTAACATTTGTAAAATAACGTACACAATGCCTGGAGCACAGTAAGTGCAAACTAAAAGCTGCTGTTACTACTGGCCCCTCCCAGCCTGGAGCAGGTTAAGTGCTGCTGTTACTACCCGGCCCCTCCCAGCCTGGAGCACAGTAAGTACAAACTAAATGCTGCTGTTACTACCCGGCCCCTCCCAGCCTGGAGCTGGGTAAGTGCAAACTAAATGCTGCTGTTACTACTGGCCCCTCCCAGCCTGGAGCAGGGTAAGTGCTGCTGTTACTACCCGGCCCCTCCCAGCCTGGAGCAGGGTAAGTGCAAACTAAATGCTGCTGTTACTACCCGGCCCCTCCCAGCCTGGAGCAGGGTAAGTGCAAACTAAATGCTGCTGTTACTACCCGGCCCCTCCCAGCCTCGTGGTTACCTGTCTCAATCTTTTCCCTGGAATTTATCTCCATATTTTTTTAAATGTTGTATCACTTTTGCACATTATTTGCTTTTGATTCTGAAAGATGCTTCTTTGTGCACCCACACCCTTTCCAAATGTCTTTCAAACTGCATATAATGCTACTACTTCATAATTTTGGTTAAATCAACAATCATCAGTGTTTACATTTTCATTACCTCAATTAGGAATTCCAGAGACAAGTAATAGTAAAGCCAATAATCGTGCTAAACAAGCAGAGGCTCTTATTTCTACCTAACAAGAATTTCAGAAGTAGAAGGCTGCGGTTCTGCTCTGCTGTCTTCAGTATTTTGCCTTTTATTCTTGTATTTGTCAAATCACATCGCCTGATGGCTGACTCAGCTCCAGGCAACAGGACCACCTTCAAAAGCACGAAGCAGGGGATAGCCAGGGTGGGAAAATCCTTTCATCTCCTCCGGACTGCTCTTATTAGGAAGAAAAATAACTTTCTAAGAAGCTACTCAATACAATTCCTCCTGCATCTCATTGACCAACCCTGAATCCTATGGTGTCTCCTAACTCCAAGGCAGGCTGTGGCAGTAAGGATATTATACAAAAGAACGGCATTGCCTTAATTGGCTTAGACCAGAGCTTCCCAGACCTCCTCAGTTCACAGTTCCATTGGTGTCTGTGTGATTATTTTCACTATGCCCTAGGCGAAAGAAATACCAAACAATCCCTTTTTATAAGTATTATAGCTAGGACCAAAGAATGGAATATACATAGGATATTCATATCCCTCACAACTTAGTAGCCATTTAGTAATTACTATACATACATTCTTAAAAAAATAATTTTAAATAACTACAATTACTCACTAAAGGGAAGTGTGTGTTTGCTGGGCACTGCATAACTTCTCAAATTTTGAAATCAGATTAGATACCAATACCTCGTTTCCTACCCCATACCGACTTCCACGCAACATTTGATTTTTGCGCAGTACTTCCTTTTTTTTCTTTGTTTTTTAATCATATCAGCACTGAAAATCCTGCTTCACAAAGATAAGACATTCTGGAAAGGAAGGTGAATGGCCTAAGGGAAGCCAGGAACTCCCTTGGCGCCTTGGCTAGGCTCCAGAGACTAACCCACTGTCACCTGCAGGATCCTTGCTATGTACAGAATGGATGAGGATTTCCCCTGGTACATCAAGATTTCAGCCTCATTTTCTCTTTGCAGTTCAGGGGTTGACCCCCATACCCAGGAGAACAGGGATTCCCTCAGCACTAAGATTCTCAGGGCTCTTCTGGGACTAGTGATCTGATTACTAACGCACATAAGGCTGTGGGTCTGTTACACTGCTTTCCAAATTAGTTACCACTCCTCAGATGCCTTCTGATTCCCAATAAAGCTGTCAATATCTTCAATCGATGGCAGACTCTCAGAACTCTTTTCTTTTTCCATGTGAACTGAAGATTTTTTAAATTTCACTGCTATTATTGCAGTGGAGTTTGAGAAAGGAGATCAATCAGGGTGATCAACGCAACATTTTCAACTGGAAATTCAGGGTGGATTCTGAAAATGACTCAATCTTGGCAAGGTGAGGGATAAAAATAGAGAATCCGTGGTATTACCCACATGAAGGATGTGCTATTATTAGATAATACATGGTTATCCATTGTCTATGATGCTGGGAGATGTGTTTATGTTGGACCTCACAAAATATTTTTGCACCTCTCAAAATTTTTTTTTGCTGCCCAGGTACTAATATTTCAGGATGTTCTAATATTCACCTGAGTAAAACCCCTTGCCACATCAAGGCTGCCCTAATCAATGCAGGAATATTTCCTAACACTACCTATCTTCTATTCCAAAACCCATTCATTTTTTCCACAGGGACTTAGTCTCTCTGTGGGTATAGAATGCAAACAAGTTTTATTCCAGGTATTGATTCCAGGTAATTAGCAGTGGCCATTAGTTTTACATTTGAGTTTTAATCAACTCCCAATTCCACAAATTTTTTGCATTATAAAAAAAGCTCTTTTAAAATATCTTTATATTTCTGTATCCATTTTATTCCAAAATAACATTTTTAAGACAAAGATATTTTCTTACACCTATTAAAAAAGAAGGTATGATATGTTATTCTGGAGAAGTAATGATACATTTACAGATTGTTATAGAATAAACATTACCAAATTCAAGAAGTTCCTACCCCTTAGCTTCCATGAAGGATAATGAAATAACTTTTCCTTTGAAAGTCCTGAAGCCAGAAATCTTCATATGTGTAAGCATGTAACTAGTTTTCACTCCTGAACTTAGATTCAAAGTTGGTAGTTTAAACATCTGCTTTAGACAAAGAGCATTTTTTCATGTTTGTTGGCCATTATCCTGTCTTCATAAGAAAAGTTTCTATTCCTATCTCCTGCCCAATAGTTAGTAATCATCAGTGAAATGCAAATCAAAACCACGCTGAGATATCACCTAACCACATAGAGAAAGGCTCATGTCATGAAGTCCCAAAGCAACAGAGGCTGCCATGGACGCACAGAGAAAGAACACCCATTCTCTGCTGCTGGACTGCAAACTAGTGCAACCTTTACGGAAACTAGTACAGAGACTCCTCAAAGAACTTACAGTAGACCTACCAGTTGATCCTGCAATCCCACTAGGAGGTGTTTACTCAAAGGAAACAAAGACATTTTATCATATAGACGCTCCCAGGCAAATGTTTACAGCAGCACAATCCCAACTTTATATGGAAACAATAAAGGGTCCTTCAATACATGAATGGATTCATAAATTGTAGTATATGATTATTATTATGGAATATTATTCAGCCATAAAAAGATAGAGATCTAGCATCCTGTGTAACAATCTGGATGAAATTGGAAACCATCCTCCCAAGTTAAGTTATCATAGGAATGAGAAAACACCACATGCACTCAATACTAAATTAGAAATAACTGATCAGCACTTACTGCTCATACAGAAGCAAAACTCAGTGAAAGTCAAGTTTGGAGGAGGGAGAGAAGAGGATGGGTAAGTTTCCACTCAGTGGGTACATTGTATCAGTACCCACTGTACCCACACTTCCCAAGTGACAGACACACCTATAACTCTGACTTTAACATTTAAAAACTAAGTAACCAAAACGTATGTATCCCCACAATAATCTGAAACTCTTTTTTAAAAAATCTATTTTAGATGTCATTTGCAAAAACAAACTGCAATTTCTCTTTTCACAGCACCTAAGTTCAGACTTTATTAACAAAGAAAACGCCTTAAATATGAGTTTCTTTGTATTCAGTAGGAAGTTACGCATCTTCTAGCAGCAACATACATTATGTAGACTAACTTTTGCAACCGGTCATCAGCGTATGTCGAAAATTAGCCAATCTTTTAGCAGCTTCAAAA